>NW_011494761.1:172437-174567 GCF_000754665.1 Bison bison bison | reverse complement strand
AAAAAATGTCAAGGTAAAAGGAGAACAGTTCCCAGATGTCATTAAAAAAGTCATTGAGGAAAAAAGATATCTGCCTGAATAGGTTTTTAAGGAAGATGAATATGTTCTATCTGGGGGAGAGGGTGGGGAGGAAGGTCACAAAGACATTTATTAAGAAGGAGTGAGCACCAGGATTTAGGGAAGACAGAGTCTGTGTTTGGTGCAACTGCGGTTGGCTGTCTGATCAGGACTCCCCTGATCTATACAGCTGCTAATCCCCAAGTCTTGAAGGGAAAAGAAAAGCACGAGCTGCCATTTTCTGGTTACAGTGAGGAGGCCGGGACAATGGGTACCCATTTTCTGAATTGGTCCCATCAGTGCTTTGTCCCTGAAGTCAGGAAGTACTTTGCCAGTCAGGGGACTGCTTTTTGAAGTTTTTTTTTTAAATTATTTTGGATAATGCCACTGGTCATCCAGAACCCTATGAGTTCAACACTGAAGGCCCTGAAGCGGTCTTCTTGCTCCCAAACACAGTATCTCTAATTCTGGCCTCTAGATCAAGGGGTCATAAAGTGCTTTAAAGCTTGGCACGCACGGTCCTCTGTGGAGAGACTGTTAATGTGTGGAAGAGAACTCTGGTAGAACACTGTGAAAGTCCGGAAGGATCGTACCACTGAACAATGGAGAGACTGTTAATGTACGGAAGAGAACTCTGGTAGAACACTGTGAAAGTCCAGAAGGATCGTACCACTGAACACATTATATCTGTTACCAAAAAAGCTGTGAAAGCCCGCAAACTCCCAACAACAAAATTATACTCAAGAAAACTGTCCATACGTTGTGCATAATTTCACACAATTTACAACAGAGCTGTCAAGGGAATTATGAAAGAGATTATAGATATGCAGTGGGATAACAGTGGGGGACAGGAAGGGTTCAGGACATAAATCATGGAGAAAGTCAAAAGCTAAAAGAGGTCATACCAGAGGACTTGACCAAAGGCAACTTGATGGTCTGGGGCTTCCAAACCAGGGTCAGACGAGGAGGAAGAAGGTGCAGAAGTAACAAGTTGACCACACAAACTGACACTCGACCGTCTGGTAGAAGGACTCAAGACTGCTTTTGGCTTCTACAGCATGGACCCTTTTTTTGACATGGGCAGTGATACGAAAGCAAACAGTGGGAGAAGAATGGGTATGATACAGAAAGACTTTTAAAGAAATGAAAAAGCAGTAAAGTGCCGAGGTCCAGCCCCGGTGGATCCAGGGAATTTGAAGCGGGGACGGCGTCAGTGAGGATCAGGAAAAAACTGCTTAATTAAACGTTAATTAAGGATATAAAGAGTGGTTAAATAAGGATAGCTCAGTGAGAAAATTTAGTGGAGAAAAGAGGCTGAATAATTCAAAAAGAACAACATGGGGAGACCAAGCTTCAGTGAACAAGGCCCGCACTTTTTTTTCCAAAGTAGTTTTTATACCTTAAGTTATGCTTAGAGGATAATGGGGGAAGAGGTAGAGTCATGCAGTAAGCCAGGCGTTTTTCCTGCAAACTTATCATATGCAAAAGTTTAGGTGATTTGCATCATCTTCTGGCCCAGAGGCCTGTTAACATTTTAAGACCCTTTCTTCAGAAAAGTTATTTTTCTCTAAAGGTGATTAGTCAGGCGCCACCCTCCAAAAGCATTAGATAAAGTTGCATTCCTATAGAGCAAAGGTGTGGTGGGCTACAACAAGAAAAAGAATTAACTCAAGGGTCCAAGGTTACAAACATTAAAGCTACTACTTACACCACTTATATTAATCAATACACTGCCAGGGACACAGCAGGTAAGGGATATGGAGACTTAGCAGCAAACATTGGCCCAACAAGTGAAAAACCCTTCACCAATACAATTTCTAATCAATCTTTTAACTGCTCAAAGGAATCTGTATGTAGACAGTTTAGAACATCTCATGCCTCTCACAGTTGGGAGGCTCTGAACAATCACATGTGGCCGGAAAAACCTATTCAGGCAGGCTAGAAGATTTCCAAAGGAGTTTGTAGGTTGAAACACTGTCACACGCAGGAATTATTAACTGGAGCTGTAAGTTAACTCTTTTTTCAGAGAGAGGTAGTGGGGGACAGCCCCCCGTAAAGTCAGAGGTGTAGGTG
>NW_011494761.1:171061-172337 GCF_000754665.1 Bison bison bison | reverse complement strand
ATATATATATATACATATATAAAACCACAGGGACATGGAAAGGATTTTAATATCACTACTAATCACCAGGGAAATGCAAATCAAAACCACAATGATATATCACTTCACACCTGAAGAATGACTATAATCAAAAAAGCAAACTAACAAATGTTGGTGAGATTATGGAGAAAAAAAGAACCCTTGTAGCTAGTAGTGGGAAGGCAAATGGTGTAACCATTATGAAGAATATGAAGGTCACTCAAAAAGTTAAAAATAGAAAAAACAGAACTACCATAGGTTTCACCCATTCTACATCTAAATCATTTACCCAAAATAATTTAAGTCAAAGTCTCAAAGACATATTAGCACTCCCAAGTTCACTGCAGCAGTACTCACAGTAGCCAAAGTGTGGTAACAACCTAAATGTCCATCAACAGATGAGTGGATAAGTAAACTGTAGTATATACATACAAAGGATTATGATTCCTTTTTAAAAAGAAGGAAATCCTGTCTTATGAGACAACATGAACTAACCTGGAAGACATTATGCCAAGAGAAATAAGCCAGAAACAGACGGACAAGTACCACATGAATCCCCTTATATGAGGTATCGAAAACAGTCAAGCTCATGGAATAAAGAATAGAATAGTAGTTGCCAGGAACTGGGGGAGGGAGGGCATGGAGTAAAAGAGTGTTGCTAATCAATAGGTATTGTGAAATGAAAAGCTCTACTGCCAAATCAATAAACAACAAATGTCACATTGGACTCCAAATGTGAATGCGGGCTCCCAAAGCTCAATCCACCAGATGCCACCACCCGCCATGGTGATTGCTGAGGAGCTGGGGGAACACAAGGAGCAGCCATCTGCCACAGCTGCCACTGCTTAAGGTGAACAAGGAAACAGGATTTGGCCCAGATAGCTGAGGTACATATGAAAGCAATGAATTCAGTGAGCCCAGAGGCTTGAATCTTCCCATACATCCAATGTTAAATTCCTTAATTTGATATATGATCTTTGATGTTCAGACTGCCTGCTCCCTTTGCTGTAAATTTGTATGCAGCCTGACTCCCACTCCATGTTCCAAGGGGAACACTTTTCTCAGAGCTACTGAGATGCTGTCTCCTGGGCTTGGAGTCCTAAACTTTCTACCAAATAAAAGTCTCCTTTCAGGTTATGACTATATTTTTTAGTTGACAGTATAAAATTTCAGTCCTGAAAGGTATGTCAGTTCTAGAGATCTGCTCACACCATCAAGCCTGTGTATAACAACACTGTATTATACACTTAAAATACTT
>NW_011494761.1:167298-170961 GCF_000754665.1 Bison bison bison | reverse complement strand
CACCAATACAATTTCTAATCAATCTTTTAACTGCTCAAAGGAATCTGTATGTAGACAGTTTAGAACATCTCATGCCTCTCACAGTTGGGAGGCTCTGAACAATCACATGTGGCCGGAAAAACCTATTCAGGCAGGCTAGAAGATTTCCAAAGGAGTTTGTAGGTTGAAACACTGTCACACGCAGGAATTATTAACTGGAGCTGTAAGTTAACTCTTTTTTCAGAGAGAGGTAGTGGGGGACAGCCCCCCGTAAAGTCAGAGGTGTAGGTGAAAGCACAAAGCAGAAAGTAGGCAGACTCTGGTTTTGGGGGTAGATGCTCGAGAATTTCCAGGGGAAACTCTTGAGGCTCAATCCCACCTTTGCGTATGCAGAGCCTCCTTCCTCATGACCTTTGCCACGGGCGGAGTCCTCACGCTGGTCCCGGCATCTCCCCCTTTTTTGTTTGTTAAAACAGCCAGATGCAGCTCAGTCGCGAGCTTCTGAATGTTCTGCCGAAGAATCCTGACAATACAAGGAAGAATGATTATGAGATTAGACAGAATGTTTTTTTCCAGAAATAAAGTTAGAGAAGGTGTGAAAAAAGTCATTAGCTGCTCCAGCGGTGGTAAACTCCAGTCGAGAGTGTTCCAAGGTCTGTATTTGATTATGAAGTTTCCCTAAGTCCAGGCCAATGTCAGAGCTGTTCCAAACACCTGAGATATGATTTTTGATTTTTTCCCATTCATAATCTGTCTTATTTACCTTTAAAGATGTCACGCATATCCACCGGTAATCAGCGTGGCATGACAGAGCCATTTTCACTTTTAAAGCCTGTAACTCAGTCCCAACATGCATTATTGCCTCTTCCAAGGCATCTACCCTCATCTCCAACTTTCTATCTATAGCTTCCTGTGTTGCTAGAGTTAGAGAAACATTTTTAGACATGGTATCAACATAGTGGGCAGTATGCACTCGTTGAGTCAATGATATTGCTGCCATAGTAACAGAAGCAATTGCTGCTATTAAAGCTGCTATTCCCAGGATAAGCAAGCCCACAAACCATTGCGATCCCATTAAATCCTGAAGTTGTTGTAATACAGCAAGACTATAGTTATATCAATAAGTGTTACATCATAAGATAAGATGGACGTTGTAACACTACAAAGGAGCAAACATTATATTGAGGGTTTAAACAAGATGAGAGCATGCATTGTTCACAAGTCACTACATTGGGTCCACCAGTGAAAGTCACATGTACATTAAGTTTTCCAGAATCGTTGGTAAAGAGAAAAACATAAGGAGAGGGTAGACAAGCCAAAACAGAATAAGTAGAATTATTTTCTGGTTGGAGTTCCCACTGCAGCAGCCCCGTCAGTCTCGCTGGGATCTCAATATTTATCTTGCCTCCCCTTCCTGCGGGTGCCACCCCGGCTCCCTTGCTGAACCGGCCTCGGGCTCAGCAGCGCCAACCGAGCTCAAACGGACGCTGGCGGGGCTATCTGCTGCAAGCGCTGTGCGCTGGGCCCCGCAGCCAGGCTGGTCTGGCCCGCGGCTCCCGATGCGCGGCTGTTCTGTGCAGAGGAGTGCCCCTCCTCTTTTGTGATTGAAGCAATGGGGGAACTGGATGTTTGGGGGACTGCAACATGGCGAATCAGCTTGTCCCAGATCTAAATTGGAGAATCTGCATCCTGTGGAAAAATACAAGCACATCCTCGACCGCTAGTTAATAATGGGTCAGGACCCTTCCATTGTCCTGAGAGGTGGTCCTTCCATTTGACTAATGGTTTTGCATTCAATTGCTCTGGGCACCAATGGCGAAGCATTGCAGTAGTTCCGGCTGAATCAGTATTTAAAATATTTATTACGAAAAGAGCATGTTGCAAGATTTGATGGGGAGAACTATACTTAAACTCCCCTTCTTTTAATTTTTGAATTTGGATATTTAATGTTTGATGTGCTCTTTCCACAATGGCTTGTCCCTGTGGATTATAAGGGATGCCTGTATTATGTTTAATTTGAAACTTTATACAAAATTCCTGAAAAGATTTAGAAGTGTAAGCAGGAGCATTGTCAGTTTTCAGAGCTTTTGACAGGCCCAAATATGAAAAACAAGTAAAGAGATGTATCACATCTTTAACTGCCTCTCTGGTATGAGCAGTTGCAATAACATGAGAAAAGGTATCTACAGTTACATGAACAAAGGACAGTTTTCCAAATGAAGAGACATGAGTTACATCCATCTGCCAGAGTGCATTGGGCTTAAGATCGTGAGGATTAACTCCCATAGGTAGACTATCATAAACAGTGGGGCAGTGTAAGCAAGAATGCACAATCTCTCGAGCAGCCTCTCTGGGAATTTGGAATTGATATCTTAAAGCAGTAGCATATTGATGATGAAGCGAATGAGAGGCTCTGGCCTCCTCAATCACAGTAGCCACTGTATTTCTGGTTAACAAGTCAGCCAAATCATTAAAGGCATTTAAAGGGCTGGGCAATCCAGAATGAGCCCGAATGTGTCCAATGAAAAATATTTTATTTCTTTTCCAAATTTGTTGCTGTAGTTCAGTTAACAAATGAAATATGGTAGTTTTATTTTCAGGCAAAACCACAGTTTCAATGTGTGGAAACAGCCTGACAATATACTGAGAATCAGAATAAAGGTTAAATTCTTCATCTGCAAACATAGCAAAAGCCTCTATGACTGCTGTTATTTCAGCTCTTTGAGCTGAAGTTTCCTGTGTTTCGAAAACCTTTTGGTGATTTTTAGTAACTATGGAGGCTTTACCATTTGCTGACCCGTCAGTAAAAATTATTTGAGCATATGGAACAGGAGATTGTTTACATTTGACAGGAAAAATAACTGGATGTCTGGATATAAAATTCAGCAAAACATGTGAAGGTAAATGATGCAAAAATTTGACCAAAATAGTTTCCTATAGCAATCTGCCAATCATCATCAAACATTAGAAGAGCATCAAGTTGTTCCTTATTATATGGAATTACAATTTCTGATGGCTCTTTACCAAATAATTCAATGCTCTGCTTTTTCCTTTAATATCAAAGTAGCTATCAATCCTGGATAAGAAGCCGCTACTTTTTTAGTTTGAGTGGGAAGATGGGCCCACTCTAGGGGGCCATTTTGCCATAAAACCAATTTTTTGTCTAGCTACCCCAATTACACCTATGGGGGTTTTATGGCAAAGAAATTGTCAAACATTTGTCAATTTAATTTTTTAAATTTTTAAAATTTACATTTTAATAACATAAATTTAGGGATATGTTAATTTAGGTCTAATGTTTAGTTTAGGTCTCTGTATAAATTTAAATAATAAATGTATAACCTCCTTATCTCATTTTGGTATACAGATATACCTAAATGCAAAATGTATTTATATATGTATTTATATATGGCAACAAGTATAAACTTATTGACATATAATATATATAAATCAATATACTTGAATTAATCTTTATAATTAATATATTAATTAATATATATTACAGCAATACGGCTGTATACCACGGCTAATACCAACCAACACAAACCAATGTAGTGCAATAATACATGTCACACATATGAAATTATACAGTATATAGAACATATATCATCACAGCACATCAATCCATACCAATTAATATCAGCCACACACACATTATATTACTGCAATATATATTTAATTATA
>NW_011494761.1:166660-167198 GCF_000754665.1 Bison bison bison | reverse complement strand
AATATTAATCCTAATTAACTGATCACTTAAAGTCTCATCTACTTAAACAAGAGCCGACTCTGTCTCATTAGTCAACTTTCTCATAGAACTGGAATTAGGATCGCTTTTTAAGCAATCAAACAAAGGTTTTAAATCTGCAGTCGTGAGTTTTAAATGTGGGCCTATCCAATTAATGTCCCCTAATAATTTTTGGAAATCATTTAAAGTTAGTAAACAATCTCTCCGCAGCTTCAAAAGGGCATTATCAGTTTTCAAACTTCAGGCAGACCTAAATATGAGAAGCAAGTAAACAGGTGCAGCACAACATCTTCATAAGCTTCTCCAGTTACCGTTTTGTAAACTAAATCTGGTCTACAGCTTTTTAGATGACAAGCAACCATCTAATCTTTGCTTGAATACTTCCAGCAACGGGGAACTCACTACTCTTCAAGGTTTTAAACTCTCCCTCACCTTTTTCTCTATGGAATGAGGTTCATGACATTGTACAGGAGACAGGGATCAAGACCATTCCCATAGAAAAGAAATGCAAAAAAAGCAA
>NW_011494761.1:165870-166560 GCF_000754665.1 Bison bison bison | reverse complement strand
CACACACATTATATTACTGCAATATATATTTAATTATACAGTATATATATAATATGCATATATAGTATATATATTAATTTATATACAAATTAATTAAGTATAGATCCATAAATAGAATTAGGTATACCTTTATTATATTTTATTTATACCCATACCTAATTAGGCAAACTGTAATTAGGCAAATATATTTATATTATGTATTTATAATAATATATAAAGTATTGTTAATTGTACCGCCTGTTGATAACTAATAAATTGAGAAAATCCTTCTCTGAGTATCTCCTATTTGAGACAACACGTCCCTCCCCCATAGGGTAAAGGGGAGCATAGGAACTACATAGGGTTGGGAAAGTTCCACAGGTATCCTCAAACTGCCAATCTAACATTTTTGAACTTTTAACCACTGTGGGGGCTTGAGGGCAAATGAAACAAAATTTCACCCCTGAAATCAATCAGGGCAACTTGCCAATCATCACTATTTTGTAAAAGACTTGTAGTTGATCCTTATTGAATGGAATTATTATATTTGCTACTTCTTTTCTAAAAAGTTCCACACTTCTTTTTTCCTCCTTTTATAATTAATTCTGCCGCCAAGCTGGGATAAGATAAAACTATTTTTCTTGGGGTCACTGGTAGATGGAACCAATGGGCCTTTTTGTCACAAGCACCCTGTAGGTGTATGTTTTGTGG
>NW_011494761.1:164854-165535 GCF_000754665.1 Bison bison bison | reverse complement strand
GGGTCTTTTGAAGGGTTGGTAATGTTCTTTTTTCTTACCTTCATCTTTCTTGATAATAAAGAGATCAATCTCTAATTATCTACTTCATACAGCAAAGCTTTATGAACTTTCTGAATGTGTTGATCATGTTCTCCTAAAATCAAACAAAATTTTATTTTTTGTTTTCCTTTTTCTTGTTTTTCTTCAAGACAAAATTGGGGAGGGAATTGTGTCAATAATATTAGGCCAGAACCCTGTGCAAGAGTACAAAGTCAACTCTCCTAAAAATAAAATCACTTCTTCTTAGTGTTGGAAACACAACAACAGTAAAATTCTCTATGCATTTTGTTACCTATACGGTGATGGAACTTAATGGAGCAAATTTCCCTATAATATAGGAACATTGTTAATCATAGATCTACTTTTCATATAGTCACTCTCATAAAATAAATTTTTATTTTGCAAAAGAATTAATTTATTCCTCAGCCCTTTTAACCATTTACCAAAAAACAAAAAAAATCTTTAAAAGATCATATGTACTTTCAGTTAAAAGAAAATAGATGTGATAGTAGAGAATTTGGAGAAGGCAATGGCACCCCACTCCAGTACTCTTGCCTGGAAAATCCCATGGACCAGGGTAGGCTGCAGTCCATGGGGTCGCTAGGAGTCGGACAAGACTGAGCGACTTCACTTTCACTTTTC
>NW_011494761.1:163931-164754 GCF_000754665.1 Bison bison bison | reverse complement strand
AATGCTCAAAATTCTCCAAGCCAGGCTTCAGCAATAGGTGAACCATGAACTTCCTGATGTTCAAGCTGGTTTCAGAAAAGGCAGAGGAACCAGAGATCAAATTGCCAGCATCCGCTGGATCATGGAAAAAGCAAGAGAGTTCCAGAAAAACATCTATTTCTGCTTTATTGACGATGCCAAAGCCTTTGACTGTGTGGATCACAATCAACTGTGGAAAATTCTTCGAGAGATGGGAATACCAGATCACCTGACCTGCCTCTTGAGAAATTTGTATGCAGGTGAGGAAGCAACAGTTAGAACTGGACATGGAACAATAGACTGGTTCCAAATAGGAAAAGGAGTACATCAAGGCTGTATATTGTCACCCTGTTTATTTAACTTACATGCAGAGTACATCATGAGAAACGCTGGACTGAAAGAAACAAACTGGAATCAAGATTGCCGGGAGAAATATCAATAACCTCAGATATGCAGATGACACCACCGTTATGGCAGAAAGTGAAGAGGAACTCAAAAGCCTCTTGATGAAAGTGAAAGAGGAGAGTGAAAAAGTTGGCTTAAAGCTCAACATTCAGAAAATGAAGATCATGGTATTCAGTCCCATCACTTTATGGGAAATAGATGGGGAAACAGTGGAAACAGTGTCAGACTTTATTTTTTTGGGCTCCAAAATCACTGCAGATGGTGACTGCAGCCATGAAATTAAAACACACTTAGTCCTTGAAAGGAAAGTTATGACCAACCTAGATAGCATATTCAAAAGCAGAGACACTACTTTGCCAACAAAGGTTCATCTAGTCAAGGCTATGGTTTTTCCTGTGGT
>NW_011494761.1:160545-163831 GCF_000754665.1 Bison bison bison | reverse complement strand
TCTGAAGGAGATCAGCCCTGGGATTTCTTTGGAAGGAATGATGCTAAAGCTGAAACTCCAGTACTTTGGCCACCTCATGCGAAGAGTTGACTCATTGGAAGAGACTCTGGTGCTGGGAGGTATTGGGGGCAGGAGGAGAAGGGGACGAGAGAGGATGAGATGGCTGGATGGCATCACCGACTCGATGGACTGAGTCTGAGTGAACTCCGGGAGTTGGTGATGGACAGGGAGGCCTGGCGTGCTGCGATTCACGGGGTCGCAAAAAGTCGGACAGGACTCAGCGACTGGTCTGATCTGATCTGATCACCTTTTTCTCTACAGCATTCCCACCCCGCATACCACTTTCTCTAATCCCAACTCATTTTCAGTAGTATGTGTTGGCCAGGAGCTGGGTCAGTCTTTCCCAGCAATGTTAAGAGACGTCTGTTCCTGCACCTAATAGCCCTGACATTTTATTTTCTTGAATTGGAAGATCTTTTAAAGGTCTTGGAGCTGTAATTTCCTGCACCCAAAAGGCTAGATCACTAGATCTAAAGGCTCTGTGGCTCTTAGCTTGAGAAGTCAAGTTTTTTCCTGTCTGATAAGGTAAAAGCAAAAGCTGGGTTACTCTTAGACCTTTATTAATTTGCACAGTTTTGGTAGGGGGCGAGATCAAAACTTTAATTTCTTCAATATAATCAGAATCTACTGCACCATGCACCACCGAAATTCCTTGAAAAGAAAGCGAGCTACGCCCTAGCACAAGTCCTACAATGCCCTCAGGCAGGGGGCCAGCCACTCCCTTTGGAATCGGAGCAACTGGCATGTCAGGGGTTAATATTGTTGCTAAATCCCCTACCGGTCCTCTTTTTGCTTAGCCTGAGTGAGACCCGCTGAGGGGGTTTTATCCAAGGAGCACGCTCTGCATATTGTGCACGCAGTCTTAAAAGCTCCACTGTTCAAAAAGCTTTTTATCTTCCTCTGGCTTCGGCAACACTTTGAGAGGCTTTGGGGGCAAAGTGGGGAACTCTTGGGTCCTGGAAGGCGCAAATGGAGGCGGCGGCGATCGGATCGCCTTAAATCACAAAGTGGTGGATAAGTTTTTTTTTTTTTTAAAGGTTTGCGCAGAGAGGGAGGGAGCGCTCCAGGGCGCCTGGTCACAGCGTCTCTTACCGTCTCTCTCTCTCCCTCTCTTCCTGCCTTTCTCACTTTTCTCTCCCCCTTCTTTTTTCGCTACCCTTCTCTTTCCTTCGTTTCTTTCCCTTTACCCTCTTTCTCTCTAACTTTTTCTTCCCTCCTCCCTCTCTTTCTCTCTGTATCTCTTTTTCTAACTTCCTTTCTCTATCTTGCTGCGTTCCCTGATTCCTTCCTACTCCGTTCCTCTCTCCTTTTCACTCTTTAGCTCTTTCTCTATCTTTAGATCTTTCTCTATTTTCTTTTTCACTTCTTTTTTTCTTTTTTCTTTTTATTTTTCTCTCCCTCTCTCTCTCTTTTTTTTTGCTTGGGTGAGGCCCCCCTGAGGGGGGTTTCTGCAAGAAGCACACTGTGTATATTGCGTATTCTTTAAAAGCTCCTTTGTTTAAAAGAAAACTTTTTTTAAACCTTTTTCAGCCTTAGGCAATGCTCTGGGAGGCTTTGGATGTAAACTGGGGAATTCCTAGGCCCTGGGAGGTGCAAGCGGAGGTGGGGTAGCCGCCTTAAATCAGAAATTGTTGGATAAATTTTTAAAGGTTTGTGTAGAGGGGGAGGGGGCTCGCCAGGGCGCCCAGCCGCAGCGTCCTGTAAGCCCTCTCCTTCCTCGGGAGGTAGAGCACAGTCCCCCTACTTTTCTTCCTCAATGGCAGAAAATATGATCTGCGCAGAAGGTGGAGACCCACTACCATCCACCGCTATAGCCTCTCCCATAGGCTATCCCACAGCCTCATGACGAGGGTCCAGAACATTTTAATCATATTTATAGGATAAGTTTTTAGTTGTTGTTGTTGTTGTTGTTTTTACCTTCACCCAAGTATCTAAATTAACAGTACCCTCTTCTGTAAACCAAGGACACTATTCTTGTACAAATAAAAAAAATGATTGAATGGTAGATTTTTAAACTTTGATTCCTCTCTTACTTAATAACTGCAAAATTACTCCTATAAAGAGCTGTCTTTCATTTGATTCAGTGTTACCCATGTCAGAAAATTTAGTAGAAGATATAGTTTTAGTTTTCAAAGATCAGGTTTTCCTTCAACCTTTTAACTCTAGAAACCAGGTTTTCTTTCTAACCCTTTAACACTTTCAATACTTCCCACTCCTCTCGCCCTGTCTATCCTACAGGGGGGTCCGCGGCACCCTGAGTGGGGTCCTAGCCATCCCGAAAACTCAACACAGGGGGAACAATAGGGCTGATGACCCAGATTGTTCCAAGGGGGGAGCAATAGGGTTGATGACCCTAATTGCTCTGAGGGACCTACCTTCGAAAATCCTGTCCAGGCACCACTTGCTGGGGTCCAGCCCCGGTGGATCCAGGGAATTCGAAGTGGGGACGGCGTCGGTGAGGATCAGGAAACAACTGCTTAATTAAACGTTAATTAAGGATATAAAGATGGTTAAATAAGGATAGCTCAGTGAGAAAATTTAGTGGAGAAAAGAGGCTGAATACTTCAGCCAGAAGGTGAGAGAAAGAACGACATGGGGAGACCAAGCTTTAGTGAACAAAGCCTGCATTTTATTTTCCAAAGTAGTTTTTATACCTTAAGTTATGCATAGAGGATAATGGGGGAAGGGGGTAGAGTCATGCAGTAAGCCAGGCTTTCTTCCTGCAAACTTATCATATGCAAAAGTTTAGGTGATTTGCATCATCTTCTGGCCCAGAGGCCTGTTAACATTTTAAGACCCTTTCTTCAGAAAACTTATTTTTCTCTAAAGGTGATTAGTCAGGCTGCTACCCTCCAAAAGCATTAGATAAAGTTGCATTCCTATAGAGCAAAAGTGTGGTGGGCTACAACAAGAAAAAGAATTAACTCAAGGGTCCCAGGTTACAAACATTAAAGCTACTACTTACACCACTTATATTAATCAATACACTGCCAGGGACACAGTAGGTAAGGGATATGGAGACTTAGCAGCAAACATTGGCCCAACAAGTGAAAAACCCTTCACCAATACAATTTCTAATCAATCTTTTAACTGCTCAAAGGAATCTGTATGTAGACAGTTTAGAACATCTCATGCCTCTCACAGTTGGGAGGCTCTGAACAATCACATGTGGCCGGAAAAACCTATTCAGGCAGGCTAGAGGACTTCCAAAGGAGTTTGTAGGTTG
>NW_011494761.1:159661-160445 GCF_000754665.1 Bison bison bison | reverse complement strand
GATGTTGAGCATCTTTTCATGTGTTTGTTAGCCATCTGTATGTCTTCTTTGGAGAAATGTCTATTTAGTTCTTTGGCCCATTTTTTGATTGGGTCGTTTATTTTTCTGGAGTTGAGCTGTAGGAGTTGCTTGTATATTTTTGAGATTAGTTGTTTGTCAGTTGCTTCATTTGCTATTATTTTCTCCCATTCTGAAGGCTGTCTTTTCACCTTGCTAATAGTTTCCTTTGATGTGCAGAAGTACCTTGATTTTTTAGTGCAAGCAGTCTCATGTCAGATGTGCTTTCACATGGCTCCATACTTGGACTTGAACAGGACAACGTGATCCCTCAGTTTCTTAGGCCATAAATCACAAGCTCTGGTCCCTTCCTGAAGCTCTACTTTTGCAGGTTTATACACTGATATGAACTCTGCAAACCCATGATCTGAGTCATTTGTGGTCTATTAGAAACCCAAATTCCTCTTCTTTCATTATCTTGAAAATTAATTCAGTGTCTGGGCTATATCCACTTAGAAGCTTTTCCACTAATACTCCCTAAATATCTTGCACTTCTTTCCCCTACAACAGTTAATTCAATTGACTCTATCAGGTCCTTTATTTTAAATGATACTTAGTGTGTTTTCAGACATTCTTAGTACACTCAGGGGATGAATCTCCATGAATCAGCCATTGAATCCATGGGTATTTGTCCTTAAATAAATTAAATATGGGTGACATGCTGCTGCTGCTGCTGCTAAGTTGCTTCAGTCGTGTCTGACTCTGTGTGACCCCATAGACGGCAGCC
>NW_011494761.1:157437-158805 GCF_000754665.1 Bison bison bison | reverse complement strand
ACCACCCTTATGGCAGAAAGTGAAGAACTAAAGAGCCTCCTGATGAAAGTGAAAGAGGAGAGTGAAAAAGTTGGCTTAAAGCTCAACATTCAGAAAACTAAGATCATGGCATCTATCCCATTACTTCATGGCAAACAGATGGGGAAACAATGGAAACAGTGACAGACTTTATTTTCTTGGGCTCTTAAATCACTGCAGATGGTGATTGCAGCCATGAAATTGAAAAATGCTTGCTCCCTAGAAGGAAAGTTATGACTAACCTAGAGAGCATATTAAAAAGCAGAGACATTATTTTGCCAACAAAGGTCCATCTAGTCAAAGGTATAGTTTTTTCCAGTAGTCATGTATGGATGTGAGAGTTGGACCACAAAGAAAGCTGAGCACCAAAGAATTGATGCTTTTGAACTGTGGTGTTGGAAAAGACTCTTGAGAGTCCCTTGGACTGCAAAGAGATCCAGCCAGTCCATTCTAAAGGAGATCAGCCCTGGGTGTTCGTTGAAAGGACTGATATTGAAGCTGAAACTCCAATACTTTGGCCACCTGATGCGAAGAACTGACTCATTTGAAAAGACCCTGATTCTAGGAAAGATTGAAGGTGGAAGGAGAAGGGGACAACAGAGGATGAGATGGTTGGATGGCATCACTGACTCAATGGACATGAGTTTGAGTGAACTCCAGGAGTTGGCAATGGACAGAGACACTCGGCGTGCTGCAGTCCACGGGGTTGCAAAGAGTTGGACACGACTGAGTGACTGAACTGAACTGATAACCAAAAATAACTGAAGCATATCCTTTTTATGTAGCTATGTCATCTGAAAATGTATTAAAATATGTAACAGGAGACCTAAGTAAATGGAGAGAGATGTAATGTTTATAAATGAAAAAACTCCATATTTTAATGATAGAAATTTTCACCAATTTTATCTATCAATATAATTTTAACCAAAAATGTTGTGTGTGTGTGTGTGTGTGTGTAATATAAGATGATCCTAGAAGGGCAAGATCAAGATGGCAGAAAAGAAGGGTGTGGACCTCACCTCCTCCCACAAATACATCAAAAATACATCCACAGGCTCATCCACAGTTGGTAAAGAATCCGCCTGCAATGCAGGAGACCTGGGTTCAGTCCCTAGGTTGGGAAGATCCTCTGGAGGAAGGAATAGCTACCCACTCCAGTAGTCTGGCCTGGATAATTCCATGGACTGTATAGTCCATGGGGTTGCAAAGAGTCGGACACGACTGAGCGACTTTCACTCTCACTCTTCAAGGAACAATCTTCACAGAACACCTGCTGAACGGTGCCAGAAGATCTCATAAATCCAAAGTTGCAAGAAAGATCATCATGTAGCTGGGTAGGATGAAAGGAAA
>NW_011494761.1:157050-157337 GCF_000754665.1 Bison bison bison | reverse complement strand
ATCTCTGGGAGGAACTTGTAAAAGAGGAAAAGTTCCCTCACCCTGGAAGGTCCATTTACCAGCAGAGAGACCAGTCAAGATATCAGAAAAACTAAGTAGACATTTATCCAAAGAAAACATAAAGATGGGCAGCAGGCACATAAAAACAGGCCCAAATGCTTAACCTTACTAAATAGTAGAGAAATGCAAACCAAAACTTCAATGAGGCACCCCCTCACACTGGTTAAAATGGCCATCATAAAAAGTGTACAAATAACAAATGCTGGAAGGGGTGTGGAGAAAAGGGA
>NW_011494761.1:156229-156950 GCF_000754665.1 Bison bison bison | reverse complement strand
ACAGTGTAAGAGGGTTCCCTTTTCTCCACACCCTCTCCAGCATTTATTATTTGTAGACTTTTGGATCGCAGCCATTCTGACTGGAGTGAAATGGTACCTCATAGTGGTTGGAATGCAAACTAGTTCAGCCACTATGGAGAACAATGTGGAGATTCCTTAAAAAACTGGAAATAGAACTGCCTTATGATCCAGCAATCCCACTGCTGGGCATACACACGGAGGAAACCAGAAGGGAAAGAGACACGTGTACCCCAATGTTCATTGCAGCACTGTTTATAATAGCCAGGACATGGAAGCAACCTAGATGTCCATCAGCAGATGAATGGATAAGAAAGCTATGGTACATATACACAATGGAGTATTACTCAGCCATTAAAAAGAAAACATTTGAATCAGTTCTACTGAGGTGGATGAAACTGGAGCCTATTATACAGAGTGAGGTAAGCCAGAAGGAAAAACACCAATACAGTATACTAACGCTTATATATGGAATTTAGAAAGTTGGTAACAATAACCCTGTGTACGAGACAGCAAAAGAGACACTGATGTATAGAACAGTCTTATGGACTCTATGGGATAGGGTGGGAAGATTTGGGAGAATGGCATTGAAACATGTAAAATATCATGTATGAAACGAGATGCCAGTCCAGGTTCGATGCACAGTACTGGATGCTTGGGGCTAGTACACTGGGACGACCCAGAGGGATGGTATGGGGCGGTA
>NW_011494761.1:154975-156129 GCF_000754665.1 Bison bison bison | reverse complement strand
CATAGAGGATCTTGCTGTGATTTACATCAGAGAGTGTTCTGCCTATATTTTCTTCTAAGAGTCTTATAGCTCCTGGTCTTACATTTAGATCTTTAATCCATTTTGTGTTTATTTTTGTGTATGGTGTCAGAAAATGTTCCACTTTCATTGTTTTACACATGGTTGACCAGTTTTCCCAGCACCAGTTGTTAAAGAGATTGTCTTTTTTCCAATGTATATTTTTGCCTCCTCTGCCAAAGATAAAGTATCTATAGGTGCATGGATTTATCTCTAGTCTATTTTGTTCCATCGATCTGTATTTCTGTCTTTGTGCCAGCACCATATTGTCCTGATGCCTGTAGCTTTGTAGTATAGTCTGAAGTCAGGAAGCTTGATTCCTCCAGTTCTATTTTTCTTTCTCAATATTATTTTGGCTATTTGAGGTTTTTGTGTTTCCATTCAAAATGTGAATTATTTGTTCTAGTTCTGTGAAAAATACCATTGGTAACTTGATAGGGATTGCACTGAATCTATAGATTGTTTTGAGTAGTATGCTTGTTTTCATTTTATTGATTCTTCCAATCCACAACCATGGTATATTTCTCCATCTATTTGTGTCCTCTTTGATATCTTTCATCAGTGTTTTATAATTTTCTTTATTTAGGTCTTTTGTTTCTTTAGGTAAATTTATTCCTAAGTATTTTATTCTTTTTGTTGCAATGATTAGTGGGATTGTATCCTCAATTTCTCTTTCTGTTCCTTCATTGTTAATGTTTAGAAATGCAAGGGAGTTCTGTGTGTTGATTTTATATCCTGCCACTTTACTATATTCATTGATTAGTTCTAGCAATTTTCTGGCAGTATCTTTAGAGTTTTCTATGTAAAAGATCATGTCATCTGCAAACAGTGAGTTTTATTTCTTATTTCCCAGTCTGGATTCCTTTGATTTCTTTTTCATCTCTGACTCCTGTGCTAGGACTTCCAAAACTATGTTGAATAGTGGTGAGAGTGGGCACTCTTGTCTTGTTCCTGATTTTAGAGGAAATGCTTTCAGCTTTTTGCCATTGAGAATAATGTTTGCTGTGGGTTTATCATATATGGCTTTTATTATGTTGAGGTACGTTCCTTCTATGCCTACTTTCTGGAGAGTTTTTTTTTTTTTTTAATCATAAATG
>NW_011494761.1:135709-154875 GCF_000754665.1 Bison bison bison | reverse complement strand
ATATCATGTATGAAACGAGATGCCAGTCCAGGTTCGATGCACAGTACTGGATGCTTGGGGCTAGTACACTGGGACGACCCAGAGGGATGGTATGGGGAGGGAGGGAGGAGGGTTCAGGATGGGGAACATATGTATACCTGTGGCAGATTCATTTTGATAATTGGCAAAACTAATACAATTATGTAAAGTTTAAAAATAAAATAAAATTAAAAAAAAAACCAAAACAACAACTAAAAGTTGCCATATAATCAAGGGACCTCAGTCCTGGATGTATATCCAAAAACTAAAATTTGAAAAGATAGATGCACTCCTATGTTCATAGTAACACTATTTACCATAGTCAAGACATGGAAGCAACCTAAATGTCCATCAACAGATTAATGGATAAGTGGTATGGTATTGTACACAATGGAATACTACTCAGCCATAGAAAATAATTGAGTGATGCCATTTATGTCAACATGAACGCCTGTGCCTAGAGGTTATCGTACTAAGTGATGTCACAAAAAGAAAGATAAATACCATATGACATCATTTATAAGTACAATCTAAAATATGACACAAAAGAACTTATTTATAAAACAGAAACAGACTCAAAGACATAGAAAACAAACTTAGGGTTACCAAAGGGAAAATAGGGGGAGGAAGGGTGAATTAGTACATTGGATAGGGGTCCACCTGCCCATGCAGGGGACGTGAGTTCAGGCCCTGGTCTGGGACGATTCCACAAGCTGTAGAGCAACCAAAGCCCAAGCACCTAGAGCCTGTGCTCTGTAACAAGAGAAGTCACCGCCGCAAGGAGAAGCCCATGCATCATAACAAAGAATAGCCACCACTCGCCGCAACTAGAGACAGCCCATGCACAGCAATGAAGATCCGTTGCAACCAAAAACAAATAAATGAATAATTAGACATATTGCAAAACAAGATTTGATATGGGAAGACTTCAGCATCATGAAGTGGAAACAGTGACAGATCTTATTTTCTTGGGCTCCAAAATCACTGTGGATGGTGACTGCAGCCATGAAATTAAAAGACACTTGCTCCTTGGAAGAAAAGGTATGACCAACCTGCTGCTGCTGCTGCTAAGTCGCTTCAGTCATGTCCGATTCTGTGCGACCCCATAGACGGCAGCCCACCAGGCTCCCCCGTCCTGGGATTCTCAAGGCAATCACATTGGAGTGGGGTGCCGTATCCTTCTCCAATGCATGAAAGTGAAAAGTGAAAGTGAAGTCGCTCAGTCGTGTCCGACCCTCAACGACCCCGTGGACTAAAGCCTTCCAGGCTCCTCTGTCCATGGGATTTCCAAAGGCAAGAACACTGGAGTGGGTAGCCATTTCCTTCTCTAGCGGATCTTCCCGATCCAGGGATTGAGCCCACATCTCCTGCATTAGCAGGTGGATTCTTTACTACTGAGCTACCCGGGAAGCCTTTTTATTAGGAGACTATCTAAGATCAGATTAAAGCAGAGGAGTCCTCTGATCCTGATCAGCAGCCCCACCCTTGAGTCACTGCTGTATAGTTCAGTCTTGTGGCACTCCAGCCCTACCCTTCAGCTCTATTAGTTTTTCTTCCTTTTGTTTCCAAGACAAAAATCTGTTTTGTTGGCTTAGTGCTTAGGTCCCCTCCCTCCCTCTCTGAAGAATTTAGGCCCTGGAACTCAGGAAGCTTTTTCCCACTGGCTCCTGTTCCTCTTCTTGACTCATCGAAGCTCACCAACATTTTTACTACTCCTACAACCTCTCCTACTTATCTAAGAGGCTTGTAAGTATTAAGAAAAAACAAACAAACAATTTTTCTGTCTTTTAGGACACAAAGACACCTTCCTACAGGGAAGTTGCCTTTCTCCTCCTATGCTTTTGAAATGCAAATGTCCTACCTAGTCTTCCAGAAACCTTACCTTCCCATCTTTTTCAAAGTGAAATTATGAAAATGGGGTTCAGTTCAGTTCAGTCACTCAGTCCTGTGGGACTCTGTGACCCCACGGACCGCAGCACACCAGGCCTCCCTGTCCATCACCAACTCTAGGAGTTTACTCAGACTCGTGTCCATCAAGTCAGTGATGCCATCCAACCATCTCATCCTCTGTCGTCCCCTTCTCCTCCCGCCTTCAATCTTTGTGAGCATCAGGGTCTTTTCCAATGAGCAGGCTGTTCGCATCAGGTGGCCAAATTATTGGAGTTTCAGCTTCAGTAGCAGTCCATCCAATGAACATCCAGGACTGATCTCCTTTAGGATGGACTGGTTCTTCTCAAACACCACAGTTCAAAAGCATCAATTCCTCAGAAAAAGTGGGGTAAATAATTTAACACTTGAGTTGTCAAAGTCAAATACAAATTTTAAGTGTCTTTTCTTAAGTTTGCTAATCAGAAAATGCTAATATAATAGTTCAGTTACTTGTTTCTCAGTCTTGTTAAGGTCTTTTAAAGTTTAAAAAATTATAATACATAATTAAAGCTGCTAAATGATAAGGGAAGCATTTCAGTGTTTCAAACTATTAGGATATGTTGTCCTTGAGAGAAGGTATGTAGACTAGAGATACTTTTGTTTAGGAAAAAAGAGTTTGTCCTATAGCTGGTTGCCTGTGTGCGTGTGCGTGTGCATGTGCGTGTGAGTGAGTGTCCTCAGTCATTCAGTCATGTCGGATTCTTTGTGACCCCGTGGACTGTAGGCCACCAGGCTCCTCTTTCCATGAAATTTTACAGGCAAGAATACGGCAGTGGGTTGCCATTCCCTCCTCCAGGGGATCTTCCTGACCCAGGGGTCCAGCCTGCATCTGCCGTCTCCTGCATTGCCGGAGGATTTTTTACCCATTGAGCTATCAGCTACTGGGAAACCCTATGCATGGGGAAAAGCTAGGACAAATTAATAAGGATCCAGAAAGTAAAGACAATTTGTGAAAAAGGAACTTTGAGGAAAAAATCTGTAAATTTTCAAGATTAAGACTAGATTGAATTTAATTAGGTAATTGAATTTTGTTATTAATAATGAGCTAATACAATGCTGGAATTTGACTTTTTTTTCTCTCTGTTAAGAGAAGGAAGTTTTTCTTGACACTTCTATGAAAAGATTAACCCTTCATTGTCAGACTTTTGCCATCCTGATGTCCTTGTAGCATGGCAACAGTCTACTCCTAAATCAGAGAATTTGAATGTGTAAACAAGAACTGTAAATCAAATAGCCAGGGGTATGGGAAAGCCAAGATGGCCACTTCACTGTCCAGGCTCCCTGGCAAACTTCGTTTATTTATTTGATGAGTTAAAGCCTTCCTTGGCTGTAGGGCTAATAATGTGAGAGTCAATCCCTAGGCAACTTGATAAGAAGTCTGGGGTCCCTGAGGAGGAGAAAGGGGTCCCAAGCTCTCAAGGAGGAGATAGGGGTCTGGAGTTCTCAAGGAGGAGAAAAGGACACGCTTTTTCTCTACATTGCTTTGTCTTAGTCAATATAACAAGGTATCTTTTTTAAAAAATATTTATTTATTTATTTCTGTCTTAGTTGCAGCATTTGGGATCTAATTCCCTGACCAGGGATCGAACTCAAGCTCCCTGTGTTGGGAGCACAGAGTCTTAGCCACTGGACCACCAGGGAAGTCCCTACTATGTATCTTGTTCAGGACGTGTTTCTCCTTAACAACAGCCTTCTGACTAGGGTAGATCTGGTGAGGTCTTTCTATTGTTAGTTTCAATGTTGTTAATTTAAGATGTATGTTGTGGGAGTGGATCTGGTAAAAGTATATAAAACCTTGATAAGACTAGTGAGGGGGGCACTCTCCATTCCCCTTCTGATGTCTGTGTCAGAAGCTTCTTCTGTCCCTTTTCTTCCTTTAATAAAACTCTGCTACACAAAAGCTCTTGAGTGATCAAGCCTGGTCCCTGGTCCCGAAGGTACATCTTCTCCTTCGGAGATCACAAATCCAACACCATTCACTGGAAACTATCAATGCCCTCACACAGAAAAAGAAATAGCTAGAAAATATGTTTTCCACTTGGGGTGTACTTTCTACAATCTCCAGTGATCAAGGTAACCACTTCACTGGGCCAATTACATAAGCCTTAACAAAAACCTCACAAAGTTCTTAAAGTCATCACTGTCTCTATCATTCTCAATCACCAGACAAGGTCAACAAAACTAATGGAAAAACTGCACTCAAAGAGAACAAAAATTAACTACATGGGATTAAATGAATTGCTAAATATGATTATAATTTTTATGACTTTTGTCTTACATAGCTAGACAAATTTAGGCATCTAACCATGACCTTTGAGTTTAGGACCCTTCCCAACATTAGAGCTCAACTTTTTTTCCAAGATGGATTCTAGCCCCAAAGGCCTATGGGATCACGAATTAGCATCACATATTATGAGGTGTGCCCCCTCCTGTCTCCTGAGAAGCCTGTATGCAATACAAGAAGCAACAGTTAGAAGCAGACATGGAACAATGGACTGGTTCAAAATCGGGAAACGAGTATGTCAAGGCTGTATATTGTCACCCTGCTTATTTAACTTCTATGCAGAGCACATCATGCAATACCCTGGGCTAGATGACTTACAAGCTGGAATCAGTATTGCAGGAGAAATATCAATAACCTCAGATATGCAGATAAAACCACCCTTATGGCAGAAAGTGAAGAAGAACTAAAGAGCCTCTTGAGGAGAGTGAAAGAAGAGAGTGGAAAAGCCGGCTTAAAACTCAATATTAAAAAAAAAAACAAAAAACAACTAAGGTCATGGCATTTGGTCCCATCACTTCATGAAAAATAGATGGGGAAAAAATAGAAACAGTGACAGATTTTATTTTCTTTGGCTCCAGCATCACTGTGGATGGTGACTGCAGCCACAAAATTAAAAGATGCCTGCTCCTTGGAAGAAAAACTGTGACACACCTAGACAGCATGTTAAAAAGCAGAGACATCACTTTGCCTACAAAGGTCCATATACTCAAAGCCATGGTTTTTCCAGTCGTTATGTACAGATGTGAGAGTTGGACCAGAAAGAAGGCTGAGAGCCAAAGAATTGATGCTTTCAAACTGTGGTGCTGGAGAAGACTCTTGAGAGTCCCTTGGACTGCAAGGAGATCTAACCAGTCCATCCTATAGGAAATCAACTCTGAATATTCATTGGAAGGACTGATGCTGAAGCTCCAGTACTTTTGCCACCTGATGTGAAGAGTTGACTCATTGGAAAAGACCCTGATGCTGGGAAAGTTTGAACGCAGGAAGAGAAGGGGATGACAGAGGATAAGATGGTTGGATGACATCACCAACTCAATAGACATAAGTCTGAGCAAAGTCCCAGAAATAGAGAAGGACAGGGAAGCCTGGTGTGCTGCAGTCTACAGGGTCACAAGGAGTCAGACATGACTTAGGGACTGAACAGAACCCCTCCTTTTCCATCCTCAAGAAGCCTTTCTTGTTGTTCAGTCACTAAGTTGTGTTGGGCTCCTTGGACCCCACGTGTCTCCCTTGCCCCAAGCATGGGAAACGTATGACCTCTTAATCCTTTACTCAAACGAGGGTTAGCCCCTCTTCACACCTGGCATAACTGTTATCTTAAGGTTTCTGTATGAGACAAAACCTGACTATTTACCCTCCTTTAGTTGTTACTTCCATTTTGGAGAGCAAACAGGAGGCTGGTTGTAAATATTTAACCTGGGGCCCACCTATCTCCTGTTTCAGGAAATACAAACAGGAGTCTAGTTACAAGTGTCCAGAATAAACTATCTTTTTCTTGCCCCAAGAAATGAAAACAGGAGGCTAGTTGTAAATGCCTAGCCTTGCGTCTATCTCCTGCTTCAAGTTAACCTGGATGGACCACTTTCTCTTCTGCCTGGTTGAGGGACTAAAACAATGTAAAGTAAATATAAACAAGGTAAATGTAGACTAAAACCTGTTAATTACAGGCAACCGGCCGCTATAAACCAAGGACCACAAGGAAATCTCACCACCTACAACTGAGTGAGAGAAGTACTCATAGAGTATATTAATTTGGATTATTGACTGCTTCATCTGCTGGGCTGCCCAAGACATAGGAGGAAAATACAAAAGATGACCTTGGGACCAAACATTGCCTCCCCAGAGCTCCTTAGGGCACCCATCTCTGTACAATGGAGACAGGAGAAGGAGAGGGAGAAGGAGAAACACAAGGATAAAAGGCAGGCCCAACTGTTGGCAACATTATAAGCCTGACACTCAACTCCTGGGTGCCCCCAGAAGGCTCCGTCAGCAAGAGCCATCCCTGTGGGAAACCGGGTCACTGGAAGACAGATCGGCTGGAGACTTAGAAGCCCTGTAAGCCATGGCGCCAAACAAGTTCAGCCCTTGGAAGAGAGACTGCCCCTTAGTCTAAAGGGACCTTGGGTCAGCCACTGACTGAAGGCTGGCCTTGAGCTGAAGTGCCCCTCAGCTCTGGCTAGCTTCCTAATCAAGGACCATCATCATGAGGACAGAGCCTGGAGCAACTTTGGATGTAGCAGGCAATGATTTCAGATGGTCCTCAGTCAAGGGTATTGGTCTATCAACACCCAAGAGACAACATCATTCTATGTGGGACCGTGGATCAGCCCCTAGAACAAGTGGACAGGGACCCAACAGTCACAAGAGGAGCGACCCTAAACCCCTCTACAATCCTCTTCAGCAGGAAGTAGACAGAGAGAGACAACATTCACCTTCCCAAACATATTAGGGTCCCAACTCCCGAAGGGAGATTACTAAGTAGTTAGTCAGACATAAGCAGGTCCTACCCTTTCTTGGATAGGGTCATCTTTCCCTCCCCTACATGGACACTCATGATCAGAACATACCCAGAGACGTCCCCTTGTGGCTGAGGACCACCACTAAGTTTGCAGCCATAACAGGACCAAGCAAGATAAAATCACCAGGGCAGGTTGGTTCAGGTGCATCAAGGCCTAAACGGTGACTCAAACCTGGGGTTCCTTTACCATATTTGTAATAAGTTAGCCTTATGGTTTTTGCCCCCCATCCAACCATTGGTTTCACTTGGGTGCTTATGGATAAGCACCTGTGCACTAGGAGAAAAGTTATACAATATAACCTAAAGTTATCAATCAAGTTGTCAGTCAAATGAAACAGGACACAGGAAGGGACTACCACTCTAAAAAAACCCAATCCTGCCCCACTGCAAGGCTGCTTCTCATTTCTATACAGCCCACTCCCATCCTTTCTCAGGAGCATACCTTTGCTTTGCTTAAAACTCTTGCTACCTAAAATTCTTCTATGTTTCTCATCTGAATTCTTTCCCTCAAGAGGACAAGAACTGAGGAAATCACCATTCTACTGATGACATTAGCACTGCTAATTTTAAGCTTATAATGTAAAAAAGAAATACTCTTACTTTCAAATGTAAATATTCAAACCATCATCAAGAATATTTGTATACAGTAATTTGAGGAGTAAATTGCATTGCAGGGTGATAAAGAAATCACCCTTTCAAGTGCTCATTTCTACACCCCAGGGTTTCCCTGGTGGCCCAGACAGAAAATAATCTGCCTGCAATTCAGGAGAGCTGGGTTCAATCCCTGGGTCAGGAAGATCCCCTGGAGAAGGAAATAGCAACCCACTCCAGTATTCTTGCTTGGAGAATTCCTTGGACAGAGGAGCCTCACAAAGAGTTGGACATGACTAAGTGACTAACATACACACCATGTAATAGCTCCCACTGTGCTATTATTTCTCTCTCTCTTTCTTATATTTGTTTGTGGTTTACACACACAGAGGGAAAAAAAAATACTTGAGAATGAGTCAGCTGTTAGCAATATATCAGAATGAATGAACTTTGGTTTACATTCAGCCAGTTGTCCCTATCAAAAAGTGAGAAATTTTATCCTGGCATTAGTGGAGATGGTGAATCAGCCAGTTAACCGGAGCACTGATTAAACAGTGATCTAAAACTTACTGTGTGCATATACAAACTCTTTAGACTTGACAACAAGATTTGTTAAAAAAAACCTTTTCATTTTCATTTTCAAAGAAAAGCTACATTTTTAAAAATTATAAGAGAAATACTTTTAAATCCACAGGTAGTATGAATAATTCAGGTTTTATTTAAAAAATAAGTAAAGTCAATCACCAAAGTTACAGAAATGTTGGTCTTTTTCCTCCTCACAAGAAATCCTTACTTCAGATATTTTCCAGAACTCAACTTTTGCAGGGAGTTTCAGAGGGAAGTGATGAGAGGGTATTAAAAAAAAGAAAATCCCTCCATTGTTTTGAGTCAAAATTGTTTAGTTGGTGACAGAAACCATTATTTCAGTGAAAAATTGAAATAATATGGGATACTCCAGGCAAGAATACTGGAGTGGGCTGCCATTTCCTCCTCCAGAGGATCTTCCAGACCCAGGGATCAAACCTGTATCTCTGCATTACAGGTAGATTCTTTACCGCCTGAGCCACAAGCCAGGTAATAATATTACTAGTTATATTTAATGAAATACAGTGAAAGGTGGAGTGGGTAAATTAGCTTTCTAATCCTTCTTACAAAGTCTATTTGTTACCAACTCTGTTGCTTTGCAATCATGTGCCTCCCTCAAATGGAAACCAATTGCTTTTATCTAAGTTTCAGGAGGAAGTTGCAAAGAGAAAAACAAGAATTAGTTAGAATAATGAAATTAAAAGACACTTGTTCCTTGGAAGAAAAGCTATGACAAACCTAGACAGCATATTAAAAAGCAGAGACATCACTTTGCTGACAAAGGTCCATACGGTTAAAGCTATGGTTTTTCTAGTAGACATGTACGGATGTGAGAGTTGGGCCATAAACAAGATTGAGTGTCAAAGAATTGATGCTTTTGAACTGTGGCACTGGAGAAGACTCTTGAGAGTCCCTTGGACTGCAAGGAGATCCAACCAGTCCATCCTAAAGGAAATAAGCCCTGAATATTCATTGGAAGGACTGATGCTCAAGCTGAAACTCCAATACTTTGGCCACCTGATTCGAAGAGCCTACTCATTTGAAAAGACCCTGATGTTGAGAAAGACTGAGGGCAGAAGAAGAGGGAGACAGAGGATGAGATGTTTGGATGGCATCATTGACTCAATGGAAATGAATTTGAAAAAGCTTTGGGAGATAGTGAAGGACAGAAAAGCCTGGCATGCTGTAATCCATGGGGTCACAAAGAGTCAGACATGAATGAGCAACTGAACAACAAGAAGTTAGAACCAAATCCAAGGTGGCAGAAGATCTGGCTTCTATTAGATTGCATCCTCATTATGCACTCATTGTAATAATGTGAGCATGCTGAAGAGGCATCCACCAGTGCCATAACGGTTGGCAATTGAATCCATGACAACCGGAGAAGCTCACACAAAGACTGAAGGGTGGTGCTGCGTCAGTTCCAGGTCCAAACCACACTTCTGTTCTCAGATAGGTCATGAATGCTCCTCCCACTCTTTCCAGTTCCCTTTCCTTTATCTTGACCCTCATATTCATGCAGTACCTCTATCCCAACTGAATTGAGAAGTTAATTTGCAAACTAAGTTTCTGCTTCAGCATTCTTTCAACATTGAATAAAACTTGTGCTGTTTCAGTCTCAGCATTCATTTCATTACTGGCTGTGTGAATCTGAGCAGAAAAAGAACCTCCATGGCTGAAACAAGGGGTCTCAGCCCTGGTTAGGTCCCCAGCACAGGTCCAGGCAACTAACTCAGTAACATTTCTCATGTGTTTCTGTTTCTTGCTGGGAGGTAAACACGTTTGTTAAATGCTGTCTCTGCAAGATTTAATAATTTTAATTATTAGACTGTAATTACCAATGGAAACAATAACTTGTCTACTCAATGAAAAATTGAACATTTCTTATTCCAAAACTTATACTGTTTGACATTTCTCCAAAGAAGACATACAGATGGCTAACAAACACATGAAAAGATGCTCAACATCATTCATTATCAGAGAAATGCAAATCAAAACCAAAATGAGGTACCATCTCACGCCAGTCAGAATGACTGCTATCAAAAAGTCTACAAACAATAAATGCTGGAGAGGGTGCGGAGAAAAGGGAACCCTCTTACACTGTTGGTGGGAATGCAAACTAGCATGGCCACTATGGAGAACAGGGTGGAGATACCTTAAAAAACTGGAAAGAGAACTGCCATATGACCCAGCAATCCCACTGCTGGGCATACACACCGAGGAAACCAGAATTGAAAGAGACACATGTACCCCAATGTTCATCACAGCACTGTTTATGATAGCTAGGACATGGAAGCAGCCTAGATGTCCATCAGCAGACGAATGGATAAGAAAGCTGTGGTACGTATACACAATGGAGTATTACTCAGCCATTAAAAAGAACATATCTGAGTCAGTTCTACTGAGGTGGATGAAACTGGAGCCTGTTATACAAAGTGAAGGAAGTCAGAAAGAAAAACACCAATACAATATATTAGCACATACATATGGAATTTAGAAAGATGGTAATGATGACCCTGCATGGGAGACAGCAAAAGAGACAGAGATATAAAGAACAGACTTTTGGACTCTGTGGGGTGTCCAAGGCAAGGGTGGGGTAATTTGAGAGAATAGCATTGAAACATGTATATTACCATATGTGAAATAGATCACCAGTCCAAGTTTGATGCATGAAGCAGGGCACTCAAAGCTGGTGCACTGGAACAACTCTGACAGATGGGATGGGGAGGGAGGTGGGAGGGGGTTCGGGATGGGGGGCACATGTACACCCGTGGCTGATTCATGTCAATGTATGGCAGAGTCTACCACAATATTGTAAAGCAATTAGCCTCTAATTAAAATTAATTAATTAAAAATAAAGAAATGTACTGTTTGTCATCTCCCTTGTTCTATGAACTTAGTAATGTTGTCCCTCAAAATTCCTTAACTACAATCACCTATTTCAGTTAATTGAAATTATACAGTCATTCCAGCTGTAAGCTCTGTGCCTTTTTAAAATCATTTCATCTTTATTATATACTACATGGTTTTTCCTGTGGTCATGTATGGATGTGAGAGTTGGACTGTGAAGAAGGTTGAGCGCTGAAGAATTGATGCTTTTGAAATGTGGTGTTGGAGAAGACTCTTGAGAGTCCCTTGGACTGCAAGGAGAGCCAACCAGTGCATTCTGAAGGAGATCAGCCCTGGGATTTCTTTGAAAGGAATGATGTTAAAGCTGAAACTCCAGTACTTTGGCCACCTCATGCAAAGAGTTGACTCATTGGAAAAGACTCTGATGCTGGGAGGGATTGGGGGCAGGAGGAGAAGGGGACGACAGAGGATGAGATGGCTGGATGGCATCACTGACTCGATGGACGTGAGTCTGGGTGGACCCCGGGAGTTGGTGTTGGACAGGGAGGCCTGGCGTGCTGCGATTCATGGGGTCGCAAAGAGTCGGACATGACTGAGTGACTGAACTGAACTGAACTGATATACTACATTTCCAAAGTCCATTAATTATTCTCTTCTCCATATACCCAGTTCCAGACCCCTTAAAAATACTCAAGTGCATCATTAAAATTATCTTGTAACTACCCACTCTTGCCAGATTACCCCTATTCAAAAGCCTCATGCTGCTTCTAAATTGTCCAACTATGATGTTCTTGATTAGGACACCCTGACCTGAAAGAAAAAGGAAAGTGAACAAACAACAGCAACAGAAAACAGACGGTTCCTGATGTTACCTACAGAGTAAGAATCGAAAGCTCCTCACTGAGTGGCCGAAAGAAAGAACATTGGTTTTATATTATCCTTCTAGTATTTATTAACTGATTATTCTTAGAGAAGTTAAACTTTCTGAGACTTAATTTCTTCAAAAAGGCTGCTGCTGCTGCTGCTAAGTCACGTCAGTCGTGTCCGACTCTGTGCGACCCCATAGACGGCAGCCCACCAGGCTCCCCCGTCCCTGGGATTCTCCAGGCTAGTAACACCTAAAAAAGCTGCTGTGCTAGTAAAGTGAGACTGTTCACACGAGACTGTTCAGTAGAGCGGAAAATCCAGAGATCAGGCTTTCTTCTTTCTTTACTCAGAGTAGTCCCAGACTGCTTTTTAGATAACTTCTTGCCATGCCCACTCCCTTGCAATCTGAACTCAAACATTCCAGTTTCTCAAAAACATGTGCATACCTATGTCTCATTTCTTCTTCTTGGTGTTCATCCCACTTGGCCAACTTCTCATCTTTCAAGATGTAGTTCAGGTGTTACCTCTCCTGTGACAGTTGCCCTAAGCCACCCGTACTCCATGAGCAGAAGAAATTCCTGAGTCCTCTGAGCTGACAACAGCACATTTCAGAGTTTTCACATGCTCTGTGCCAAGAACTGTGAATTTTTATCTCCTCTCAAGCTCACAAGTTGGCCTGTCAGTTTCATGCTGGCAGAAGACAAGAGAGTCCTGGATTAGAGACAATGACTTCATTAATCACAGCACAGCAAGCAACCCAAGATTGACGTTCAGGTTGGTTCTCCCTGCTCCTCAGTCCCAAGCTGTGGAGGCAGAGCCCAGGCAGATACAGAGCAGGCAGTGGAATCCGGAGTACAGAGAATCTGAATCTATTGATGGCCTCAGAGCAAACCTGACAACTTTAGCCCCCAAGGGAAGCGCTATCTTTACACAGGACAATAAACAACCCATGCTTTGCTCCACGTGGAAACGCTAATGCTGTCTTAAGGCTTTCCCTCTAAAATGAGAATGAAAGGGCAGTTAGTTCTGCTTGTGAATTTTGCAGAAACCCAAGAGCTCCATAGGGAACTGTCTCCCGACACTTGCATGGGAGTTTTCCCTCTGTTTCCAAGTTGAGGGAGGACAGACATTGGACAGTGTCCCATTCTCACTTTATACGACCTCAGTGCCAATGAAAGGGACATCTGTTAAAGAGAGGCTGATCCAATCTCATTTTCAAGGTAGAAAATCTCCAAAGAAGAGCAAATGAAGGTGACAATACAAAGTAGGCAAGGTAAGCCCAAGTTGAGAGAGAGTTTCAAATGTACATATTTTTCATTTTAAACTGGGGTGACTATAAATTATCTAAGGATGTGCTTTTGACTCTAGTAACATCACAAATCCCTAAATTTTTTCTTTTATTTTTTTGTTGGAAAAGTATTGGCTTCATTTTGTTGTTGTTGTTCAGTCACCAAGTCACTTCCAACTCTTTGAAACCCCATGGACTGCAGCACACCAGGCTTCTCTGTCCCTCTCCATCTCCTGGAGTTTGCCCAAGTTCATGTCCATAGCATCAGTGATGTCATCCAACCATCTTATCCTCTGTCGTCCCCTTCTCCTTCTGCCTTTAGTCTTTCCCAGCATCAGGGTCTTTTTCAATGAGTCAGCTTTCCAAGTCAGGTGGCCAAAGAATTGGAGCTTCAGCTTCAGCATCAGTCCTTCCAAAGAGTATTTAGGGTTGATGTCCTTTAAGATTGACTGGTTTGATCTCCTTGCTTTTCAAGGAACTCTCAAGAGTCTTCTCCAGCACCACAGTTTGAAAGCATCAGTTCTTCAGCACTCTCCCTTCTTTACGGTCCAGCTCTCATATTTGTACATGACTACTGGAAGGACCGTAGCTTTGACTATATGAACTTTTGTCTGCAAAGTGATTTCTTGGACTTTTAACACACTGTCTAGGTTTGCCATAGCTTTCCTGCCAAGAAGCAATAATTTTCTAATTCCATGGCTGCAGTCACCATCCACAGTGATTTTAGAGCCCAAGAAGAGGAAATCTGTCATTGCTTCCACATTTCCCCCTTCTATTTGCCATGAACTGATGGGATTGGATGCCATGATCATAGTTTATTCAATATTGAGTTTTAAGCCTACTTTTTCACTCTCCTCCTTCACCCTCATCAAGAGGTTCTTTAGTTCCTCTTCGCTTTCTGCCAGTAGAGTGGTATCATCCACATATCTGAGGTTGTTAATATTTCTCCCAGCAATCTTGATTCCAGCTTGTAACTCATCCAGCCCAGCATTTTGCATGATGTGGTCTGCCTATAAATTAAATAAACAGTATGATAATAAACAGCCTTGTCATACTCCTTTCTCAATCCTGAACCAGTCAGTTGTTCCATACAGAGTTCTAACTGTTGATTCTGGACCTGTATTCAGCTTTCTCAGGAGACAGGTAAGGTGGTCTGGTATTCCCATCTCTCTAAGAGTTTTCCACATTTTGTTGTGATCCACACAGTCAAAGGATTTAGCGTAGTCAATTAAACAGAGGTAGATGTTTTGCTGGAATTCCTTTAATTTCTTTATGATCCAGAAAATGGTGGCAATTTGATCTCTGGTTCCTCTACCTTTTATAAACCCAGCTTGAACATCTGGAAGTTCTTGGTTCACATAATGCTGAAACCTAGCTTGGAGAATTTTGAGCATAACCTTACTAGCATGGGAGAGGAGTGCAATTGTCTGGTAGTTTGAACATTCTTTAGTACCACCTTTCTTGGGAACTGGGTTGAGGATTGACCTTTTCCAGTCCTATGGCCACTGCTGAGTTTTCCAAATTTGCTGACAAATTGAGTGCAACACTTCAATAGCATCATCTTTTAAGATTTTAAATAGTTCTGCTGGAATTCCATCACCTCCACTAGCTTTATTGGCAGCAGCGCTTCCTAAGGCCCACTTGACTTCACACTCCAGGATGTCTGGCTCTGAGTGAGAGACTACACCATCTTAGTTATCCAGGTCATTAAGATCTTTTTCATCCAGTTATTCTGTGTATTCTTTTTATCTCTTCTTAATCTCTTTTGCTTCTATTAGGTCTTTACCATTTCTTCCCTTTATTGTGCCCATCTTTGGATGAAATATTCCTTTGATATTTCCATTTTTCTTGAAGAGGTCTCTGTTGTTTTCCTCTATTTCTTTTTACTGTTCATAGAAGAAGACCTTCTTGCCTCTCCTTGCTGTTCTCTGGAACTCTGCATTCTGTTTGGAGTACCTTTCCCTTTCTCCCTTGTTTTTCCCTTCTCTTCTTTCCTTGGTTTCATATCTACCCAAACTTCTGCTATCAACTGTGAGTAGCAGCCATATCTTAATGGTACCTACTGTGAGCCTCATCATTCATCTACATCATCTCTAATGCTTATACAACCATGTGAGGAACTTTCCATATTCCAAATTTTTGGAATGAGTACTTGCATTATCCAAAGTGACAGAACTAAGAAGTGGAGGACCTGTTTTTCAAACCCAGTCTGTTTGTTTCCAAATTCTATGAACTAAACTTCCTCATGACAATGCTCTTCTGCGATTACCTTCCCTCCAGGACCAACAGCTAAGACAAGGGAAGTGGAGTTAATTCTGGAAGCTGGCCCAGACTCAGGTTCCGGGTGACCACATGGATGGTGCTAAGCAGAGGCCGCCAAGTGCGGAGATGGAGAAGGCCCTGAGTCCCACTTTGCCTGCCTTTGGGTTTAACTAAAGCCCATCCTAACTACAGAAACAGGGGAGCACAGTGTTTCTCTTTTCACTTCATAGGAAGGTTGGGGCAACCTCTCTTTGGCACAAGAGACAGGAATGCTTCAAAATGCAGACCAATTTTATAAAGATTCCTGTTAGCATTTCTAGTTCTCAGATTAGCATTGTCCATAAAGTCCCAGATGGTTCCTGCTTCTGCTACTTAGAAGATAAATTATCTAACCTCTCCAGGCCTCTGTTTCATTGTATGTAAAGTGAAAAAGTACTCCCTATAAAAGCAAAGAATAAAAGCAAAAAAGTCTGTCGGTTGTCTAACAGAGTGCCTGAATCATGAATGGTGGCCCCTGTCTCTCTCAGACATTACAAGGCTGAGATTATTATGTGCTACTTCTAGAAGACTAACAGATATCATAGATAAAGAAAACACCAGTCTCAGAGAACTTAAATATTTAATTTTAGATGAAGCTGACTGCATGCTGGATATGGATTCTGGACCAGAAATAAAAATCTAATTTCCTGCCCAGCAACTGAATGAACATCAAACCCTTATGTTCAGTGCAGTTTTCCCAGAGGAAATTCAAAGCTTGGCTGAGGGGTTTTAGAAGTTAAACTATTTGTTTGTGGCTGTTGGATAAGCAAGTAGAGCAAGAGACCATTCTCCCAGCTGGCTAGTACTCAAAATAAGAAAAACCTGTAGAAATTCTGTAAAACATAGGTGATTAAAAACAAACAAACAAAAACTATGGCTTTTGTTGAGACTGAGAAGAAAGAAGATTTTACTGTAACTTTTCTTTGCCAGGAAAAAGCAGCAACCATACATATTCACGGTGGTCTGGAACAGAGAGAGCAAACTTGGGGATTTTCATTGTGGAAAGTGCCCAGTTCTTGCAGCTACTACAGCAGCTGCCAAAGGGCTGGATATTGAAAGTATCTGATTTGTTATCCATTCTGATGATCTGTTGATGAATGTGTTCATTGAATCTGGTGTACTGGTCAACGTGGGAACCCTTGCAGAGCTATTTCCTTTTTTGATGCTCAGATAACCACGTGGCACAGCCTCCAATGAAAGTACTTCCAGAAGCTCATCAGGGTGCTCTGAACGGCTGGAAGAACATGCCTTGAGCACAAGTGTTCCTGGCTTCAGTGACATTACAAGAGGAAATATGTTTGCATCCAATGATATGGAAAAGAATTATCAGGGCATAAGCACTCTGAATGTAGCAAGATTTTCTTTTTCACAAAGTCCCAATCCAATCCATGATGAGTCATGGGATTAAAGCTAAAACACATAAGTCTGTAGTATAGTTTTGCTGCAAAGAAGGAAATAATTTTAAGTTTTAATTCAAGTGTGAAGTCTGACATTCTATATTTCCTGTCTTCCTGTTCTTACTCAGACCCTCAAAAAAATAAATCTTTACTGACTAATGTGTGATCTAAAAATATTATACTTACTGATACAAATGATGTTAACTGGAAAGATTAAAGCACTCGTCTTGAAAAAAAAATTTTTTTGAAAGCAGCTTACAGTTTCCATAGACTCCCCTGGTGGCTCAGATGGTTAAGCGTCTGCCTACAATGCGGGAGACCCAGGTTCAATCCCTGGGTTGGGAAGGTCCTCTGGAGAAGGAAATGGCAACCCACTCCAGTACTCTTGCCTGGATAATCCCTTGGATGGAGGAGCCTGGTAGGCTACAGTCCATGGGGTCGCAAAGAGTCAGACATGACTGAGCGACTTCACTTTCTTCCTTTCTACAGTTTCCATGGGGAGAGAATAGAGAGTAACAAGAATAGATGACAAAATGTTTTTTAAGTCACAGATGGAAAAAAATTTTCGTGCACTAGGAGTATAAAGGTCTTACTTCCAGTCTGTGACACAGAACTCTGCTAACATGAACTTGCCCCTCCTGAATCCATGATAACGATCTGGGAGGTGTCCTTCCCTTAGTATGAACTTGCCCTTCCTGAATCCTTAGGAACAAGCTGTGAGGTGTCCTCCCCTCCGTCTAGTTTACTTGACCCCTCTTGTCCTGTTCACTGACCTCAGGATGATCACAGAAAGACGAAACATGTGGAAACAGGCACAACTCAAGAGAATCAACTTTCTTTGCCCTTTCTAGAAAGAAAGGTGTTTTCCAGCGAAAGGTATGTCAGTTTTCCACCCAAACATCTACCTGTGATTTTGCTTGGCCTATCTGTGGTATTTGTCTGACTTTCCTTAAAGAAAAATTGCACATTGCCTCCCAACTAAGGAATACTAAGATCTCTTAGTAAGCAAAATTGAAGCAATGAGTGTTGGCTAGACCACTTAGCATACCCACTAAAATGCACCTTGCTTTTCTCACTTAATATTCAGCCCTTCCCATGTGAGTGCAAACCTCATTATTACAAATGACTTTTTGGTATTCTATTGTATGAATGTCCCACTATTTTTTTTTTAACAACTCACCTGCTGAGGCACATATCTATGTTTTAACTTTCTGAGTTGTGCTAATGTAAGCATGCTTCATTCCTAATTTTATAATTGTAAATTTGTATTTATTTTCTTATGAAGAGTGCCTCTTTCTGAGGCTTGTGTAAGTTTCAAGCCTCACAACACCTAGGATTTATTCTTAAATATTTGACAATATCCATATTTCTACTGCTTTCTAAATTTCTGAGTTAATTTATTTGATATTTTAATTGTTGATACGTCACATTATCCAAAGAAGATATAACGATCATTATTAATAACAGCTAATACATATAATTAAGTACTGGGTATTGTTCTACATGCCTTAGTGTAGAAATAACTTGGTCCTTACAAAGATTCCATGGAATAGATACTGTTATTATCTATATTTTACAAATGAAGGAACTTAAATGTGAAATAATTAAGGCATTAAAAAAAAAAGGCCAAGGCATAAGGCCAACAATTTAGTGGCATAGTCATTTTCTTCAGTTTTTGTTTCCCTAAAATCCTAAGTATAACTCCTTGTCCAATATAATAGAATATTAAAAATGTGTTGACAGACATATAGAACAGATCTGTGGTTTCCAAGGGGGCAAGGGATGGGTTTCGAGTTTGGAATTAGCAGATGCAAGCTATCATATACAGAACGGATACACAACAAGGTCCTGCTGTATAGCACAGAGAACTATGTTCAATATCCTGTAATAAACCACAATAGGAAACATGAAGTAGAATGTATATACATAGAACTGAATCAGTAGAAGTTTAAAAAAATTAATTTTTATTGGAGTATATTTGCTTTACAATGTTGTTAGTTTCTACTGTACAGCAGAATGGATCAGCCATTTGCACATGTATATCTCCATCCTTTGGCATAGTAAATAAAGCAGAAATAGATGCTTTTCTGGAACTCTCTTGCTTTTTCTATGATCCAGCGGATGTTGGCAATTTGATCTCTGGTTCCTCTGCCTTTTCTAAAACCAGCTTGAACATCTGGAAGTTCACGGTTCACATATTGCTGAAGCCTGGCTTGGAGAATTTTAAGCATTACTTTACCAGTGTGTGAGATGAGTGCAATTGTGCAGTAGTTTGAGCATTCTTTGGCGTTGCCTTTCTTTGGGATTGGAATGAAAACTGACCTTTTCCAGTCCTGTGGCCACTGCTGAGTTTTCCAAATTTGCTGGCATATTGAGTGCAGCACTTTCACAGCATCATCTTTCAGGATTTGGAAGAGCTCAACTAGAATTCCATCACCTCCACTAGCTTTGTTCATAGTGATGCTTCCTAAGGCCCACTTGACTTCACATTCCAGGATGTCTGGCTCTAGGTCAGTGATCACACCATCATGACTGTCT
>NW_011494761.1:119482-135609 GCF_000754665.1 Bison bison bison | reverse complement strand
TCCATCACCTCCACTAGCTTTGTTCATAGTGATGCTTCCTAAGGCCCACTTGACTTCACATTCCAGGATGTCTGGCTCTAGGTCAGTGATCACACCATCATGATTATCTGGGTCGTGAAGATCTTTTTTGTACAGTTCTTCTGTGTATTCTTGCCATCTCTTCTCAATATCTTCTTCTTCTGTTAGGTCCATACCATTTCTGTCCTTTATTGAGCTCACCTTTGCATGAAATGTTCCTTTGGTATCTCTAATTTTCTTGAAGAGATTCCTAGTCTTTCCCATTCTGTTGTTTTCCTCCATTTCTTTGCATTGATCGCTGAAGAAGGCTTTCTTATCTCTTCTTGCTATTCTTTGGAACTCTGCATTCAGATGTTTATATCTTTCCTTTTCTCCTTTGCTTTTTGCTTCTCTTCGTTTCACAGCTATTTGTAAGGCCTCCCCAGACAGCCATTTTGCTTTTTTGCATTTCTTTTCCATGGAGATGGTCTTGATCCCTGTCTCCTGTACAATGTCATGAACCTCATTCCATAGTTCATCATGCATTCTATCTATCAGATCTAGGCCCTGAAATCTATTTCTCACTTCCACTGTATAATCATAAGGGATTTGATTTAGGTCATACCTGAATGGTCTAGTGGTTTTCCCTACTTTCTTCAATTTCAGTCTGAATTTGGCAATAAGGAGTTCATGGTCTGAGCCACAGTCAGCTCCTGGTCTTATTTTTGCTGACTGTATAGAGCTTCTCCATCATTGGCTGCAAAGAATATAATCAATCTGATTTTGGTGCTGACCATCTGGTGATGTCCATGTGTAGAGTCTTCTCTTGTGTTGTTGGAAGAGGGTGTTTGTTATGACCAGTGCATTTTCTTGGCAAAATTCTATCAGTCTTTGCCCTGCTTCATTCCATATTCCAAGGCCAAATTTGCCTGTTATGGTTTTTCCTGTGGTCATGTATGGATGTGAGAGTTGGACTGTGAAGAAGGCTGAGTGCCAAAGAATTGATGCTTTTGAACTGTGGTGTTGGAGAAGACTCTTGAGAGTCCCTTGGACTGCAAGGAAATCCAACCAGTCCATTCTGAAGGAGATCAGCCCTGGGATTTCTTTGGAAGGAATGATGCTAAAGCTGAAACTCCAGTACTCTGGCCACCTCATGCGAAGACTTGACTCATTGGAAAAGACTCTGATGCTGGGAGAGATTGGGGGCAGGAGAAGAAGGGGATGACAGAGGATGAGATGGCTGGATGGCATCACTGACTTGATGGACATGAGTCTGAGTGAACTGCAGGAGTTGGTGATGGACAGGGAGGCCTGGTGTGCTGCGATTCATGGGATCACAAAGAGTCGGACGTGACTGAGCGACTGATCTGATCTGATCTCCACCCTTTCGGACTTCCTTCCCATCAGGTCACCACAGTGTGCTGAGCAGCGTTCCCTGGACTATATAGTACACTATCACCAGTTATCTACGTAATACACAGTGTTAAAAGTGTATATGTGTCACATATAAAAGAAATTGACACAATACTGTAAATCAACTATACCTGAAAAAACTAGGGTTAGGGTCTTTCAAGTAGCGTCACAGTATCAGTCAGGGGCTCCGGTCTCATGATGCCTATCTCTCTTCTCTTCTGTGGCCCCCGAACCAAGAAACAAGAATATTTAGAATTGTGACTATCATAGACATCAGAAAGTAGGCGAGTCCATGAGCTTTCCATTGGGCTTTATAGTAATTTGGAGGCAACTATCCCTAAACCTCAGAGGTTGTTGTAGTTAGGTTGGACTGCGATAACAATGTATCATAGAATGGGTAGTGTAAACAAGGACACGGTTCAGGAGGCTGGAGGTCTGCGAACAGGCTGCCCGCACGGCTGGGCTGTAGTCAGAGCTCTCTGTCCAGGGCCCCCTTCTTGGTGTGCGGACAGGCACCTTCGTGTTGGGACTCACACTTAAACCACACCCCAGTTCTTAATCAGATTGCTTATATTCAGATAAAAGTAGAATTGGTAAATTAGTAAATTGGGGATTGGGCAAAATTATCATAGAATTAAACATCTTCTCTCCCATTCCACTCATTTTCTTTATTGTCTCTAAGCCACCATGAGTAAATTCTGGGATTCAGTGATGGACAGGGAGGCCTGGCGTGCTGTGGTCCATGGGGTCGCCGAGAGTCGGACACGGCTGAGTGACTGAACTGAGCTGAACTGAAGCCACCATGGTTTTACATTTGTTAAGGAGGAAAAACAATATTTCCTTTTCAACATAATTATGAAAATAAAATGAGAAATATGGTAATGTTATTTTATTTACTTTACTGTGTTTACAAAGCATTGTGGAATGCTTTGCAGTTAACAAGGTATCTTTATATCCATTTTCTCATTTTATGTTCATAATTATGTTGAAAATAAAATGAGAGTTCCAGAAAAACATCTATTTCTGCTTTATTAACTATACCAAAGCCTTTGACTGTGTGGATCACAATAAACTGGAAAATTCTGAAAGAGTTGGGAATGCCAGACCACCTGATCTGCCTCTTGAGAAATTTGTATGCAGGTCAGGAAGCAACAGTTAGAACTGGACATGGAACAACAGACTGGTTCCAAATAGGAAAAGGAGTTCATCAAGGCTCTATATTGTCACCCTGTTTATTTAACTTATATGCAGAGTACATCATGAGAAACGCTGGACCGGAAGAAACACAAACTGGAATCAAGATTGCCAGGAGAAATATCAATAACCTCAGATATGCAGATGACACCACCCTTATGGCAGAAAGTGAAGAGGAACTCAAAAGCCTCTTGATGAAAGTGAAAGTGGAGAGTGAAAAAGTTGGCTTAAAGTTCAACATTCAGAAAACGAAGATCATGGCATCTGGTCCCATCACTTCATGGGAAATAGATGGGGAAACAGTGGAAACAGTGTCAGACTTTATTTTTCTGAGCTCCAAAATCACTGCAGATGGTGTACTCCTTGGAAGGAAAGTTATGACCAAGCTAGATAGCATATTCAAAAGCAGAGACATTACTTTGCTAACAAAGGTTCGTCTAGTCAAGGCTATGGTTTTTCCTGTGGTCATGTATGGATGTGAGAGTTGGACTGTGAAGAATGCTGAGTGCTGAAGAATTGATGCTTTTGAACTGCGATGTTGGACAAGACTCTTGAGAGCCCCTTGGACTGCAAGGAGATTCAACCAGTCCATTCTGAAGGAGATCAGCCCTGGGATTTCTTTGGAAGGAATGATGCTAAAGCTGAAACTCCAGTACTTTGGCCACCTCATGCGAAGACTTGACTCATTGGAAAAGACTCTGATGCTGGGAGGGATTGGGGGCAAGAGGAGAAGGGGATGACAGAGGATGAGATGGCTGGATGGCATCACTGACTGGATGGACGTGAATCTGAGTGAACTCCGGGAGTTGGTGATGGACAGGGAGGCCTGGCGTACTGTGATTCATGGGGTCACAAAGAGTCGGACACGACTTAGCAACTGATCTGATCTGATCTGATATTGTATAGGGAGATTATCATACTAAGTGAAGTAAGTCAGACAGAGAAAGGCCAGTATCATATGATATTGCTTATATCTGGAATCTTAAAAAAATGGTACAAATGAACTTATTTGAAACAGACTCACAGACGTAGAGAAAGAACTAATGATGACCAGAGGGGAAGTAGGGTAAGAGATTGGGAGTTTGGAATTGATGTACATGTTGCTATATTTAAAACAGATAGCCAACAATCATCTACCATGTAGCACAGGGAAGTCTGCTCAATATTCTGTAATAACCTAAATGGGAAAATAATTTGAAAAGAATAGATACATGTATACATATAACTTAATTAGTTTGCTGTACATCCAAAACTAATACAGCATTGTTAATTAACTACACACCAATATAAAATAAAAATTAAAAAAGGCAAAAATGCATTCAAGGTTACCAAATATTTTGAGACTTTCCTAAGCAAACCGCATTTTCTATATGCACTGTACATGTGTAACTGTCTCACCAATATTTACATAGAAAGGATTCCTGATGTTGGAGACATGTTTATCTTGGAAAGTTTGTGCCCAAGAAAGATTGGCACAGAACACATGTGGAACTACTGTGGCTTCTACATAATGTCAGCCAAATCTGGGGATTAATCACAGCAAGAAATGTGAATCTTACAAGAAACATTTAAGAAGACAGTAAGGAAAACAAAAATCTGCTACCTCTGTACACATATACTGTGCCAATGCCAAATTGTTGGTTTTTCCATTGTAATTATGAAAGACGGAACCACTGGGGAGGACTGGGTCAAGGGTATATTAGAAACACCTTTGAACCTATAATTATTTCAAAATAAAAGAGTAAAATAAATTCTACTACCTCAAAAGGAAAGAAGCTGGATCAGAAAGAACAAGAATTGGGAAACAAACTATTGATATCAGCTTATGTAAAAGTAGAGACAAGGAGCTGACTCACATTCTGGCTGTTACCTCCTGATGGGACTTGGCTTCCAGTGGGGCAAAATTGGGCCACCTCTCAGGTGCTAAGAGGTGATGCCAGCTGTGGTTCATGAGCTCCACTCATGCAGCGGTTTCCCAGGGGACACTCCCAAAGAAAAGTCATTGCTCTTTGCCCTTTTCCCTCCTTCCATATGGAATGTGGGAAAATGCTATGTAGCAACTATTCTGAAGTCTTGAGGTAAAAAGTATGTGGGCAAAAGCAACAAATAAGGATAGAATTAGAAAGACAGAAAAAGCCTGGGCCCCTCACAGCACTGCAGACTTCCTGGCAGTCTTGGACATTTTACTATTTGATGAAAGCAAATGCTTAAGTGGTTAATTTATTTTTGAACTTTAAGCTCAAATTAAATCCTGATTATATATATATATATATGTATATATATATAAAACATATAATATATATTAGAATAAAATCACAAAGGAAGATGTAGATATGTGTGTAAAATGGACTGGAGAGATGACCAGCAAACTTGGAAGTGTAGTTACCAGTTAGGAAAGAAGCTGGGCATGAGAGGGAAAGTCTCCACTGTGTTCAGTATATTTTGGACACTATTCTAATCTTTATTTGAATCTTCTACAATGAATGTATTTATAATTTTAAATCAAGAAATGAACACGTTCATGTGTGTGTGACAGCGCATTCTGCTTTTTCAGTTATTGCAGGGAAAACAGGTGAATGACTTTGGAAACTCAGGGTACAATCTTCATATGATTTTAAAGGTGAGCACTCAAGCCAAAAATAATATCTTACTTTTCCTTACCCTCAAACCTTCACTGCTGGAAACTCCACCAAGCAAGCATGCTCTCTCACTGAGCCGGCTGATGAGACCCAGCCGCCCCGGTCTCTGCGGCTGCACCCAGGGCCACCCAGAAATGACTGCAGCATCTGGGATCAGTCACACACTGGTCTCCTCTCCAATGCTTCTATTGGGAATAAACAGGTGTAAGTCATTATCAGAAACAGCTTTCAAGGGAAAAGCCGGGCTAAATCACACGTGTGACGAATTCTTTACAGATAAGAGTGCTGAGTTGTAGAGCCAAGCTGGCAGCCTGGGATCTGACTTGGAAAGTCAGAGAGTGTTAAGCATCCTTGCAATCCATGGGTAGGTTGCTGCAGCCCTGGGTGAAGCCGCTGACTCTACAGGCTAACAGCATGGTCAGCTCTAGCTTTAAAAGAAAATGCTGTCCTCCAAAATCAATCTCAAGCATTCAATAAACCAATAGACACAAGCTGAATACCTATGATGGCCCAAGCACTGGACTAGACTTTGTGTTAAGAGCATGGGGTGAAGAGGTGGGGAAATCAGTGTAGTAACCCTCAAGACACATTTCTCCATAGGTCTCTCTAAGCCATGAAAGTGAAAAGTGAAAGTGTTGGTCGCTCAGTTGTGTCTGACTCTCTGCAACCCCATGGACTGCAGCCCACCAGGCTTCCCTGTCCATCACCAACTCCCGGAGTTTACTCAAACTCATGTCCATTGAGTTGGTGATGCCATATAAGGAATAATAGAAAAGTACTCAGAACTTTGGGGCCAGATCCTGGAAGGTATTAAATGCCCTGAAGAATGCCTTTTACACAGAGAGCAATGGTGAGGTCTCCAGGAGATTTTTAAACCAGAAAGAAACTGAATTGTGAAGTGACTGTTGGGTGCAGGGTCAGGAAGAAGAAGAAGCTGAGGCAAAGGGACTAATCAGGAGGTGACAGCAGTTCAGGGAAAATACTCAGGGCCTGTGTGAGGGTAGAAAGTGAAGGGACAGGGAAAAGGACTGTTATGGGACATTTGTGTAAGTAAGTATAGGCAGGCCAATGATTTGGATCTCTTTCGCTTGTTCCTTGGAAGAAAAGCTATGGCCAACCTAGACAGAGTATAAAAAAGCAGAGGCATTACTTTGCCAACAAAGGTCCGTCTAGTCAAGGCTATGGCTTTTCCAGGAGTCATGTATAGATGTGAGAGTTGGACCATAAAGAAAGCTGAGCACCAAAGAATTGATGCTTTTGAACTGTGGTGTTGGAGAAGACTCTTGAGAGTCCCTTGGACTGCAAGGAGATCCACCCATCCATCCTAAAGGAGATCAGTCCTGGGTGTTCATTGGAAGGACTGATGTTGAAGCTGAAACTCCAATATTTTGGCCACCTGATGCGAAGAGCTGACATCTTTGGAAAACACCCTGATGCTGGGAAAGATTGAAGGCAGGAGGAGAAGGGGATGACAGAGGATGAGATGGTTGGATGGCATCACTGACTCAATGGACATGAGTTTGAGCAAACTCCAGGAGTTGGTGATGGACAGGGAGGCTTGGTGTGCTGTGGTTCATGGAGTCGCAGAGAGTTGGACATGACTGAGCAACTAAACTGAACTGAACTGAATTAACTATTTAGTATTTCTATTTACAAGTGGTACAGACACACATCACATTTTTAATAGACTATTTTTAGAACACTTGGAATTACAGAAAAATTACTATTTTGAATATGGTACAGAGAGATTGCATATAGCCTGCCTCAGTTTCCCCTACTAACATCTAACATTAGTATGGTACATTTGTTACAATTAGTAAACCAATGTTTACATGTAACTATTAATAGAAGTCCATATACACTGCATAGTTCCTTAGTTTTTATCTAAGGTCCTTTTTTTGTTCTAGGGTCCAGGATACTGCATTACATTTAGTCACCATATCTTCTTAAGCTGTGACATTTCTCAGACTTATTTTTAAAGACCTTGACAAACGTGAGGGGTACTGGTCTCATATTTTGCAGGATGTCCCTCAACTAGAGTTTGGCTGATGCTTTTCTTATGATTAGGCTGGATTTGGGTCATGATTAGAAGGAAGGTCATGGGGGTAAAATCCCATTTCTCATCACATCAAGGGCACCTGCTGTCAACCTGACTTGTCGCCGATGCTGTTAACTTTGACCACCTGGCTGAGAAAGCTATTTGTCAGATTTCTCCACTGCACATTTAACTTGTTCTCACCCTTTTTGTGATCTTCTCTTTAAGAGGATATCACTATGTAAACACAAACATTGGCAAGAAAAGAAACTTTCTCCAGTTCAGCTCTAATGGCCACTTAGATACCTCTTTCAGCCACACAAGTCCAGAAGTCATTTAAGTCTACACAACTCAGAAGTCACTTTAGCAAGCACCTGCTATGACGTGTGCTGGCTCTTGGGGGGGTCTCACTCCTAACCAGGCTATGGTCAGTTTCAGCCACAAGCCGTGTTCTCCCCAAGGTCAGCAGACACAGACACCTTCCCTCTGGAACTGCCCGCCTTTTCAGCCATCCTTCAGTCCCAGTAGCAATGGAAGGCCCTTGGAGATGGACTCCTCAAGTCACCTGGCCATGGGACCCAAGCGAAGCCCGAATCCTTCCCAGCAGCCCGCCCCACCCCCCGGACACCCCACCTCTGATGTTACACCCCAGAAAACTGCAGTCTTTCCAGCCCCAGGTCCACGTCGCAGCTGGAGAGTGTGATCAAACCCCCACTGCTGCCCTGCCCTGTGACAACCCTATTTTTAGGCCACAGCTGAATCAAGAGAGAAGAGATTCAAATTCTTCTCCCCCATATCCTGGGGATGGTAGGGTTTCTTTTTCCTTGGCACACTTGAAGCAAATTGGGCCCACATCCATTTTTGCCTTGACGATCATACAAAATATAAACTCCACTCAAGTTACAGTGAAACTTTCTGTTTTAGTTTCAAGGTGCCAATTCATGTAGGTGTATGTCATGGATCAAATGCAGGGTGAGACAAATCCCCACATGCAAAGTTTACAAAGGAAATGTGTCAGAACCATTGCATAACTCCAGGAGCCCACGGCCAGTTCGAGGGTATCAGCAGGCTTGAGCATGGGGAGAGGGGAAGGTGGGCCAGGGGATATCTTTAGAGACAGCTGCCTTCCTGTTGAGTCCCACCCCTCTACCCCACTCCCACCTGGAGCTTTGTGATGTGGACTTTCATGGGGTCACATGGAGAGTTTTGAAATATGTTCTATATAGTGGAGGGATGCAGCATACACGAGCCTGACTCTTGGAAGAGAAAACTAAAAAGTGCTTCAGCAACAGAACAAAAATAGTGCAGGAGTTTGACCTGTTCTCACAGAGCCTGCAAATGGCTATGGTGGCCAAAGATGATCACAATTATTATTATTTTTTAACAGTCCTCCCATGGAGAGACAGAGATAGTTATATGCCTTCCCTTTGAATTCAGGTAAGCTCTGTGACCATTTTGGGACACAGCAGGAATAATTCAGTGCCAATTTCTGGTCCATTTTATCTCTTCTAGAACATTCCTTGGAAGCCCTGCCTGTAATAAATTGTCCACCCTGAGACCACCAGCCTAGAGAAGCCCTGGGCAAACACTCTGGATAACAGCCAACTTCCCAGTCAAAGCACCCAACATTTAAGTCTTAGACACAAGACCTGCCCATCCTCCAGTTGCAATGAGTGACTTCCACCAATGCCAAATAGAACAGAAGAAGCACCCAGTGAGCTACTCCTAAAGCCCTCCTGCAAGAAAAGTAAAAGTAAATTATAAGCAAAGAGTTGCTGCTTTAAGCCATTAGATCTGGGATAAATAGTTATGCAGCAGTAGGTAACCAGAGCAGTGGCAAAGAACTGTCTCTGGTGGGTAATTCGGAGGGCTCCCAGAAGAGAGCTGCAGCGCAGTGCAAAGATCAGGGTTTGAGATATGCCCAGAGCTTAGCCCTGTCCAGGGGCCTTGCTAGAGATGCTGGTGGACCATCAGGAAGTGAGAGGTGAACCAGACAACTCAGGGCTATGGAAGAGGTTGAAAACGCCCACCCAGAGCAGAGATTTGTCTGTCTCAGTCAAGGACACTGGGATGGGTTTAGCAGTGGATTATGAAACAACCATGAAAGCATTCCACGGAGGAAGCTCTGGCTTCTAGACAGGAGAATGCGGCAGAAACAAAACAGAAAAACTCAATGGCCCAAAGCGCGCAAAGGGAGATGATTTGCTAATACACCCGTTATGGTGTTCTTGACGGACCAGAACCTGGGGACGGGAGTCAATGAAAAGAAGGTGAAGAAAAGAAGGATGTGGGAGACCCAAGTTTCTAGTGGCACTAGGGTGCTTTATTCATGGCAGTGTGTGCTTATATACTGTAATACAAGGAAGCTTTAGGCAAAAAACAGTAAAGTGAAAAACACCATAACCAGATGCATAACAATAGTAACTAAGGGAATAACAATAGCCATGGGGCCAGAAGACAATCCATGTATTGGAAATAGGAACAAGACTAAGTAGTTTTACAGAAAAGTAAAAGGTTACTGAAAGGAATCCATGTATTTGCTCCGCCTCATGACCTCAGTCCTGAGAACTGCGTGCAGCTCTGTTAGTTCCTGTTTTCCAGGAACTGATAAGGAACCGAGGGCCCTTGAGAACCAGAAAACAACATATAGGCTTCCTTAAAATTAAACGTTCCCTGACAATCCCCCCCTTTTTTATTATTTTTGTGAAAAAGGCCCTGACCAATTGAATTTGTTTAGTGGGAACAATTTATGTTGAAAGGCATCCTTATGCAACAAATATAATTGCCAGGACAATTACCAATGTTACAGCATCAGACCCAATACTATGAGTAATACTTTGGAACCATCTTTGAGGATCTAGCCCAGATAATTGATCAGCTAGCTATTCAGCTAAAGTTTCCAAATTATTGGAAGAGGGAAGACTTTTAGAGAAGGTTTCAAAGATGTTCTTTTGCAATAATTGTACATTTAGGGAAGCATTATCATGTATGTCTTGCAAGTGAAATTTAATTTGTCCTCAGTTGTAAGCACTATAGTTGAACTGAACAGGAGTGATAAAAAATTGTGTACAATTCAAATCACATTTTAGTATTACTTGTTTTTGTAAATCTATTAATTGATCTCTGACTCATTGGATGGCTGTTTTTAGTTCTTGTATTTCATCTTAAATTTCCTTATCTGAGCCTGAGTGGCCCACATAATATGAACATCTTTGGTCCAATTTTGAATAAAGTTTTGTGTTTGAATTTAGGTTTGTAAAGTGATGTCTGCAACAACCGCAGTAATGCAAATTGCTATTAATCCCAAAATACCAAGACTTAACCATCAAATGAATTGTTTAGATCGCCAGAATAATTTAGTGAGTAGCTGGGAGGCAAGTCCTGCCATGGGACCCTCTTTCCAGGGATTCATTTTTCAAAGAAACAGAGGAATTAAGACAAGTATACATTTTGTAATCTATACAAGTCACAAAACATAGAGTCTTATTAAATTGTAAGTTCTCTATAGCTATAACAAAAGGAAGAGGAACACAAGCTTGTATAAAATATGAGTGATTATAATGAAAGGAGTAGTTACTATGAGTTGAGTAGCAAGCCCAGCAGAGCTGTACCAGCCAAAGTCATGCCCGTCAGGGACCAGCTGTTGAAGCGCTCCTGGCCCTTTTGGCTCTCGGTGGTTGTATTGTTTTCACAGAGTTTCACAGAAGTGTCCCAGCCGCCGTTCTCCTGGATCCAAGACTCTAGGTGGTCATTTAGGTAGGTGGCCATCCAAGTTGTGCTTTGACTCACCAATACTTGTGTCTCCTTGTCTATGCTTTCCATGCATAGTGCCCCACCGAAGGAAAAAAAGGCCACAATGCGACCCCAGTTCACCCCGTCCTGGAGGAGTTCATACATCATCTGTTCAAAGCTCTGATATGCTGTCCCCGGGGTGATGTGGAGCTGGGACGTCTGGTCGCTGAATGCCTGTTGCTACCTCAGTTCAAACTCGTTGCCTGCCTCCCTCAGGGCTTGCTTTTCTGTTGTCATGGGGATCACTTTCCAGGCGTCCAAGCTTCTGCTGTGGCCAGTGGCTCCATTCACCACAGGGCTATCCTCCAGGTGCCAAGATGGGTTGTCATTGATGGCATTGGGGTTTCCATATCTGATTTTGTCCCTTCCGAGGCCTCAGTTCTGTTCTCTTCCACATCATTAAATCGACTCCAGCTGTATCCTTTCTGGGAAAGCTTGTAAGAGAGAAAGTCAACCACCAGCTCTCGGTTGCTCTGAGACATTTTCATAATAAAGATGGGTTTCACCAGTCTATTGTCTAAAATACCTGTAGTAAAAAAGGGGGTTATGTATATAGGTCCAATAAATATGATTAATTAATTCAGCTTGAGTGGGGGAAGCAAAGCAAGCATAGCAACAAAAATATTTCTGGAGGCATTCCCTGTTGAGAAACCAGATTTTTAGCTTGATTGGTAAGGGTTTTTGTTTATCCCTAGGTAAGGAGATCATAAGGTCGATGACATTGAGGGTGGTGTTTCTTGCAGGTTTTTTAGAGTCACATGGCTTGTATTGGAATTTTTTTCTTCCCGGGAATTTAGCCATTTTTTCCCTCTATTTTGAACACCAGATGCTCCCCTGGGGCAGATTTTTCAAAGAGAAAGCCAACTGATTTCGTTGGATCTATCTGGAGAAATACAAGCATACCCCTTTCCCTGTAAGATAAATTTCCTAGATTTCTATTGTTTAGTTAGCCCATCTTGATACCAACCAGGCAGAGGAAGAGAAGTGTCTTTCAATTCTAAGAAATGTTTTTCTGCTTATGTCAAGATACCTCCTTGTGATAAGTTTTAAAAAATTTAAAACAAATAAAGCTGTATTGACAATAGTTATAGGATTAAAGAATATCTTGCGTTTGGAATCTAGTGAAGTCTGCTCTGGATAGAGAAGATAGAATTGTTCCTGTGTATTCCTCCTTTTTTAATGTTTTTATTTGTAGTTTCAGTGTGTGAAATGGGGGAGGTGTTGTCCCTAATAATAGATTGTAATTCAAGAAAAAGTTGTTGAATACTAGATTGATTAGAATTTATGGTAGAAGTTTTTATATTTTTTAAATACAAAAACTGAATATGAGGAGTCAGAAATTATATTGACAGGATAAGGATGTAGGTGAATAACCTGAATAAGAGCATATAATTTATTTTGTTGAGTAGAATGAAATTTAGTATAAAAGACTTTATATTTTTTGAGAGACCAAAATGAGGCTTTGGTGTTTTTAGTCGCATCTATATAGAAAACATCAGCTTGAGGTATAGGTTGTGATGCAACAATGTGAGAGATAATAAATGTAATATTTTTGAAGAAATTTCAAAGTTTATTAGAGGGATAATGAAATGAAATTTTAAAAAAATAGTCTGAGAAGGCTATTTGGAAATTGGTAGAAGTTTGTAATGTATTTTTAAATTCAGCTTTATTAATAGGCAATACAATTTGGTGAAGATAGGAGCCAATTAAAGTCTTAGTTATATATTTTTTGTTGATAATTATTAGAGCGATCAAATCAAGATAGGGCGTAAGTGACTTTGTCTCTTCAAAATGGGTATGCTGCTGCTGCTAAGTTGCTTCAGTCATATCCGACTCTGTGCGACCCCATAGATGGCAGCCCACTAGGCTCCTCTGTCCCTGGGATTCTCCAGGCAAGAATACTGGAGTGGGTTGCCATTTCCTTCTCCAATGCACGAAAGTGAAAAGTGAAAGTGCAGTTGCTCAGTCATGCCCGACTCTTAGTGACCCCATGGACTGGAGCCTACCAGACTCCTTCATCCATGGGATTTTCCAGGCAAGAGTACTGGAGTGGGGTGCCATTGCCTTCTCCCAAAATGGGTATATATCCGTTTTATTGGGTGTTCTTGTTGGGCAAGAAGTCTTGTGGGAGAATGGAGAGAGAGGAGTATAAACAACTCTAAAGGTAATTCAAGTCTAATATGAATAAGAAATTGTTTTTGTATAATTTATTTTGTATTAAACAGAGTTTGTGTGTGTGTGTGTGTGTGTGTGTGTGTGTCTTGTGAAAGTGAATGAGGGCTATTTAAATCAGGATCTCCTTTTAAAGTATTTGGTGGCTCAGATGGTAAAGTGTCTGCATGAAATGTGGTAGACTCAAGTTTGATCCTTAGGTCGGGAAGATCCCTTGGAGAAGGAAATGGCAACCCACTCCAGTACTCTTGCCTGGAAAATCCCATGGACGGAGGAGGCTTGTAGGCTACAGTCCATGGAGTTGCGAAGAGCTGGTCACGACTGAACGACTGCACTTTTAAAGAGGGTCTAGTCCAGTTTATATTGTCTAAAAGTTTTTGAAAATCATTCAAGGTTGATAATTTGTCAACATGAATCTGTGTTAGTTGGGCAGTAATATGTTGTCTATTAACAATATATCTTAAGTAATGGTAAGGTCTAGAGGTTTGAATCTTTTTAGGGGCAATTATTAATCTAGAATCTTTTAAGCATTGTTGAGCTATGTCAAACATTTGTTGAGTTTTTAAAACAGATGGAGCCAAAAAAAAATATGGTGAAGTCACTCAGTCACGTCTGACTCTTTGTGACCCCGTGGACTGAGGCCTACCAGGCTTCTCCATCCATGTGATTCTCCAGGCAAGAATACTGGAGTGGGTTACCATTTCCTTCTCCAGGGGATCTTCCCGACCCAGGGATCAAACCCGGGTCTCCTGCATTGGAGGCAGACGCTTTAATCTCTGAGCCACCATCATCTATATAATGAATAACAAGAAAGTCAGGAAATTGTTTTTTCACAGGTTCAAAAGCTTTGGCTACATAATATTGACATATGGTAGAAGAATTCACCAGTTTTTGAGGCAATACAGTCTATTGATATCATTTATGGGGCCCAACATGATTAGGAAAAGGAAGAGAGAAGGCAAATCTTTCTTGGTCTAGAGGGTGTAAAGGTATAGTAAAAAAGCAACCCTGTACATTTATAATAACACTACGTCAGTTTTGAGGGATAAAGGTAGGTGATGGAATTTTTGGCGGCAATGTACCCATAGGTTTTATAGATGCATTAACTTTTTGAAGGTCTGTTAAAAGATGTCATTTGTCAGTTTTTTTTATTACAAAAATAGGAGAATTTCAAGGAGAACAAGATTTTTTAATATGTTTTAATTTTAAATGTGTATCAATAAGCTTCTTAGTAGCTTTTAGTTTCTCTTTTTTAAGGGGCCATTGTTTTGTCTAAATAGGCTTGTCACCTTTTCAAGTTATTTTAATAATTGTGTTGTTTGTTAAGTGAGCAGTAGCCCCTAGGAAAAATGTGGAATGCATATTTGAGTTTGTCATTGCACAAGTAAATCTCTTTTTATTAAATTAAGAGGTGCATCTATAATGTAGGGTCATAATGCTGTAGGCTGGCCTGTTGGTCCCTCATATGGATAAATTTGGACATTTTGATAAACCTCTTGTATTTTGGCTTGAGAAACTCTTGTAATTTGGCAAGAAATTTTCTGTATAGGCCAAGATTTGGGGCATAAATGTTTGGAAATAATAGTAATATCAGACCTAGTATCAAGGAGACCAGAAAATTTTTTGCCATTAATTTTGATATTTACATTTGGTTGGGTATATTCAGATATTATTGATGTCCATAAGGATTGTTTTTGATCTGAATTGTCCAATCCATCTGTCTGTACATCATTAGAGGAGTTAATAGAAATGTAAGATAAAGGAAGTAATTGAGCAATTTTGTCTCTATTTTTGAATTGTCATAATATCTGAGATGACATCATAATTTGAATTTCTCCCTTATAATCTGAATCAGTTACTCTAGGGTGAACAGTATTGGCCAAATAAAAGACCGAAGCTTTGTTGGGGTAGGGGTCCAAAAAGTCCAGCTGGTATTTTAGTAGGGACTCCATGAACTTCCTGATGTTCAAGCTGGTTTTAGAAAAGGCAGAGGAACCAGAGATCAAATTGCCAACATCCGCTGGATCATAGAAAAAGCAAGAGAGTTCCAGAAAAACATCTATTTCTGCTTTATTGACTATGCCAAAGCCTTTGACTGTGTGGATCACAATCAACTGTGGAAAGTTCTGAAAGAGATGGGAATACCAGACCACCTGATCTGCCTCTTGAGAAATCTGTACGCAGGTCAGGAAGCAACAGTTAGAACTGGACATGGAACAACAGACTGGTTCCAAATAGGAAAAGGAGTTCATCAAGGCTGTATATTGTCACCCTGTTTATTTAACTTATATACAGAGTACATCATGAGAAAGGCTGGAGTGGAAGAAACACAAGCTGGAATCAAGATTGCCGGGAGAAATATCAATAACCTCAGATATGCAGATGACACCACCCTTATGGCAGAAAATGAAGAGGAACTAAAAAGCCTCTTGATGAAAGTGAAAGTGGAGAGTGAAAAAGTTGGCTTAAAGCTCAACATTCAGAAAACGAAGATCATGGCATCTGGTCCCATCACTTCATGGGAAATAGATGGGGAAACAGTGGAAAGTGTCAGACTTTATTTTATGGGGGCTCCAAAATCAGTGCAGATGGTGACTGCAGCCATGAAATTAAAAGACGCTTACTCCTTGGAAGGAAAGTTATGACCAACCTAGATAGCATATTCAAAAGCAGAGACATTACTTTGCCAACAAAGGCCCATCTAGTCAAGGCTATGGTTTTTGCAGTGGTCATGTATGGATGTGAGAGTTGGACTGTGAAGAAAGCTGAGCGCTGAAGAATTGATGCTTTTGAACTGTGGTGTTGGAGAAGACTCTTGAGAGTCCCTTGGACTGCAAGGAGATCCAACCAGTCCATTCTGAAGGAGATCAGCCTTGGGTGTTCTT
>NW_011494761.1:115329-119382 GCF_000754665.1 Bison bison bison | reverse complement strand
GGAATGATGCTAAAGCTGAAACTCCAGTACTTTGGCCACCTCATGCGAAGAGTTGACTCATTGGAAAAGACTTTGATGCTGGGAGGGATTGAGGGCAGGAGGAAAAGGGGATGACAGAGGATGAGATGGCTGGATGGCATCACCGACTCAATGGATGTGAGTTTGACTGAACTCTGGGAGATGGTGATGGACAGGGAGGCCTGGCATGCTGCAATTCATGGGGTCGCAAAGAGTTGGACATGACTGAGGGACTGAACTGAACTGAACTGACATACATCAACTTCAAAATTGCAAAATTACACACACCTGGAAACTCCAATAAATGACTGGAACTACTGTTTGTGATTAAAGTGACTATTAGTAAAAAAATCAGCACAAGTCTATTCTCTATGTCTGTTTCTTCACTCTTGCCCTGTAAATGGGGAGAGGGGAGGAGAGGGTGAGATGTATGGAAAGAGTAAGAGGGAAACTTACATTACCACATGTAAAATAGATAGCCAACAGGAATTTGCTGTGTGGCTCAGGAAACTCAAACAGGGGCTCTGTATCAACCTCCAGCAGTGGGATGGGTGGGGGGAGATGGGACGGAGGCTCAAAAGGGAGGGGTTATATGTATACCTAAGGCTGACTCATGTTGAGGTTTGACAGAAAACAGCAAAATTCTATAAAGCAATTATCCTTCAATAAAAAATAAATTAAAAAAAAACAAACAAACAGCAGAGTTCATGAGACTGTCAGCATTTTCCTTTAGTGTCAAGAGACTTATACTCCTTTCAGTAAAGTTTAAGAATTTGGAGAGAGATAAAAGTTGTATTCTGTTTGACTAAATTACTGGTTAAGCTTTGCAGTAACTGAGTTATGGCTAATTAGCTCATTTATGTCATGCAATCCCTTTGGCATATATAGTATTTCAGAACTAGATTATTATATAACATACATTTGTAAGCAGCAGTGTTTTAAAGCTAAGTGTCTTTAGGTGCCTTTTGGTAACATATGGTCTCAGGGCCCTAAATGTACACATTTACCTCAATTTGTCTAAGGAGAACTAAAGTTTTCCCACAAATCCTGTGAGGGATAAATCTGATAACATTTCCTTGATTGTGAAGAAAGAGCTAAATTTAATGCTATACTTCCCCTTAACATACTATATTTTATGGTATTCGTTTTGAGTAATAACTTTAGTTTTGGTTCCACTTTATCAAAACATGCTTATTTGTGCTTTCTAACATTTTATCTTTCTATCTGCCCTATTTCTCTGAAAACTTCCATATATACATACAGTGGAGCTTAAGTGCCTAGGCTCTAGAGACAAAGAGCCTTTGTTCACACCCAGCTCTGCCTCTTACTGTGTAACTTTTAGACCATAGCCTTCTCGTGTTTGTTTTCTCATCTGTAAAACATAGATTTTAAGAGGATCTTCATAGGGTCATCGAAGGCTTAAGTTATAGTGGTGCATGTAGAACAAGAACTAGCACTTAGTTATAAGTATTAGCTACTAATCAGACTTTATTTTTTGGGGCTCCAAAATCACTGCAGATGGTGATTGCAGCCATGAAATTAAAAGGTGCTTACTCCTTGGAAGAAAAGTTATAGCCAACCTAGACAGCCTATTCAAAAGCAGAGGCATTACTTTGCCAACAAAGGTCCATCTAGTCGAGGCTATGGTTTTTCCAGTGATCATGTATGGATGTGAGAGTTGGACTGTGAAGTAAGCTGAGCATCGAACAATTGATGCTTTTGAACTGTGGTGTTGGAGAAGACTCTTGAGAGTCCCTTGGACTGCAAGGAGGTCCAACCAGTACACCCTAAAGGCGATCAGTCCTGGGTGTTCATTGGAAGGACTGATGTTGAAACTCCAGTACTTTGGCCACCTCATGTGAAGAGTTGACTCATTGGAAAAGACCCTGACACTGGGAGGAATTGGGGGCAGGAGGAGAAGGGAATGACAGAGGATGAGATGGCTGGATGGCATTACCTACTTGATGGACATGAGTTTGAGTGAACTGCAGGAGTTGGTGATGAACAGGGAGACCTGGCGTGCTGCAATTCATGGGGTCGGAAAGAGTCAGACACGACTGAGTGACTGAACTAACTGACTGACTGACTAATAATAATGACAATTTTACACTTGTTGGATATCAACAATTAAATGAAAAATAGTAAAAACTAAAATAACAAATAAACTGAGATATTTGGAAATAAGCAAAACAATAGAATGTTGTTAAATATTTAGGGATGGGTTTTAAGTGTCATGAGATCTGACACTTATAGAATTTTTATTAAAAAGAAATTACAAATGCAAAATCAGAAATAAAAGTAGGTGCAATTTGCTAACTTGTCTGAAAACTAGTGACAGGTTGTTTGTTTCTTTGTTTGTTTGTTTTAACAACAGTGAAATAATACTGTCTCAACCTTGCTCAAAGATAATATTATCTGGCTGCAGTGATCTACATTATAATTTATTTCAAAGTTTGAAAATAAAATTACTTTCAGAGATTTTAAATTAGCATTAGGACTTATGTTGGTTTGTTCATAAACTTGTAGCTTTCATTTTGACAGGCATAGTGACTTTACTGTAGTCAGATCTGTTGGATAAGGAATGAAAATTGCTGTCCTCTCTTCCTTACCTCTTTCATTTACTTATTTTTCAATGAAAGATTGTTGCTTTACAATGTTGTGTTGGTCTCTGCCTCACAGCAATGCGAATCAGCCATAAGCCTATATACGTCCTCTGCCCCAAACCTCCTGACCCCGTCCCACCCGGCTCCGAGGTCCCGGAGCACAGGGTTGGCCTCCCTGGGTTGCCCAGAAGCCCAGCCCCGAATGCATCCCTTAAGGTGACACGTGTTTCAGTGCTACACTGTCGGGCCATCCCGCCCTGTCCTCCCCCTCCGCCGAGCCCAGAGTCTGTTCTGTATTCTGCGTCTCTATTCGTGCCCTGAAAATAAGTTCATCAACAGCTTTTTCACAAATGTATGTACCGCCGCCACTTTGCAGAGGCAACTGAGTCCATGTACACCATCAGATCAGATCAGATCAGTCTCTCAGTCGTGTCCGATTCTTTGAGACCCCATGAATCACAGCATACCAGGCCTCCCTGTCCATCACCAACTCCCGGAGTTCACTCAGACTCATGTCCATCGAGTCAGTGGTGCCATCCAGCCATCTCATCCTCTGTTGTCTGTTGGGGGCCAGAGTGAGGTACTCCGCCCGTGACAAAGGTCATGAGGAAGGAGGCTCGACATACACAAAGGCAGGATCGAGCCTCAGGAGTCCCCCTGGAAATCCTCGAGCGTCTACCCCCATAACCAGAGCCTGCCTACTTTACTACTTTGTGCTCTTACCTACACCTCTGACTTTACGGGGGGCTGTCCCCCACCACCTCTTTCGGAGAAGGAGTTAACCTAGAGCTCCAGTCAATAAAAACTCTTGGGTGTGACAAGAGTGTTTTAACCTACAAACTCCTCTAAAGGTTCTCTAGCCTGCCTGACAGGCTCGTCCGGCCACATGTGATTGCTCACAGCCTCCCAACCGTGAGAGGCACGAGATGCTTTAAACCTTCTAAAAACAGGTTCCTTAGAAAAGTTAGAAAACTATTAGTATAAGTATAATGGGCTGATTAGAAATTGTGTTGGTGAAGGGTTTTTCATTTGTTGAGCCAATGTTTGTTGCTAAGTCTCCACATCCCCTGCTCTTACACACATTAATGAATATATAGAAGAAATAAGTATTAACCTTTGATATTAATCACGTTAGACCTTAGGCTAAGTAAATTCTTTCCTTAACTAAAACCCACTACACCCTCACCCTGTAGGAATGTAACTTTATTTGGGTGGCGTCTGTTTTGAGAATAATCAGCCCTGGAGAAATAAGTGTCCTGATTGACTGACCGCTGTCACAAGGAGAGGGTCGTAAATTGTCAGCAGGCCCCCCTGGCCAGAAGATGATGTAACATCCCTAAGACCTCTGTATACATTTGTGTGAAGCACCTGACTTTAATAAAAGTCAGGACTGCTGTCCCCACGTGACTTTTGTATAACATCTCAGTGTATA
>NW_011494761.1:113920-114807 GCF_000754665.1 Bison bison bison | reverse complement strand
GGCAAAGTAATGTCTCTGCTTTTGAATATGCTATCTAGGTTGGTCATAACTTTCCTTCCAAGGAGTAAGCGTCTTTTAATTTCATGGCTGCAGTCACCATCTGCACTGATTTTGGAGCCCAGAAAAATAAAGTTTGACACTGTTTTCACTGTTTCCCCATCTATTTCCCATGAAGTGGTGGGACTGGATGCCATGATCTTCATTTTCTGAATGTTGAGCTTTAAGCCAACTTTTTCACTCTCCACTTTCACGTTCATCAAGAGGCTTTTTAGTTCCTCTTCACTTTCTGCCATAAGGGTGGTGTCATCTGCATATCTGACGTTATTGATATTTCTCCCGGCAATCTTGATTCCAGCTTGTGTTTCTTCCAGTCCAGCATTTCTCATGATGTACTCTGCATATAAGTTAAATAAACAGGGTGACAATATACAGCCTTGATGTACTCCTTTTCCTATTTGGAACCAGTCCATTGTTCCAAGTCCAGTTCCAACTGTTGCTTCCTGACCTGCGTACAAGTTTCTCAAGAGGCAGATTAGGTGGAATGGTATTCCCATCTCTTTCAGAATTTTCCACAGTTGATTGTGATCCACACAGTCAAAGGTTTTGACATAGTCAATAAGGCAGAAATAGATGTTTTTCTGGAACTCTCTTGCTTTTTCTATGATCCAGCGGATGCTGGCAATTTGATCTCTGGTTCCTCTGCCTTTTCTAAAACCAGCTTGAACATCTGGAAGTTCACGGTTCACATATTTCTGAAGGCTGGCTTGGAGAATTTTGAGCATTATTTTACTAGCATGTGAGATGAGAGCAATTGTGTGGTAGTTTGAGCATTCTTTGGCATTGACTTTCTTTGGGATTGGAATGAAAACTGATCTTTTCCAGTCCTG
>NW_011494761.1:113490-113820 GCF_000754665.1 Bison bison bison | reverse complement strand
TCCCAGCATCACAGTCTGTTCCAGTGAGTCAAGTCTTCGCATGAGGTGGCCAAAGTACTGGAGTTCAGCTTTAGCATCACTCCTTCCAAAGAAATCCCAGGGCTGATCTCCTTCAGAATGCACTGGTTGGATCTCCTTGCAGTCCAAGGGACTCTCAAGAGTCTTCTCCAACACCACAGTTCAAAAGCATCAATTCTTCAGTGCTCAGCCTTCTTCACAGTCCGACTCTCGCATCCATACATGACCACAGGAAAAACCATAGCCTTGACTACATAGACCTTTGTTGGCAAAGTAATGTCTCTGCTTTTGAATATGCTATCTAGGTTGGTC
>NW_011494761.1:112185-113390 GCF_000754665.1 Bison bison bison | reverse complement strand
TAGCATGTGAGATGAGAGCAATTGTGTGGTAGTTTGAGCATTCTTTGGCATTGACTTTCTTTGGGATTGGAATGAAAACTGATCTTTTCCAGTCCTGTGGCCACTGCTGAGTTTTCCAAATTTGCTGGCATATTGAGTGCAGCACTTTCACAGCATCATCTTTCAGGATTTGGAATAGATCAACTGGAATTCCATCACCTCCACTAGCTTTGTTCGTAGTGATGCGTTCTAAGGCCCACTTGACTTCACATTCCAGGATGTCTGGCTCTAGGTCAGTGATCACACCATCGTGATTATCTTGGTCAGGAAGATCTTTTTTGTACAGTTCTTCTGTGTATTCTTGCCATCTATTCTTAATATCTTCTGCTTCTGTTAGGTCCATACCATTTCTGTCCTTTATCAAGCCCATCTTTGCATGAAATATTCCCTTGGCATCTCTGATTTTCTTGAAGAGATCTCTAGTCTTTCATATTCTGTTGTTTTCCTCTGTATCTTTGCACTGATCGATGAAGAAGACTTTCTTATCTCTTCTTGCTATTCTTTGGAACTCTGCATTCAGATGCTTATATCTTTCCTTTTTTCCTTTGCTTTTCACTTCTCTTCTTTTCACAGCTATTTGTAAGACCCCCCAGACAGCCATTTTGCTTTTTTGCATTTCTTTTCCACGGGGATGGTCTTGATCCCTGTTTCCTGTACAATGTCATGAACCTCATTCCATAGTTCATCAGGCACTCTATCAGATCTAGTCCCTTAAATCTATTTCTCACTTCCACTGTATAATAATAAGGGATTTGATTTAGGTCATACCTGAATAGTCTAGTGGTTTTCCCTACTGTCTTCAATTTCAGTCTGAATTGGCAATAAGGAGTTCATGTTCTGAGCCACGGTCAGCTCCTGGTCTTATTTTTTGCTGACTGTATAGAGCTTCTCCATCTTTGGCTGCAAAGAATATAATCAATCTTATTTTGGTGTTGACCATCTGGTGATGTCCATGTATAGAGTCTTCTCTTGTGTTGTTGGAAGAGGGTGTTTGTTATGACCAGTGCATTTTCTTGGCAAAACTCTATCAGTCTTTGCCCTGCTTCATTCCGTATTCCAAGGCCAAATTTGCCTGTCACTCCAGGTGTTTCTTGACTTCCTACTTTTTCATTCCAGTCCCCTATAATGAAAAGGACATCTTTTTTGGGTGTTAGTTCTAAAAGGTC
>NW_011494761.1:106925-112085 GCF_000754665.1 Bison bison bison | reverse complement strand
TAGAACCGTTCAATTTCAGCTTCTTCAGCGTTACTGGTTGGGGCATAGACTTGGATTACTGTGATATTGAATGGTTTGCCTTGGAAACGAACAGAGATCATTCTGTCGTTTTTGAGAGCTGTAAGAAGGCAGTTAGCAACAAGGACTAGCAGCTGGGTCCTCAACCAAGTGGACTGTGGCAGACTCTGGCCAGGCCTACTGTACTGGAATCAGTAGATTGAAGGGCTCAATAAGAAATAAAACAAAACGAATTTAGTTAATAATCACTACTCTGTGAGAGTTACATAGCTATGCAGTTTGGCCCCCTAGAAGAGCTATGAACCCAGATTCCAGATTGGGGCACATGGCTAAGTTGAATAAAGTCACAGTTTCTGTCGTATTGGTACCAATCCTTGAGGACCACATGCTGCGTCACCATTCCCATCTTACAAACTGTAATAAAACCGTAAACGTCAGTGACCCCAAAGTCTTAGGTGCCTCTAAGTGGATCTATCACTCTAAGAAGACAGAAAAGCCTGCTGAACTTTCACATGTGCTTCCATTGAAGTTCGTGACATTGTACAGGAGACAGGGATCAAGAATATCCCCATGGAAAAGAAATGCAAAAAAGAAAAATGGCTGTCTGAGGAGGCCTTACAAATAGCTGTGAAAAGAAGAGAAGTGAAAAGCAAAGGAGAAAAGGAAAATTATAAGCATCTGAATGCAGAGTTCCAAAGAATAGCAAGAAGAGATAAGAAAGCCTTCCTCAGCGATCAATGCAAAGAAATAGAGGAAAACAACAGAATATGAAAGACTAGAGATCTCTTCAAGAAAATTAGACATACCAAGGGAACATTTCATGCAAAGATGGGCTCGATAAAGGACAGAAATGGTATGGACCTAACAGAAGCAGAAGATATTAAGAAGAGATGGCAAGAATACACAGAAGAACTGTACAAAAAAGAGCTTCACGACCTAGATAATCATGATGGTGTGATCACTGACCTAGAGCCAGACATCCTGGAATGTGAAGTCAAGTGGGCCTTAGAAAGCATCACTATGAACAAAGCTAGTGGAGGTGATGGAATTCCAGTTGAGCTACTTCAAATCCTGAAAGATGATGCTGTGAAAGTGCTGCACTCAATATGCCAGCAAATTTGGAAAACTCAGCAGTGGCCACAGGACTGGAAAAGGTCAGTTTTCATTCCAATCCCAAAGAAAGGCATTGCCAAAGAATGCTCAAAAACCAGTCATCAATGCACCTAGAGCCTGTCAATAAACGCTTGTGTCAAATCTGAACACCTAATCGCCCATTCTGGCAACGGATCAGGTTTATGACCTATACAATAAAACTGATCTACATAATACACATCGATTTCATCAGTCTTCAACTGTAACATCCTCAGTAGCAGTTATTGGGCCAAGCACTTCTCTCTTATTACCTTCCCATGTATTACAGCATAGTTATCAGTTTAATAATGGAAACGGTGTAGAAATCATTAGCTTCTGTCAATTACAGACTGAGGTACATCACATGCAAGAACTCTCCCCCATGGCAGGCTGCCCTCCTTAGAGAAGGCATTATTGTGACTACTTGGGAAAGTTTTTGACACATTTCTAGGAAGCGTAGGGGTTTTTCACTTTGATGTAAGAGATGAAGCAGGTATGAAAGGCAAACAGGGCAATACAAGGGAATACCTCCTTCTGCTTCAGGGGACCCTCCTTGGCTCTTTTAATCTGAAAGATTCTACATGCACTGTATGGTTGAGAAGTCCCATACAAAGTGATCAAAATCCAGAAAAAGACACAACACAAATTTCTTGTTCTAAGGGCCTTAGCAATGTTTGGAAGCAGCACAGGCTCTGACTTGCTCAGTGTATTTGTTGCATATTAAGAAAAGCATCTTAGAGGTATATCCAGCATGTTTCTGGGGATGTTTTTTTTAATAACATGCAAAATTAATAAGGAAGTATTAGTTTTTCACATTTAGGGGTTTAATCATAAACAAGTTTGGGGCTTTATTTTAATGCCAATTATCACACTATTGGTTCTACCCGTCCATTTAGTCAGAAATTTTTGGAAACCCTTTGTTCACTGTGAAGCATTAGTCAGGTGATATAGTTCCATCCAAAACATCCAACAATAACACCTCTTATTTTTTCAGTAGGGTCTCCATGGCCTTGTGAGCAAAACGTATAAATGTACAAATCTTATAAAACTTATAGACAGAGTTCATAAGTAGGAGAATTAGAAGTATTTATGTGTCTTACTAAATCAATGAGTAGTAATTAACTTTTCTTCTAGATACTTTAGGTTTAAAAACATTTTCCTTAAGGTTTTTATGTCAAAGCCTCAGGTAATGTTTAAATCATTTCTGAAGAATTTCTTGATAAAAGCCTCTTGATTTATTTTAGAAATCAATGTTATCTTTGCCTTGTCCTTCAGCACTTGGAAATTGACATTATTTTACAGTGAAAGACAAAGTGGTTTGGGACCAATCATCTTTAACAAACTTTATTCTGAAACAATTTTTTATTTGCAGAAGAATCACAAGGACAGGTCCCTTATACTCTTCACTCAGTTTCTCCTAAGTTAAAGAACCATGACACATTCATCAACACTCAGAAATTAACTTTAGTACAATACTATTAACTAAACTGCAGGCTTTATTCTAATTTTGGTATTTTTTCCCACTAATGTTCTTTTTCTGTCCCAAGATCCAATCCAGGACTGCCTGTTGATTTAGTTACCACGTCTCCTGTCTCCTCCTCTGAGGGAGATTCTTGGTCTTTCTATGTCTTTCGTGCCCTTGATGGTTTTGAGTAGTTCTCATCAGGGAGCTTGTAGACTGTCCTTCAGGTTGTGTTCGTCTGATGTTTTCCAATGACTGCTGCTGCTACTAAGTCGCTTCAGTCGTGTCTGACTCTGTGGGACCCCATAGACGGTAGCCCACCAGGCTCCCCCGTCCCTGGGATTCTCCAGGCAAGAACACTGGAGTGGGTTGCCATTTCCTTCTTCAATGCATGAAAGTGAGAAGTGAAAGTGAAGTCACTCAGTCGTGTCCGACTCTTCTCGACCCCATGGACTGCAGCCTACCAGGCTCCTCTGCCCAGGGGATTTCCCAGGCAAGAGTACTGGAGTGGGGTGCATTGCCTTCTCCTTCCAATGACTAAACTCAGGTAATGGGTTTGGGGGAAGAACACCATAGAAGTGAAGTGCTTTCCCCACTGTACCACTTCAGGGGGGTGTGTGCTATCAATGTGACTTACTTCAGGTGATATTAACTTTGACCGCTTGATTAATGTAAGTGCCCAGGGCTCTCCACTCTACAGTTATCTTTCTTTTCCCATATTCTCTTTCAACCCACCTGCAAGAGGAAGGGAGCCAACTCAATTTCCCAGAGTGAACAATATCAAACAATTTGTGGGCATTAATAAAATGATAAACTAATAAATATTTAGAGGAAATATCTTGAGGCTATGCAAATATTCTCTTTCTTCTTAAAGTTGCATCTACTAATATTAGCATTTATCAGTGGATCCTGCCTGCAGCAGTTATGACTATGGTGTTATAATGGTGATTTTCTATTTCCTTCATGTCTTCTGCATTTATTAATTGGAATTCATCTGTAAGGGTCCAATATTTTGGTCATCTGATGCAAAGAGCTGACTCTGGAAAAGACCCTGATGCTGGGAAAGATTGAGGGCAAAAGGAGAAGGAGGTGGCAGAGGATGAGACAATTGGATGGCATCACCACTCAATGGACATGAATCTGAGCCAACTCCAGGAGACAGTGAAGGACAGGGGAGCCTGGCATGCTGCAGTCTGTGGCATTGCAAAGCATCAAACACAACTTAGCGACTGAACAAAAACAAAATCTGTAAGGAATATCCCTTCCTCCCCATCTATTTGTTCATTAAGTATTCAGTTACTCATTTATTTAAATAGGAACTTAGGCATGTTTATTTCTCTAGGTTATAATGCCATACTATTTTTATTTATTATGCTGCTCAAATTATTCTGCTTTAGCCATCCCATCTATTTTATACTGGTTCCTGTGTCCTTTTAACATACCCCTACCTTTGTTTTTTGACTTTTTCTCCTTTTTTGACCTTACTTTCTGGAACTATATAAGATGCTCCAGAATCTTACACTTCATTGCCCCCAGACTGAGAGTCAGCCTTTTCTCTAGGGAGACTTGATCCCTTTTACTGAAGAATAGTATATAGAAGCCAAGATCTGGGAATTAGATATATCTGTTGTGACTGGAGTGTAACTCTTTCTAGGCTCTCTTAGTAGACAGGTCTAAGAAGATCTACGTATGTATACCAGCCTACATACACACATACCTGTATTTACTTCTTTATTTATACTACATGGCATTAAAATAAGTGAGCTCATTATAATATTACCAACTCTAATCTAGCACCATAGGGTTCATGTTAGGCTTTTCCTTGACCTCTCTAATGCCTCTGTAACTTCCTTCTCTGGCAGTGAGAAATCTGGCTTTCATTATCTGCATAGTTCATCCCTAGTATATAAATAGTGTAGTTTCAGAATTGCTGAAATACTGCTGTAAGAAACAAATCTACCAATCAGAGTACTGCTTGTAAATAGTTCTTCTTTTGTCTTTAGAGTTAGATTATCCAACCAAAACACTACTTTCCAATGTTCTTAGGGTCAGCTCCTATTATCCATAACCCCTTCAGTGTAGTTAAGCCACACACTTGTTATATAGTTAAATTAATTTGTCACAGTTTTGGGTTCTCCCAATATCTTGGGTTCTCCTAACACAAAATTCTAGTTGATTTTTTTAATTTACATATAGTAAATTTCACTCTTTACAGTATACAGTTCAATGGGTCTTGACAAATGTATAATCTACCTAACACCATAGTACATACAGATCAAATTCATCATCTTAAAAATCACCCTTTGTCAGAGCCAACCCATTTTAAAATCCCTCTAATAGCTTCAGTCTTTTACTTGGACATACCTCCCAGAGTTCTAGAGTAGCAAGCAAGCATCCCAGTTCAGTTCAGTTCAGTTCAGTCACTCAGTCGTGTCTGACTCTTTGTGACCCCATGAATCGCAGCACGCCAGGCCTCCCTGTCCATCACCAACTCCCAGAGTTCACTCAGATTCACGTCCATCGAGTCAGTGATGCCATCCAGCCATCTC
>NW_011494761.1:106533-106825 GCF_000754665.1 Bison bison bison | reverse complement strand
TTTTTTAATTTCATGGCTGCAGTCACCATCTGCAGTGATTTTGGAGCCCCCAAAAATAAAGTCTGACACTGTTTCCACTGTTTCCCCATCTATTTCCCATGAAGTGATGGGACCAGATGTTTTAGAAAAGGCAGAGGAACCAGAGATCAAATTGCCAACATCAGCTGGACCGTTGAAAAAGCAAGAGAGTTCCAGAAAAACATCTATTTCTGCTTTATTGACTATGCCAAAGCCTTTGACTGTGTGGATCACAATAAACTGTGGAAAATTCTGAAAGAGATGGGAATCTTGA
>NW_011494761.1:64513-106126 GCF_000754665.1 Bison bison bison | reverse complement strand
ATCATGAGAAATGCTGGGCTGGAAGAAGCACAAGCTGGAATCAAGATTGCTGGGAGAAATATCAATAACGTCAGATATGCAGATGACACCACCCTTATGACAGAAAGTGAAGAGGAACCAAAAAGCCTCTTGATGAAAGTGAAAGAGGAGAGTGAAAAAGTTGGCTTAAAGCTCAACATTCAGAAAGCATCCTGAGGATAAAGTAAAAAATAAAAAAAATTTTTTAAACACAAAAATATTTTATAGGAATAATGGGCCACATTTGCTCAAAAATGAACTTTAGAATGTTATATTAGCATTGTTCTCATTTATTTGCAGAGCATAGAATGCAAACTGCTAAACAGAACTTTGTTTGCTATTTATACATTGAAAGAATCACCAGAAATAATGTCAGGAAGGAAAACTTTTCCGTTTCTTCCTTCTAGGTCCTTTGACTGGTCTAAGAATTAAATTGACAAAGACAGATTAACAGCAGAAAAGCAAATTTAATTTTCTATATACGGGATCTCCTAAAAATAGGAGACTCAAAGAAGTGACCAAAGCAGGCAAATTGTATACCATTTAAACAAGGAAACAATACATTTGTGAAGAAATGACAAGCAAAAGGGGTTTGGGCTTGGGGTAGCGAATGAATGGTTTGCTTACAAAGCAAAACATGGTTTGTTTTCATAGCCTGTCAGCCCTAAATTCTGTCTCCAGTGATAAGCATCTCTGTCTACTTCCTGGTACAGAAAAGGACTGTTAACAAGGGAGATCTAGGTCTTGTTTCTAGAGGGACAAAGGAAGACAGCTGTGTACTTCTTACACCAGCTGTTCTTTAAGTAACTTTAATTCAAAATAATCAACACGCCAAAGTGGCATACTCTGGGATGGCATGTTCTGCTTCCCTTTAATAATATTGAGATCGCTATCAGCTTTACCTATTAGGATCTGTCTGAGCTCTAGGGAAGTGACTTACAAAATCAAACTCTTCGATTTTCCTGTATTCCCATTTTTATTGCTTTGATTCAACTCCTTATCATCTCTCATCTAAATTATTAAAAAAAACTTTCCTACCTAGTTTCCCTCAGGCAGTGTCTCCTAACTGAAAAACCCCTGCCCACAAACTCTCTGAACATATCCTTCTTAAATCCAAATCTGATTATTTCTTCCCTCAATTAAAAACCCATGCTAATATACCTGGACAAAACTAATTCAAAAAGATACATTCACCCTTATGTTTATAGCAGCACTATGCACAATAACCAAGACATGGAAACAACCCAAATGTCCATCAACAGATGAACGGATGAAGAAGATGTGATACATATGTACGATGGAACATTGCTTAGCCATAAAAAGAATGAAATGATGCCATTTGCAGAAGCTTATCATACCAAGTGAAATAAGTCGGAAACTGAAGGACAAATGCCACACACTATCACTTACATGTGGGCTCTAAAACGTGGCACAAATGAGCCCATCTGCCAAACAGAACGGGACTCACAGAGGGAGAGAACAGACTTGTGGCTGCAGAGGGTAGGGACGAGGTGTAGGGAGAGGGAGGGTCTGGGGTCGGGGTTAGCAGAGGCAAACTCGCATTTAGAGTGGAGAAACAAGGTGCTACTGTATAGCAACGGGAACTATATTCAGTCTCCTGGGATAAACCATAATGGAAAAGAGTATTGTAACACTGGAAATCAGTTACACGTCAAGGTTTTTTTTTTTAATCTGTTTTAAAAAAACTCATTCCAGTTGCCAACAGGAAGAGCCCCAGCTCCTTAACATTGCAGCCGTGTGATTCACTGATCTTTCAGCCAAACCACGGCCTCTGACTACGGGAAGCGCCTCATGTTTCCCGCACAGACTCCCCGGCTTCCCCTCCGCCTGTCCACACTGCTCTCTCCTTGCGAACGCGAACCCGTCCTTCAAAACCCAATCAGATTTTACCTCCTCTGGAATCTTGCACTGTTTCTCAAATTGAATTCACTTTTCTTTTTTTTTCCTGCTTTTTGTGTTCCCATGGCCCTCTCATAGAATATTGTGCTGCTGCTGCTGCTGCTAAGTCGCTTCAGTCGTGTCCGACTCTGTGCGACCCCATAGACGGGAGCTCACCAGGCTCCCCCATCCCTGGGATTCTCCAGGCAAGAACACTGGAGTGGGTTGCCATTTCCTTCTCCAATGCATTAAAGGAAAAAGTGAAAGTGAAGTCGCTCAGTTGTGTCCGACTCTTAGCGACCCCATGGACTGTAGCCCACCAGGCTCCTCCATCCATGGGATTTTCCAGGCAAGAGTACTGGAGTGGGGTGCCATTGCCTTCTCTGGAATATTGTGCTGCGTGGTACTTATTAATATTTCTCTTTTTTGTAAAGTTTGAGCTCCTTAAAGAAAGGATGCAGCCTTTCATCTCTGATAACATCCCTAAGACTTAAAACGCCAGACTTGTATGAATTCAGATAATGTGAATGTGAATTTAGACGATCATACCAAAAATAAAATGGCAGAACTCTCTGGAAGGCTCTCCTTGCCTGTCAGTCTCCTCTCTCCCCTCAGATTGCTTGCTGACTCACGGAAGTGAGAACTGGATGATGGGGGATAGAACAGAAAGGCGTCCAGATACACTTGGAACCACTCGAAAGGTGTGGTTGTCACAGTGTCTGTACAATGCGTCTGACAGGAAGCCAGAAACATGTACACTCATCACTCAGAGAAGCTCTCTCATGTGTGATTGTGGAACTATGTTCTGTCAAATTTACCACTAGCTATGATCATTATTTTAAAAGCCTTTTTGGCAATATATACTTTTTCTTTCTGATTAGATATAAGACACACTTTAGCATCATCGGCCACATTCTAAAACCATCTCTTAGGCTATTTTCAGGAAAGTTTCAGCAATGACTCATTTTGCATGTTTCATATTGATCCATACTAGTTTAAATAGAAAATCGTATTTTCCAATCTTGTCTCTCAGTTATATTAATACAACTGTATTGGGGTTTCCCAGAGAAGTGGAATCAATAGGATCAATATCCAACTATACACATATACCTAGAGAGAGAGGGAAATAGATTTTACCATAAAGAATTAGCTTATGTAATTATGGAGACTGAGAAACACCAAGATATATACTCTGAAGAATGGAGAATCAGACCAGTGGGATAATTTCCAGTCTGAGTCTAAAGGCCTGCAAACTAGGAGACTCAATGGTTTCAGCTCTCAGAGCTCCTAATTTAAAAGAATAAGAAGTTAAGTTCTAAATGAGAGGTTTGTCAGACCGCAGACTGCAAAGCAAATAGACCACTAGCACAGGAGGAAAATGAAGAATGCCGTGATGCAACCAGAGACTGATGATTGAGAAATGATGTGCTTGACTTCGGGGGCTTCTAAAATGGTTGGGATTACTGCAAAATCACCACTGCCTCTGCTGAGACTGCTATACACCAACAGCGCTTTAAATGAGAAAGTGGCACTATCTGAGACCTGAGTTGGTGGCTCAGAGGGTAAAGAATCCCCCTGCAGAGCAGGAAACCTGGGTTCAATCCCTGAGTCGGGAAGATCTCCTGGAGAAAGGAAAGGCTGTCCACTCCAGCATTCTTTCCTGAATCGCATGGACAGAGGACCCTGGTGGGCTACAAAGAGTGGGACACGACTGAGCCACTAAGCACAGCACAGACAGTACTGCTTATGTCATAGATCCTCTTCTTCAGATTTTGGAGACAGTTTGAAGGCAAGCAACTCACGCTTGTGCTTTCTACCTTGTCTCCGTTCTTTCTCATCTGTAGTTACTTAAGAACACTGCTATGTTCAAAATTGCTATCAGTTTTTAAGTAGGGTTTCTTAAACTGTTACAACTAACAATATGCCCATCTAATTTTCCACCATTTAATGTTAAAATCACCAATATCATTGGTTTATAATACCTCTTCCATTATTATTGGGTAAAACTTAAACATAAATGTATATTAACTTTCCCTCTAGACAAAATTGGGTTGCAAATTATTTGAATAAAACACAATATAGTATTATACTCATTGTGTAGCCACAACAATCAAAATGGATCTAGCAGAGCAATAAAATATAGCAATTTGACAGTGATTTTTGAAGGGATGAACCAGGTAGGTAATTAATATGATCCAGTGGTTTTGTCTGGTATTGTTTCCAAGTCTCTCATGTTTTGTGCATTCACTTTGGGACAAACAAGAGGATATAGGAAAAAGACTGTCGTATTTATCATCTTCACACTGGGAGTGCCCTCCCTTCTTCACTAATCCCCTCCCTACAACACAGATTTCTGTGGGGTCACAGCATTCAGGGTGAGTAGAGTGAATCTTAAGGAAGCTCTGAATGGACATCAAGATTTGACTGTATCTTTTGCCCATTTAATCCTGGATCTTCAGATGAATCTGCATATCAGATAATCAGTTAAGTCGCTCAGTCATGTCTGACTCTTTGCGATCCCATGGGCTGCAGCATGCCAGGCCTCTCTGTCCATCACCAACTCCAGAAGTTTACCCAAACTCATGTCCATTGAGTCGGTGATGCCATCCAACCAATTCATCCTCTGTCATCCCCTTCTCCTCCCACCTTCAATCTTTCCCAGCATCAGGGTCTTTTCCAATGAGTCAGTTCTTCTCATCAGGTGGCCAAAGTATTGGAATTTCAGCTTCAGCGTCAGTCCTTCCAATGTACATTCAGGACTGTTTTCCTTTAGGATAGACTGGTTTGATCTCCTTGCAGTCCAAGGAACTCTCAACAGTCTTCTCCAATACCACAGTTCAAAAGCATCAGTTCTTCTGCGCTCAGCTTTCTTTATAGTCTAACTCTCACATCCATACATGATTACTGGAAAAACCATAGCTTTGACTAGATGGACCTTTGTTGGTAAAGTAATGTCTCTGCTTTTTAACAAGCTGTCTAGGTTGGTCATAGCTTTTCTTCCAAGGAGCAAGCGTCTTTTAATTTCATGGCTGCAATCACCATCTGCAGTGATTTTGGAGACCAAATAATAAAGTCTGTCACTATTTCCATTGTTTCCCCATCTATTTGCCATGAGGTGATGGGACCAGATGCCATGCTCTTAGTTTTATGAATGTTGAGTTTTAAGCCAACTTTTTCACTCTCCTTTTTCACTGTCATCAAGAGGCGCTTTAGTTCTTCTTCACTTTTTATCATAAGGATAGTGTCATCTGCATATCTGAGGTTATTGATATTTCTTCCAGCAGTCTTGATTCCAGCTTGTGCTTCATCCAGCCCCACATTTCACATGTTGTACTCTGTGTGTAAATTAAATAAGCAGGGTGACAATATACAGCCTTGACATACTCCTTTCCCGATTTGGAACCAATCTGTTGTTCCAGTCTGGGTTTCCCTTGTGGCTCAGCTGGTAAAGAATCCACCTGCAATGAAGGAGACCTGGGTTCAATCCCTGGGTTGGGAAGATCCCCTGGAGAAGGGAAAGGCTACCCACTCTAGTATTCTAGCCTGGAGAATTCTTGACCTGCACAGATTTCTCAGGAGGCAGGTAAAGTGGTCTGGTATTCCCATCTCTTTAAGAATTTTCCACAGTTTGTTGTGATCCACACAGTCAAAGGCTTTGGTGTAGTCAATAAAGAAGAAGTAGATGGGAGGGATATAGATAATGTTAAAGGAGGGTGATACGAAATTCCTCAAATGAACAAAACTCTCCTCTGGGCAAGTCGCTTCCTGTGGGGGATGAAGTGGGGACCTGCTGGCTTGTGAGTCTGTGGGGCAAGGAGTACATGGGAACCTCCCTTGTACCTGGCACCCTGTGCCCGTGGCGTTGCCACACTGTCTCAGTCCTTCGACAGTGTTCTCGAGGGCTGGCACGTTTGCTGAGTGTCGTCTGCTGTGTACAAACGTCTAACGGAGAAGCGACCTAGAGGTAAACGTGGACAGAGCAGCCTCTCGGTGGGCCTGCCGCGTCTGCAGTCTCCTGCCCTTCTCCTCACGGGTCCCTCTCTCTGATGCCCTGGGGCCTTTTGGGAAAGTACAACAGTCAACTATTTTGCTTTTAAGATGCATCTGATTTTCCTGCAATATATTCCTGCAGGTCTGAGTTATTCAGTCTGAAATAACAACCCAAGAGGTCTAGCCTTCTCTGCAACAGTAGCCGTCACAGAACTTGTCTCATTATTCTTCCAGTTTCTAACAGGGAGGTAGAAACACACACACATACCCCTCCAAAATAAAAATAGCAATTCTTAGAAAACAGCACAATCTCAGCCTACAAGGTAGAAGATAAATATTTTTCTTACCAGCCACAGACTTTGCAAAACTATTAATAGCAATATCATAATGAAATATTTAACATCCTTATTTTGCAAATCAGTTCTAATTCCTTTCTTTCATCTCCAACTCTCAGTTTTACCCAATCAACCTGCTGGGACTGAAAAATAAACTCCTTGTCAAAATTAGTAGGTACTTGTTAGTAGCTGCTTGCATTTCTGTAAAAAGCCCCAATAGAAACTGTGAAACTTGTTTCTGTAAGGTCTAAAGTTAATTTTTGGTCAAGAGATAGTGTACTCACATTGTCTTTTTTCCCTTCATTTTCTTGGTGGGGTGGGGGATGGGGGAGGGCGGTACACACTTTCTTTCTTCCAATTACGAAATCATGTTTAAGTTTCAGTAAGTGGTCATGTTTTCTACCTCATGGAGAAAGCCAATCTGTAGACAGAGGGAATTAGAGGACAAAGAAAAAGAGTCCTGTAGGCATTGCTAAGCCTGGGGCTTGCTGCTCCCAAGGCCTGGCTGAATTTCTGCCCTTCTTAAACATAACCCAGTTGTTCTTCTCCTTGTATCTCACCAGATAACATCTTATTTCTCTTTCTTGTTCTCAGTTGCTCAGTCGTGTCCAGTTCTTTACAACCCCATGGACTGTAGTCTGCCAGTTTCCTCCGTCCCTGGGATTCTCCAGGCAAGAACACTGAACTGGGTTGCCATGTCCTTCTCCAGGGGATCTTCCTACCCAGGTATCGAATCTGTGTTTCCTGTGCCTCCTGCATTGACAGGCCTGTTCTTTACCACTGAGCCACCTGGGAAGCCCCAATTTCTTGCTAAATAAGACTTAATTCAAATTTTCTTTATATCACTTAAAAGCAAAGGAAATCTCACTAGTAGACCAAACTAACCAAAACAGAGAAAAATCTTGTTCCAGATCACCGGGTCCCATTTAAGAAAAAAACAGACATGAATTCCGTCTTTATCATCTGCAGCAGTGTTACAGAATGCTAACTCACAATGTTCGTCTGGTTGCTTTCTATGCATGGCCCTCTCTCTTTTTGCTCATTCTTGCTCCTCCTCCAGCAGAACAGAAGCAAACAAACCTGAGAGGAGGCTTCTGAGATCTGAGCTTGCAGCTCCAGCTTCCTCACATGGAAGAGAGACGCCGGGGAGAGGCAGGCCAGCCAGGCCACAGCAGGCCCAAGACTCAGCGAGGACAGTCGGGAAAGGAGAAAAAGTAGTCCTTGCAGAGGGAAGAAGAGCACCTTTCGTCAGTTTTTCGCCTGGTCCCCGTGGGTTAAGGGATTCCAGCTACTCCCTGTTTGGTGTTGCCTGATTCACACTGATTTTTGTTCAAATAAACTCTGAAAAAAAAATTTTTTTTAATCCACAAAAAAAAAAAAAAAAAGGAAACACCTTTTGTCTTAAATGCCAGAAAGTAGAATAGAAGGGATGACAGTGACCAAATGGACTCAAGAGTTAGCATCACTCCTTATCATCACCTCAGGACAACCTGCAATTCAAAACCTGGAAATTTCCTAGTCCCTCGACGTGAGGAGCGGTGTTTGGACATCTTGGGTGGGGACGGAGGAGTGGCGGGCGCACCTTGCCCCTGACGAGTGGTGGAGGAACAGAGCCAACCAGAGATGTGTCTACGTGACACACGCTGAGCACAACGGCCCTGGCACAGGGGAAAGGCAGTGCTCGGGGCAAAGGAAGGACCCAAAATTTCAACCACAGCTCTGCAAAACTGAAACCTCCTCCAAGTGAGACGTCTGGGCTTACCCACGAAAGTGAGAGGATAACAGGCGGGAAGGTCAGGGGTCGCCAAACGGGGAAATGGGCTGCAAGTGTCAGACATTTTATCTCTCTTAAGTGGCAGGAGGAAACAAACTAGCCGTATTTTTTCCTTCTCTATACAAATTTAAAAGGAGGTGTCTCTTAAAATACTGTGTTGCCATAAGGACACCTGGTTTCACCTGAAGTTAACTATTCTCAAACCTTGAGTTAACCAATGCCTTTCTCTTATGGAAATGTTTGTCTTAAGCTATGCTCATGTGCTATGCATTTACCCCAGACTCTGTCTTCAAGTCGGTTCCGCGTCATGGCTCAGAACCTACTTGACAAACCAACATGTTATACTCAGATATTGTTCCCCTAATCTATGTAAACAAAAGTATTTGTGTGGTAATCTGTCCTTGTACAAGATTCAAGTTAATCATTTTATGGCCCAGGATGAACCATTTGGTGCCCAGATTAACCCAAAATGCATCTTATGGGTGAGGGGCCTGGTGCCTTTCTGAGTTTTAAGACATTCCTTTCTTTCATTAACAGACTGCTAGTGACTATATAACATCCAGCTGAAGACTAGCAGGGAGGTACTCTTTCTGCCCCCTTCTGATGCCTATGTCAGAAGTTTCACTATCTCCTTTATACTTTAATAAAACTTTATTACACAAAAGCTCTGAGCGATCAAGCCTCGTCTCTGGCCCTGGATTGAATTCTTCTTCTCTGGGGGCCAAGAATCCCGGTGTCTTTTCGTTCAGCAACAACCTTTCAAAAGCTTATAACTCATCCCAGAAGGAGGGGATAGAGACCCAAACAGGAGTTGGTTTCAAAATAGAAAGCTGTAAGTAAAAGCTGGTTTCTGCTTTCCGTTTCTCTGCTTTCCCAGCTGTCTCCACCAGCCACCATTCTGTGACAATTAGCTCTGATCTGAGTTTGCCAGTCCCAAGTCAAGTGCTACTTCCTTCCCCCATTCTGCCTTCCCTGGGATTTCCCAAGGGCGATTTCTTCTCCGTTTGTCATATCAAGGATCATTAATACAAACACAGGGTTTCGTGAGAACATTCCAATACTGTCCTCAGATTCACACCCTAAGAGCACCAAAACCACATGGAATCTCCCCCATTTAAAAATACAAACTTGTTTATCTATGATCTATGTAATATGTATGTACAGTAAACAGGAGCTATGACAGCAAAGGTCAGCCTTGCCAACGTTACTGAGAGGCTTCTGTTTCAACATCCTAATTCATTAGTGGCAAGCTCCTTGGAGTTCCAGGTTTTATGCTGGACAACCCTGTTTTCAAAAGAAGACTTCTAACCTTTGTTTACCTCTCTTTTCTTGTGTATTTTTCTTGACCACCTTCCTCTTAGTTTCCTGGAACCCATCATTCCATATCAGCAATGTGCAGACCATGTTTCATTTCTTTCCCCAGATTTTTGGGGTGTTGGCAAGACAACTGAAAATAATGGGCCAGCTGACTTGATTTTTGTATGAGAAAATAAGAGAAGAGGTGGCAACAAATGGGGTTATTCCCCTGTTGTTAAGTGGGGCCTGTGGGAAAGCATCCTCCTCTCTGAGCTAGGAGGTGTGGGTTCTCTTCCTAAGTCTGCTACTGACAGCTGTGTGGCCTCCAGGAAAGGATGCACTATCCCTAATTATTCACAGAATCATGTACAGTTTGAGCTAGAGTAACAACCAACCTCTCATTTCATAAGAGACTCAGAAGTCCGAAGTGACTTACCTGTACTAGACAGAGTACTAGACAAAGGGAGAATAAATTCGTGCAGAAACACTGAAGGACTTAGAGGTAAGAAAGGGTGTAACTCATTTGGAAAACAAAATTGTAATCCTTTGGGAAACAGTCCACCACCTGAAGTTAGACAGGATATGAAAGCCAGTCCTCCTGTGTATCAAAATGGGGATGATTTTGATTTTGTCACCTGCATTGCTGCCCGCGGTGACAGAAATGAGGGGCTTAATTCCTTGAGACATGTAATTTCAGGTAGAAGATTGACATTCAGGTAAAATCTCCTGAAGGCAGTGAGTAATCCTAGGTTCTAAGTGCTCATGAGAAAACTGAAACGCCAAAGTAAATATCACAGATTTAATAATTAGAATAAAATAGCAAACTGAACCATTAAAGAAAAGAGTTGAACAAGTCCAAGGTTATTCTGAACTTTGATAGGTAGAAACAGAAGCTGTCAGGAAAACTAGAAGCAGTGATCACGGACGTAACAGAAAGGCCATAACTGGAAGCGCACAGACCTGGAGAGAAAGGCGGGATGGCCGTTTGCTGAGCTGTCAAGCGCTATGCTCTGCATTTTGCCATCTTTCCGCATTAATTTTCAGAGCAGCCTAGAAGTACTTATTGTTCTTCTCATTTTACAAAGGAGAAATCTACAGTTCAGAGAGGTTAAATGATCTAATTCCAATCAGTAGAGCTTGCTCCAATTCAGATTAATCCAGCTGACCCCAAAACCAGGTGGAGTTTCCTTAACTCTCTCTCCCCTTCCACTTAGCTGTGACATGGTTTAGAGACAGAAAGACTTCCCTGGTGGGCCAGCGTTGAGGACCTGCCTGCCACTGCACAGGACATGGGTCTGTTCCCTGCTCCACGAAGGTGCCATGTGCCGCTGGGGGAGCAAGCCCGGCGCCACAGCTGCTGAGCCCGAGCTCCAGAGCCTCCGCCTGAGCTTACTGAAGCCCCTCCTGCAGCCCGCGCTCCGCGACAAGAGGCTCCCCTTCAGGGAGACTCCTGCGCGCCCCCACAGGAGAGCAGCCCCTCTCGCTGCACCTAGAGAAAGCCCAGGCGCAGCACCGAGGACGGCACAGCTGCAAACCAGGAAATGAATAATAAAATAAAGGCACATGTAAAATATCATGTAGGAAACGAGTTGCCAGTCCAGGTTCGATGCACGATGCTGGATGCTTGGGGCTATTGCACTGGGACGGCCCAGAGGGATGGTATGGGGAGGGAGGAGGGAGGAGGGTTCGGGATGGGGAACACATGTATACCTATGGCGGATTCATTTTGATATTTGGCAAAACTAATACAATTATGTAAAGTTTAAAAATAAAATAAAAAAATAAACAAACAAACAAACAAACAAAAAAAAATAAAGGCACAAAGCCAGAAGGAGCAGGCCTAGGAGCAACAAAATGCTGATTTAGTTCCTTGGATTTCTTGCTGATAACTTAATAGAAACGTCATACAGCTCATTTTCTCCCCCCAAAATATGTTTCTATATTTATACAAGCTTGCTTCTTTTCCTCATCTACTCTCCATCTCCCTAGAACTCACCTGCACGTCCCCAGCTTTCCTTTTGATTTCTCAACATCTTCCTCTGCAAATTGTTCCTTCTTTCTTCTTCTGTACATTCAAGGATCAGTAGCCAGGGCCTCATCCTGAGTGGAGAGGGACTCAAAGGTTTTAGGTGAAGGAGATCCTCTAATCAAGCTGACATGTTAGAAAGACCCATCATGAGAATTATAGAACAGCATTTCTCCCTGGGCTCGTCCTGAATGCGTTCCTCTCTGAATGACTGAGCTTTGTGTTCACTGACGTAAGTCCTGACCACAGGAGAGGCAGAAATGTCCACAGACCTGCAGTCTGGTTTTTGTTGTTCGCTTCTGTCACTGCCAGTCAGGTCTCTTCTCACCTGTGTTCTCTGCCAGGCCTCCCTGTCCGTCACCAACTCCCGGAGCTTACTTAAACTCGTGTCCACAAGTCAGCAATGCCAGACAACCCTCTCATCCTCTGTCGTTACTTCCCTCTTTATCTGATTGCTTTCTACTGTAAAAACTCCCCCTGCTAAACTCACCCCTCAGTCCTCCTTTGGGATCTCCCATTCCAAGATTATATCTTCATGTGCTGCACTCAGAGTTTTTAAAATGTTTTTCATTTACTGAAATTGCACTCTCCCCAGGGGAAATGGATTTTCTGAACTTACTCAATCATTTTTCTATATTTCAATTACATCAAGATACCAGGATGATGCTGGAATCCTTGTAATTTCCACCACCACTTCTGGACAATTATGCTTCTTGCTCTCATGTTAAACCCTGCCGCCTACCCTTCTCTTCACTGTCACAGCCAAAAGCCATTCTTACTTCCTTTAACGCAAAACTTCTAGCTTTTATCTCATGCCTAACTCCTGTCATCACCCTGAGTGAAACAAAGCTAATTTATCTCAAATTTTTGCTCGTTAGATTTCATCACCTCCTTTTCCCTACAGGCCTCTACTAAGCTTTTAGGTCATGCACTCATTTCCATGGCTACATCCTGGGGGCTTGTTTTCAAATGCAGTTACTTCCTGCCTGAAATGATAAATGAAACTCCTTTAAAATGACACCTTCTTGCTTTTCCAGTTCACTTTGTCTATTACATTCAACCCAATAGATCTTGCCCATCATCAAGATCTTGAGTTGATGAATTCCTCTAATTGTTTATCAACCATTCTTCTCTTCCCTCACCATTCTCCTTAGATTGAGAGAGTTATGCTGACCAAAAGAAAGAAAAAAATATGTAAATTCAAAATGAATTTATTTCACTGGGAGATTACAAGTAATTTGGGAGCAAGCCCTTTGGTTTATCCCACCAAATGCTTAAAGCCATGAGCCATGAACTCTGTTAGTTGCTCTCTCCTGCACAGTGTAAGTGTTGCACAGCTCCGTCTGTTCAGCTCTGACTGTTCCAAGGGCTCAATGCCTATAATTACCTTTTCTCACTTTTGGTCATCAATGTCTGCCTCTTCAGTAGATCAGTCCCCACTACAACACCCATGATCTTCCGTTGTTCACCTTCAAAAATTTCATTAACATGTAATGCAGTTGACTTCCTTTATCTTCAGACAATCTCTGCTCATGGCTTATGTGACTGTGTTAGGTGTTCAGTCATGTCCGACTTTTAGTCATCCCATGGACTGTAGCCTACCAGGTCCCTCTGTTCATGGGATTTCCCAGGCAAGAACCCTGGAGTGGGTAATCATTCCTTTCTCCAGGGGATCTTTCAGACCAAGGGATCGAACCTTGGTCTCCTGCATTGCAGGCAGATTCTTTACCATCTGAACTACCCAGGGAAGCCCAATGTAATATAGATTCCCTTCTATCCTCTTTGCTTGCATATTCTTCTACTCTAAGTGTTTTCAGTTCAGTTCAGTTCAGTCGCTCAGTCGTGTCCGACTCTTTGCGACGCCATGAATCGCAGCCCGCCAGGCCTCTACTGGAGAGCCTTGTGTCTGTCCTTGGCTCTCTTCTCCTTTTAACCTGCAGTCTCTCACTGGATAATCTCTTCCAGCCTCATGATTACTAAAAACTCCCACAGCCATACCTCTAACCTCTGACACTTCCTTTTGGACATCAAAGAAGCATCTCAAACTTAAAGGTGTCAAATCAGAACTTTAGTCTTCTCCCTTCCCCTGAGTTAACAGTAAAAGGTTAACTCAGCAGGCCTGAACTGCCTAAACCTGCATATTCTAAAGGTCTTTAGAGTTGTCTCTTTATTGCTCTGGTAAGACAGTTCATGGGGCTTCCCAGGTGGCTCAGTGGTAAAGAATCCACTTGCCAAAACAGAAGACCTGGGTTTGATCCCTGGGTCAGGAAGATCCCCTGGAGAAGGAAATGGCAGTCCACTCCAGTATTTTTGCCTGGGAAATCCCATGGACAGAGGAGCCTGGTGGACAACAGTCCATGGAGTCACAAAGATTTGGATACCACCTAGGGACTAAGCAGCAATGACAACTAAGACAGTACAGAGGTCAGTATTCCATGGCACAGAACAGGTAGAAAATGGAAGACAATGGAAGGAGGAATCAGAGCCTTTCATGGCCCTGCCTCACTTCTGCATCCTTAACATTAATGTCTCATCAGTTGCTGTGTGTAACTGATCTTCCTTTTTAAATACCCTCTTTAAAAATAAATCCAGTCTTTTCTTTGCAATTCTACTGCCAATACTCTTGTATATGCCCAGATTAATAAACTTCTAAACTATCACCACTATTCTTTCCCTGAAAAAGTCTTTACCGTTATCAGATTAATTTCCTTAAAACTTCTCTTTATGCATGTCATTTCCTCTCTCAAACACTTTTACTGGTTTCCTCTGCCCTGTCTTCCTGTAACTCACCATCTCACACTAGTGTCCTTTTCTAATCTAAAGTCCCACTCGTAATCTACACGAGGGCTTCCCAAGTGGCTCAGTGGTAAAGAATCTGCCTGCCAATTCAGGAGATGTGGGTTCAATCCCTGGGGAGGAAGAACCCCTGAAGAAGGAAATGGAAACCTGTTCCAGTATTATTGCCTGGAGAATCCCATGGACAGAGGAGCCTGGTGGGCTACAGTCCATGGGGTCACAAAGAGTTGGACACGACTGAGCAACTAGAACAATCTAAATGAACAACAACATATACTAATTAATCACAATGTCCCAAACACTGTTCTAGGTACTGGAATGCAAAGCATCCTACTTCCATGGAACTTTTGTCAAGTAGGAAGAGAAAGACAATAAGCAAACACACAAAAATAAGTAAATTATATAGTATATTAGAAAGTAATCAGTGCACAGGAGGGTTAAGGAAAAAAGATGGGGTGTGTCAAAGAAGTCTCTAATTATAAATGAGTGATTAGGGCAGGTCTCATCAAGTATGCAACATGTGAGGAAAGACTTGACAAGAATGTTGCAATACTGTCTAGAAGAATACACAGAATAAACAACTACGAGAAAAGTATTTGTAACAGAAGGAACAGCAACTACAAAGGTCTTTAGGATGAGGAAAAGATAAATGTGGCTGCCATGGGAATGAATGAGTTGGAGATGAGAGGAAATGAGGTCAGAGAGAGAACGGAAGGCAGACGATAGGGTCTTCCGGGCCATTATAAAGAACCTTCAACTCCAATCAAACTGGCCGCCACTTACATTTCCTACACGTACATTACCATTCTTATTACCACAGGTTTGTCTCTCTTGCCTAGGAGGATTTTCCTGCTTATCCAAAGCCTACCAGGCCCAGATTATCTCTCCCTCCCTTTAGAACACCTTCCAGAACTCTGGCAGCCTGCAGTGACTTTTCACATTTTATCATGCAGTCGATACTTGGCATATTTGTCTTTTTTACTGTCTCCCTGACTTGTCAATATCTTTGTAATAATATCTTATCTTGAGGATGATGACAATAATTATGTTAATTCAAAATGATGACCATGACTCTACTTACAGCTTTGATTGACAACAATGTTTGCTGTTGCCCCTCTGCCCCACCAGTGAAGGATAAAGCTATCCACACAGTTAGAGTTAATATATGCAAAGCATCTAACATCTAAAAGACACTCAATAAAGAGCACATTTTATTATTCATATCCTAAAATTAATTATTCCCATCAATGTTGTGTCTAACTGGTAAGTGAAGAAGGCCAACTATTTCATCATCAAAAGGATCTACTAAACATGAGCAATTATTGACCAACTCATGGTGATTACTTTCTCCTACTCCCTGCACGTCTGAACCACTTAAGTCTCTCTCGATCATGTGCAGTCTTGGTACATCTCCTCCATTTTTAATTTACCCTATTTTGTTTTTATAAATTTATCTCTTGTCTTCTCAACCAAATGACAGTCTTAAGGCAAAATCCTGTGTCTCATGCATTCTTGCACCCAGGTCACCCCTTCACACCACAAACATTGCAGAAAGGGTGGATCAAGAAGGAAGGTACTTTCTCCACGTATTTTTCTGTTTGTCACACACAAACTTCTCTGTTAAGCAGTAGCCCTTTCAGTGTACTCTAAAGCCTGGTAAAATTTAGGCACAGACTCGGTTTCAGTGCTCTGATCACCTGGTGATGTCAGTCCTCCTACTAAAGCCAAAGCTGGCTTCCTGCCAGGCAGGTCTCTGCAAAAACAGGCAGGTTCATGACCTTTTCTTGAAACAGTGTCTTGTCCTGCCTTAAGTTAGCTGATGGAAAGAAGAACAATTCCTCATTTCTGTAGGTCTTTTGGAAGGTGGGGCAAGCAAGTGCCAAGATTTTTCAAAACAACAAGAACAAATAAATATCCAGCTTTCCAATGAACCAAGAAGGAGAATTTCTTTATCTCAGACCCTTAGCACAATCTTGCTAAAAACATACTATAGAGATGGTTGTTTCCAACAGAGAAAACGAAGGCAGAGAGAAGTGAGAAGCTTGTCAGTGGGGCTTCCCTGGTGCCTCAGGAACCCGCCTGCCAATGCAGGAGACACAGGTTCGATCCTGGTCTGGGAAGATCTCGGATGCCATGGAGCATCTAAGCCTGTGCACCACAACAATGAAGCCTGTGCTGTAGGACCCTGGAGTTACAGCTACTGAGCCCAAGCACCCTAGAGGCTGTGTTCCGCGATGAGAGAGGCGCCCACAGTCCTTGCAACTAGAGAAAAGCCCGAGCAACTGCGAAGACCCAGCATGGCCAAAAGTAATAAATACTGAGTTTCTTTAAAGAAGCTTGTCAAGAGCAACCCGTGAGGAGGCCGCAGGCAGATGATGCCCACGGAGCCCCTGCTCAGTGCTTCTCCTGCGCTTCCTCAGTGTCCCGGGACAGACAGGGAGAGAGCACACGGAAAACACACCAGGTGGATTCAAAAGGTGTATTTTGCTAAAATGAGGCACATTGCACTACCTGAAATCACAGAAACTTGCAGTTTATGATAAGAATAATTTCCAATGATTTATTAATTTCCTTAAATTAATACAGACCTTCAAATCTCTAGCTAATCAATATATAGAATTCAGTTATTAAAGAAAATTAGGAGAAAAGACAACTTTCTTTTCAGACACCTTGGCCTTTGATGGTTTTCAAGTTAGTAAATTAGCTGGTAGTTAATTTGTATTACTCTATATCTTTTCTCTGTTAGCCTCATTGTCTGCCTTAAGCATTATCCAAATGGCTAACAAAAACCAATCATTCATGGGATTTACAAGAGGCTGGTGAGTATATTGTGTTATTAGTCCTCAGATGATAGCATCACTCTCCTTATTTTGGGAAACTTCTCTTAGTTCAGTTATCCGGTGAGAAGCTTTTACCCCCCACCCCTACCAACTGTGCGAGATAAGCTGATCTCATCAGAGTCCCAGGACTATTGGCCCCAGTTTCAGACCACAGGGTAGAAGCTGTCCCAGACAAGTCTGAGAAACAGGAACAGATGAGGGCAGTTTTGGGGCTCCAAGACAGTGGCTGTCCTTCCCATTGTTCATGTAAATCAGCAAATCGCCGTTTCTTGGCCCTAAGGTAGTTTCACTTGTGTTTGAGTATTGTTGTGTTGAGTGTGTGCTAAGTCGTGTCAGACTCTTTGAGACCCCACAGGCTGTAGCCCACCAGGCTCCTCTGTCCATGGGGTTTCCCAGGGAAGAATCCTGGAGTGGGTTGTCATTTCCTACTCCAGGGGATCTTCCCGACCCAGGAAGATGGAACTTGTGTTTCCTGCATCTTGTGCATTTGCAGGGGGATTCTTTACCACTAAGTCATCTGGGAAACCCTTGCAAATAAACAAATGGAAACTTTTTACCAAAAAATGCCTTAAATCATAATTCCAATATCCTTGAAGACTTGAGCTGAATCTTCTTTATATTTTCATTGTTTTGTATTGGGGTACAGCCTGTCGTGATAGTTCAAGTGAACAGCAAAGGGACTCTGCCATACACACGAACGTTTCCATTCTCCCACCACTTCAGCCCCATCCAGGCTGCCATGTACACTGAGCAGAGTTCCATGGACTGTACAGCAGGTCCCTGCTGGTTATCCACTCTAAATGTAGCAGTCTGTCCATGTCCATCCCCTCCCCCATCCTCCCCCAGCGACCATAAGCTCCTTTCCTAAGTCTGTGAGTTTCTTTCTGTTTAGTAAGTTCATTTGTATCATTTCTTTTCAGATCCCCCACAGAAAGAATGTCATGCAATAGTTCTCCTCTACCTGACTTACTTCACGCAGTATGGCAACCCCTAGGGCCATCCATGTTGCTGTACATGGCATTATTTCATTTTTTTAATGGCTGAGTAAAGTAATTGCTTTTTTAAGAGTACTTGTTGGTTTTCATTTTTTTTTTTTTTAAGGTTAATCATTTGAGGCCTTGAGGCAGACTGGTGCAGACTTAGAGGAACAGGGGGTATTTTTGATCAGGAGGAAGTTGGTGTGTCCCTCAACTCATTCTGCATAAACAAGTTTTTAGCCACAGTAGTCCTGGCCCCCATTGGAAAATGCTAGACCTCACCAAATACAACTTACACTCAAAAATCATAATCCTATAAATAACAAGCTTAAGTATTATTAAATGGGCATAAACTTTCTCTTTTTAACTGCAACTGCCTAAGGTCTCAATGTCTTTACTAATTTGAGCATAGATATTTAGGCATTAATTAAGGACTTGTTCTAAACAGTAAATAAATATGATTTTTTATGATTTCTCTAACTAGCAATACACAGTCTGATGAACTAATGACCAGGAAACAGTCTCACTAGATCAAAACCTGAAGAGGTCAGTGACCACTGGCTAAAATGTGTTTACAGAAGCCATTTATGAACAGGATTTAGCTCTGGATCAACATCCTCAGCATCTGACCTTTATTCTTTCCTCATTTCAAAAGCCTGTATCCAGTACTTGGCTTCTTGGCTCATCACCAAAGGCATGATGATTTTCCAGAAGATAAACATAAGCCAAGCAAACACATAGGCTTTGCAGAATGCAAAAGGCTAAGAGTTAGACATTTCAATTTATAAATTTGCTGAGAGTTTCCAGAACTACTTTGAAAGACATAACCCCGGCCTCATAACACTTACGGACAAACAGAGGAGATTAGACAAGAACACATCTACTTCTTATCTACCAGAAAATGAGACCACAAATGCGAGCTGATGGGAAGGGTGGGCTGGGGGTCGAGTGGACAGGAGTGAGGGTATGCTGTACAATAACCATCATTTTCTGAGCAATCACTGAATGGCAAGTGCTATATGTTTCAACAACTTTGCAATGTATGTAGAATTGCCCTCCCGGAACCAAAGAAAAAGCTGAGTGTCGCTAAGGTTAAGTGATGGACCAGAGGCCATGTAATTAGTAAGCGGCAGGGCTGGGATTCAATCCAGATACAGCCCAACTTTCAGTCCGTTTTTTATTCTGTACTCCCTGCCCTTGGAACAGACAGCTGTGATTCCTTCTCTTGACCCCTGTGGTTTCAGTGTTCCACTTTGGATCTTTTAATATATAATTTTAAAGGCTGGATACTTCCTACTCATCACACTCCTCTGGAATCCCAAATGTTTTCTAATTGAACATAGGTCCCTTCTACTTTGTCTCCGAGATATCTCATCAAAATAGAAAGGGAATGGATTAAAGGAAGATAATTTGAAGTATTACATTATTCTTTAGTCTTCACCCTTTCATTCCACCATATACATTCACGAACATATACAAATACAGGGTCATACCCATCACCTCAAATGGTAGGACAACTTTTAGCTTCAGGAGACACAGCTAGAATAGCTCATTGATGGACTGTCACAGCTCCATCAGTCAAAGCACAGAGATCTGGGACCTCAGACCAGTCATCCTTCAAGGTCAGAAGCCTGGCTCCAATAGAATAAGGAGATGGACTAAAGTGTAGTTAAACTAATTGTTTCCCTCCTTGACCAATGACCCTCCTAACTGTCCATCAACTTGGTGCTTAAGACAGTACAAATAGAAGGTGCCTAATATATAGGTCACTTACTGCAGATGGTGATTGCAGCCATTAAATTAAATGATGCTTACTCCTTGGAAGAAAAGTCACGACCAACCTAGATAGCATATTCAAAAGCAGAGACATTACTTTGCCAACAAAGGTCCGTCTAGTCAAGGCTATGGTTTTTCCTGTGGTCATGTATGGATGTGAGAGTTGGACTGTGAAGAAAGCTGAGTGCCGAAGAATTGGTGCTTTTGAACTGTGGTGTTGGAGAAGACTCTTGAGAGTCCCTGGGACTGCAAGGAGATCCAACCAGTCCATTCTAAAGAAGATCAGCCCTGGGATTTCTTTGGGAGGAATGATGTTAAAGCTGAAAGTCCAGTACTTTGGCCACCTCATGCGAAGACTTGACTCATTGGAAAAGACTCTGATGCTGGGAGGGATCAGGGGCAGGAGGAGAAGGGGACGACAGAGGATGAGATGGCTGGATGGCATCACCGACTTGATGGACATGAGTCTGAGTGAACTCCAGGTGACGGTGATGGACAGGGAGGCCTGGTGTGCTGCGGTTCATGGGGTCGCAGAGTTGGACACGACTGAGCGACTGAGCTGAACTGACAGACTAGGTGGGAGTAGCAGACGCAATCTAAACATATAGAATGGATAGCACAGGTAACTGCATTTGATAACCTGTGATAAATCATAACAGAAAAGAGTATGGAACTCCCTGTCCATCACCAGCTCCTGGGAACTTGCTCAAATTCATGTCCATTGAGTCGGTGATGCCATCCAACCATCTCAGCCTCTGTCATCCCCTTCTCCTCCTGCCCTCAATCCCTCCCAGCATCAGGGTCTTTTCAAATGAGTCAGCTCTTCGCATCAGGTGACCAAAGTATTGGAGCTTCAGCTTCAGCATCAGTCCTTCTGAAGAATATTCAAGACTGATTTCCTTTGGGATTGACTGGTTTGATCGCCTTTATTCTGTCTTTAAGATCCTTTTAACTACAACTCAATAGTATTAAGAAGAAGGCATCATATGACAAATAATGGAGACACGATCAATTAACTCACTGATATGCAAGGAACCCAGCCCTGCAAGATAGCAGATTTGACCAGAGTTGGATTTTGACAAGTCTATTTTAATCATATAGGAGGTTCAGGTGAGTAGTCTCAAGAGAAGATAACTGACATAAATATCATGTAGTAAACTGGAAAGCAAAGTTAATTTTTTAATTCTCTGACAATATTTCTCAGTTTATCTTTCTCAGATGGTTTTCCCCAAATCAAGTCAGTTTTCTGACCTGTAATGGCATATAAAAATCTATTCTTCTGACCTTAAGTCTTTTTTTTTTTAAAGGCTAGACCAGTCATTATCTTAAGTCTATGTGTCTATAGCACTGCCAACGATAGTATTTTATCCATGGAGACAGAACTGGGTTTTAGTGTCCCAGGGGAAAACCTGAAATCACGGTTTTAAACCAGGCTCAGAGTTGAAGGTTCCTACTCCAGTGGTAAGTCGGAATCACATCTCCTCAGGACAGCTGTCTGAACCCCAGGGCACAGGGCCCTCTGCTCTCTCCGCACAGACCCGCCAAGGCAGCACACCCGGTCCTGCACCTCCCCTTCGGAATGCCTATCGAGGCAACAGCGTGGCCTCTAAATGATTTCTGTTCATAACAGCAACAAATTCTTGCCTAACAAATCTGAAAATTTTTGTGTTTGGAAAGCACATACACTCTGCCCTCCACAAAGATGATGAGCTGAAGATGATGAAGGCTTCAGTGGCTAGAACAAGACAGCGCCAAGACTCCCGCAGCAAGCAAGGGCCAGGGCAGCAAGCAGCGACCCCGCCTCGGACAGGAGCTCAGAGGGGCGCAGCAGCGGTCCTGGTTCTCCACACTATCGGGGCACTTTTCCCGAGAGGCAGGCCTGGAGAAGGTGGGCAGTTGCCTGACCCCTCCTAGTCACTCTTATCTGGAGTAGACCCAGTGCAGATGATGAGGGGCTGAAACAGCTACAAGGCTGATATTGAGGGGCTGAGTCACGCCGTCTCCCACGCTGTCCGCCCAGCACAAAGATCTCCGTGTCCAAACGGACGTGCCTCAGATGTGTCTGACCGGAAGTTAGGAGTGCACAGTTACGTCTATATTTCAAGCCATTCTGCTCTGTTCACACAACTGAAGATTTCACTACCGATCTGACAACCTGTAGATTCACATTGACTTTTCCTCCACCCAAATTCCCGTAGTTCAACCGAAAATACTGCTTTCAAAATAGTTCTTCATGATGGCATTAGGGATTTACATAATTCTGTTATATTTTAGAAAAGAAGAAAAGGAAGAGAAATATACAAGAGGAGAAGGGGAAAGAGCAACACAAGAGGTAAATTAACAACTTCCTTTCTATACAGGCTCAACACAAAGCTTTATTCACCTTGACTCATAAACAGCTTTACAGAGGAAATGAGTAAGACCTTATTAGATGAAGTTCCATAAGCCACCACCTGCTTTCACTATTGCCCAACCAGCCAACATAGGAACTTGAAAATATATCCTGAAGACTGTTTGAAAACTAGAAAATCAAAATATGTATCTGTTCAATAAAATTTAGACATAATTTCCTGGTTTACCACAGATATAAAGGAAGGATTCACCTGGAGGCATTGGAGAAGAGAAACTTCAGAGGAAGTATAATTCTCTTCAATACTCAAATGCTGTCATGAGGTAGAATATATAGACACCCATTCTATGCAGGTGCAGAAGCAGAATTACAAACAAGTAAATTCTGCTGAAACAAGGAAAATTTCTTTACATTTCAAACTATTCAAAATGTAGCTGGTGACTGAACTCTCCACCACTGGAAGTATGAAACAGAGCCTTGATATGAAGAATCAGGTAACAGGAGATTCCTGCCCATGTAGAAGCTCATGAAAAACTAGACGTAAGCCTTTCTCCCTCCCTGCCATAGCCGAGAGTCTCAGGATTTATCTGCTCAGATTTGTAATCTTAAGGAGGGGTGTGTGTGTGTATGTGTGTGTGTGTGTAACACTATAGATACATAACAGAACTATGAACAAGGTACCCTACCTCCAGAAGCCCAAAGCCTTCCCTGTTATTAATATTCTTCACCAGAGTGGGGACTTGTTACCTACCCTCTAACCACCTGAAGTGCATAGTTTATATTACTAATTATATGGATATGGACCAACATATAGTGACATGTTCCCACCATCATTATGGCATCATAGAGTGTTTTCACTGCCCCCAAAATCACCTGTACTCCGTTCGTCCCTTGCCTCACACACCACCCCTGGCAACCACCAATCATTTTACTGGCTCCATAATTTTGCCTTTTCCAGAATGTCAGTCTTTTCATTCATCTACTTGTGTGTGTGTGTGTGCATGAGCAGTCTCAGTTGCTCAGTCATGTACAACTCTTTGCAACCCCATGAACTGTAGCCCACGATGCTCCTCTGTCCATGGAATTTTCCAGGCAAGAATACTGGAGTAGGTTGCCATTTCCTTCTCCAGGGGATCTTCCCAATCCAGGAATCAAACTCAGATCTCTTGTGAGTCTGCACTGGCAGGCAGATTCTTTACCCCTGGAAAGTCCTTTCATTTACCTACGACTATACATTTAAAGTTTTTCCACATCTTTTTGTGGCTTGAAAACTCTTCCTTTGAGCACTGAATAATATAGCACTGCCTGGATGTACCACAGTTAATTTTCCATTCATCTACAGATGGACATCTAAGTTGCTTCTAAGTCTCTATAAATAAATCTGCTATAAGCATCCCTGTGCAGGTTTTCATGTGGATGTAAGCTTTCCATTTTGGGGGGGAAATACCAGACAACACAACTGTTGGATCATATAGAATGTTTCACCTTATAAGAAACTGCCAAATTGTCTTCCAAAGTGGTTGTACCGTTTTGTATTTCTATCAGTAATGAGAGAGAATTACTATTATACCACATCTTTCTCAGCATTTGGTGTTGAGTGTTCCAGATTTTTGCCATTTGGGTAAGTGTATAGTAGTATCTCACTGTTTTAATTTGCATCTCCCTTATGACATGGAGCATCTTTTTGTATATTTATTTGTTATCTGTACATCTTCTTTGGCATGTGTGTGTTAAAGTCTTTGGCTCATTTTTTAAATCAAGTTGTTTGGGGTTTTTTTGTCTGTTTTTATTTAAAGTATATTTTACTAGAAAATATTTTTATGCATCTAACCACATCATGATAAATTTGTCTATCAGACAGCTTATTATATTTACTTGGTATTTGTCCACTCTAATTGCCAAAAACATGGAGAAATGTTACTCAGGCGAAAATCTTGGAGTCTGCATTTTTTACCTCAAAATCTGCAACCAATCAAACATCAAATCTTATAGACTGGATAATCAAAGTACATCCAGAATCTGTCCACGTCTCACCCTGTCAGTTATTTATACTTCCATCCAGGTCAGCACCGTGTCTCACTTGGCTGGTGTGCAATAACTCTGCAACTGCTGCCTGCCTCCCATAATCCCCCTATTGCATATTCTCAGCACTGAAGCTAGAGCAATCAGTCAAAGTAATTATTGTTACCTCTCAGCTCCAAGCTATTCCATGATTTTCTTTTCCACACAACAGTGTCAGCACACATTTGGGCACTCAAAAATGTGTTGATTATATCCATTCAGAGTCTCTCCAGAAAGTTCTATAACAGAAACTTAAGAATCACTGATCTGGGGAAAAAAAGGGTTGGTTGGTGTAAAGAAGTTTGGGGTTAGACAGGCTGTGTACTCTATTAATGGGTTTAAGGTATGCAGATCAGTAAACACCAGTTAGAACTGGACAGAGAACAACAGACTGGTTCCAAACAGGGAAGCAAGTACATCAAGGCTGTATATTGTCACCCTGCAAATTTAACTTATATGCAGAGTACATCGTGAGAAACGCTCGGCTGGATGAACCTCAAGCTGGAATCAAGATTGCTGAGAGAAATATCAATAACCTCAGATATGCAGATAACATCACCCTTATGGCAGAAAGTGAAGAAGAACTAAAGAGATTCTTGATGAAGGTGAAAGAGGAGAGTGAAAAGGTTAGCTTAAAACATTCAGAAAACTAGGATCATGGCATCTGGTCCCATCATTTCTTGGCAAATAGATGAGGAAACAATGGAAACAGTGACAGACTTTATTTTCTTGGGCTCCAAAATGACTGCAGATGGTGACTGCAGCCATGAAATTAAAAGATAGTTGCTCCTTGGGAGAAAAGCTATGACCAACCTAGACAGCATATTAAAAAGCAGAGACATTACTTTGCCAACAAAGGTCCATCTGGTCAAAGCTATGGTTTTTCCAGTGGTCATGTGTGGATGTGAGAGTTGGACTATAAAGAAAACTGAGCACTGAAGAATTGATGCTTTTGAACTGTGGTGTTGGAGAAGACTCTTGAGAGCCCCTTGGACTGCAAGGAGATCCAACCAGTCCATCCTAAAGGAAATCAATCCTGAATATTCATTGGAAGGACTGATGCTGAAGCTGAAGCTCCAGTACTTTGGCCACCTGATGCGAAGAACTGACTCACTGGAAAGGACCCTGATGCTGGGAGAGATTGAAGGCAGGAGGAGAAGGGGACAACAGAGGATGAGATGGTTGGATGGCATCACCAACTCAATGGACATGAGTTTGAGCAAGTTCCAGGAGTTGGTGATGAACAGGGAAGCCTGGCATGCTGCAGTCCATGGGGTCTCAAAGAGTTGGACACAACTGAGAGATGGAACTGAACTGAGTACCATGATACCAAAAAAAAAAAGTACAGAATATAAGTCTTATTAGGTCTTCTTTCAGACATATTCTCTGGTTTTACTTCTTGCTATTGTTTTCTTATAAAGTAATACAATTTTTAAAATGCCTTTTCTCTTTAAAAACATTTCTTAAACATCAAGAAAGTATATACATGCATTTAGAAATTTAAGACCCAAGGGACTGAGGAAAGACCTGAAAACCTGAAAGTCCTAAGGAAAGAGGAATCCAAAGGTATAACTTGGCTATAATAGAGGGCAGTTTCGGGTAAACTGACAATGCTGGAATATGGGAGGTAAAATAAGTTATCATCGTTGTTGTTGTTCAGTCACTAAGTCGTGTTCAACTCTTTTGCGACCCCATGGACTGTAGCCCACCAGGCTCCTCTGTCTATGGGATTTCCCAGGCAAGAATACTGGAGTGGGTTGCCACTGCCTTCTCCAGGGGGTCTTTCCAACCCAGGTCTCCTGAATTGGCAGGGAGATTCTTTACCACTGAGTCCCCAAGGAAGCCCTGAAATTGACAACTGTATTGTGGTTATGTAGACTAATATTTCTGATCATAGGAAATACTGAAATATTTAGGGATAAATAACTGTTACATTTGCAACTTGCTCTCAAATATTGTGGATGTGAACACTTCTTGCATGTGTGTGCAATATTATGGCTACAGCCCCTTAAAGTAGGCATAGAATCAGACAGGGATGATGCCCACAAATTGAAGTAGGAGTCAGAGCAATGAGCATGATGGCTTAGCACATGCATTATGTCCAGTGAGTAGAGGGTCATGCAGAAAGTCTTTTTTCCTATCATCTAAGCAAAATATGTCTAATTGACTCTGAGTCCTAATTCTCCCTTTATTTCTTAATAACTGAAATGTAGATTTCAGTTGAACACTTTGTAAAGTATTTCCAATCCTTCTGCCTGCTCCATGGAAGCTGATTAGATTTATTTGAAAGCACAACACATATTTTTTTCCCCCTAAAAATACAGAGTGCTGTGGAAGATTCTGGGAACATAGGAAAGCAAGTAAGAGCAAGGACCCATAAAACATAAGTTATTATTTTTAATGTGGCTCTTTTTTTTTAAATCTCCAGAGATAAGTCTGGAGAAATTTAGTTTGTATTATAATAAAGTAGTCAGACTCTTGGATGTGACAGATATATATTTCTTCGTATCATCTGAGATAAATGTTTCTAATTGACTCTGAAAGTTCTCCATTTACTTATTTATCTATTTATTGGTGTTTGGCTCTGCTGGATCTTCCTTGCAGCTAGAAAAATATATTTCCTACCATCCCTTGTGGCTAGATTTAGCCATGAAACTTGCATTTGTCTAACAAAATAAAAGTGGAAACACTGTGTAAGACTTCTAGAAAGTCTCCTTAAAAAAATAGAATGTGATGGCCTGTGGTCCAGCTGCTATCTTGGGCCATAATGCAAGATGAAAACGAAGACCTGAGTAGCAAGAATGAAGGAGCCAGAGTTCTTGATGTCCAAAGTGAAAGTGAAACTCACTCAGTCATGTTTGACTCTTTGTGATCCCAAGGAATTCTCCAGGCCAGAATACTGGAGTGGGTAGCCTTTCCCTTCTCCAGGGGATCTTCCTAACTCAGGGATCAAACCCTGGTCTCCTGCACTGTGGGCAGATTCTTTACCAGCTGAGCCACAAGGGAAGCTCAAGAAGACTGGAGTGAGTAGCCTGTCCCTTCTCCAGTGGATCTTCCAGACCCAGATATAGAAATAGGGTCTCCTGCATTACAGGCAGATTCTTTACTAACTGAGCTATCAGGGAAGCCCTTGATGTCCATGGACTCTACAATCCCGTGCTTCCTACATCCAGACTTTCAGAGAAATAAACTATTGATTATTTAGGATTTTTTTGTTACATGCAACTAAATCTCACCCTAAGTAGTACAGAATTCTTCACCATCACTAAATATGGGACACTTTTATTTTTCACAATCACAGGGTTTTTACTCATTCAGTGTGCTTGGTCCTACATGAGGGAATCCCCTTCAGGGAATGCGACAAAATTCTGCAGAAAGAGCTAGATCATACCATGCAAAGCATTTGCCCAAAACTGCTTTGGGGTCAACCAATTCACTGGAGTCTGCTTTGCAGTCCGTTCATATCAATCATCATCATCGTATATTTCAATATTTTTTTTCCAATTTCTAAAGTAGAATATTTTGAATTTCTTCCTTGGAGAAATATAATATCCACTAGAAAATATTTGCAAAGGTGTGGCTGGGTATCCACAATAGTTAATGTCCATGGGTAATTTTATCAAGTATTTACGTCATTATGAGTAGTAAATACCAAGAACAGGGTTATCAGACTTGCTGTAAACTGTGTTGCTTCTCAACAGAGTAACTAGTTTCATAATTTCCAAACCCATTCATGCAGAAGCCTGAGAAAATTAGAAGCCTTGCAACTGTAGCACCAGCTTAGAGAAGTGGAAGGTATCAGTAGGAGAAATAGGATGAGGAGAATCAGACTGGAAATGGAGACATAAACCAAGGTCTGCAGCACACTAGTGGCTCCCAAGTTCCAGTTTTCCCAGAAGCAGTACATCTGTGTGAACACCTGAATCTGTTTTCTATTTAATGATCTATTTCTTGCAGTCATAAAATAAATAAGGGAAGTCAGAGAGTCTACACCATTCCTTCTGAATCACTCCTGATCCAAATGTCATTGGTGGGGCTGTTAATTCAATATTTGAGTTAGACTAAGACACTGTTTAAATCCTATTTATCAGATTATGACTTGGTTTAGGGGAATTTAAAGGTCCCTGTGATAGCACAGCAGAAAACAAACTTATACTGCCAAGTAAAGGCAAACTACTGCTGGAAATTAAAATGTATTGTTCTTGGGATCCTCTTTACTGACTTCCCTGACTCCTTCTTTTATAGTTTTCTTTGGCTGAGATGTCCTCACACCACCTCCCAAGTTTGTGTTATCATAATCTCCAATTATTAATACCTATTCTCCATAAGAAAAGTAAGTATAAAACATACGAATTTCCTCCAGAGCCCCCAATTCTTAAGGAAACATATTTAGGGAAGTGTCCTTACCAGTATTTGCTAGCACCATAGCAGCAGACCTTACAGAGGTCTGGCTGTCCATTAAAACTAGTTCTTGATAGTTATGATTCAGAGTCTCTGGTTTAAGTGAGGTAAACAAACTTCTATGGATATGACCTGCATGCTGCTTCTCCCCCTTAAGGAGACTTGCTTACTCACTTATAAACAACAATTTAGAGTAATTGAGTCTGATGACTCTTCCTTCATCATTAAGGCAAGAAATAGACTTCAAGAAATAGACTTCCATCAAAGGAGCAGTGGCTGTGCGGGCGCAGGAGGGCCTAGAGGAGCTACTCCACGTTCAAGATCAGAAGGGGCAGAGTTGAGGAGATCCCCCTTGTCCAAGGAAAGAGGCAGTGGCTGCACTTTGCTGGAGCAGCCGTGAAGAGATACCCCACGTCCAAGGTAAGAGAAACCCAAGTAAGATGGTAGGTGTTGCAAGAAGGCATCAGAGGGCAGGCACACTGAAACCATACTCACAGAAAGCTAGTCATCTAGGAACACAGCCTTGTCTAACTCAATGAAACTAAGCCATGCCATGTGGGGCTACCCAAGATGGGTGGGTCATGGTGGAAAGGTCTGACAGAATGTGGTCCACTGGAAAAGGGAATGGCAAACCACTTCAGTATTCTTGCCTTGAGAACTCCATGAACAGTATGAAAAGGAAAAATTATAGGATACTGAAAGAGAAACTCCCCAGGTCAGTAGGTGCCCAAATGCTACAGGAGATCAGTGGAGAAATAATTCCAGAAAGAATGAAGGGATGGAGCCAAAGCAAAAACAATACCCAGTTGTGGATGTGACTGGTGATAGAAGCAAGGTCTGATGCTGTAAAGAGCAATATTGCATAGGAAGCTGGAATGTCAGGTCCATGAATCAAGGCAAATTGGAAGTGTTCAAACAAGAGATGGCAAGAGTGAATGTCGACATTCTAGGAATCAGCGAACTGAAATGGACTGGAATGGGTGAATTTAACTCAGATGACCATTATATCTACTACTGTGGGCAGGAATCCCTCAGAAGAAATGGAGTAGCCATCATGGTCAACAAAAGAGTTTGAAATGCAGTACTTGGATGCAATCTCAAAAACGACAGAATGATCTCTGTTCATTTCCAAGGCAAATCATTCAATATCATAGTAATCCAAGTCTATGCCCCAACCAGTAACGCTGAAGAAGCTGAAGTTGAGCGGTTCCATGAAGACCTACAAGGCCTTTTAGAACTAACACCCAAAAAAGACGTCCTTTTCATTATAGGGGACTGGAATGCAAGTAGGAAGTCAAGAAACACCTGGAGTAACAGGCAAATTTGGCCTTGGAGTACAGGTTAAAGCAGGGCAAAGACTAATAGAGTTTTGCCAAGAAAATGCACTGGTCATAACAAACACCCTCTTGCAACAACAAAGAGAAGACTCTACACAAGGACATCACCAGATGGTCAACATTGAAATCAGATTGATTATATTCTTTGCAGCCAAAGATGGAGAAGCTCTATACAGTCAACAAAAACAAGACCAGGAGCTGACTGTGGCTCAGATCATGAACTCCTTATTGCCAAATTCAGACTGAAATTGAAGAAAGTAGGGAAAACCACTAGACAATGCAGTACAGTTCAGTTCAGTCGCTCAGTCATGTCCGACTCTTTGCGACCTCAAGAATCGTAGCACGCCAGGCCTCCTTGTCCATCACCAACTCCCAGAGTTCACTCAGATTCACATGCATCCAGTCAGTGATGCCATCCAGCCATCTCATCCTCTGTCGTCCCCTTCTCCTCCTGCCCCCACCCCTCCCAGCATCAGGGTCTTTTCCAATGAGTCAACTCTTTGCATGAGGTGGCCAAAGTACTGGAGTTTCAGCTTTAGCATCATTCCTTCTAAAGAAATCCCAGGGCTGATCTCCTTCAGAATGGACTGGTTGGATCTCCTTGCAGTCCAAGGGACTCTCAAGAGTCTTCTCCAATACCACAGTTCAAAAGCATCAATTCTTAGGCGCTCAGCTTTCTTCACAGTCCAACTCTCACATCCATACATGACCACTGCAAAAACCATAGCCTTGACCAGATGGACCTTTGTTGGCAAAGTAATGTCTCTGCTTTTGAATATACTATCTAGGTTGGTCATAACTTTCCTTCCAAGGAGTAAGCGTCTTTTAATTTCATGGCTGCAGTCACCATCTGCAGTGATTTTGGAGCCCCCCCAAATAAAGTCTGACACTGTTTCCACTGTTTCCCCATCTATTTCCCATGAAGCCATGGGGCCAGATGCCATGATCTTCGTTTTCTGAATGTTGAGCTTTAAGCCAACGTTTTCACTCTCCTGTTTCACCTTCATCAAGAGGCTTTTGAGTTCCTCTTCACTTTCTGCCATAAGAGTGGTGTCATCTGCATATCTGAGGTTATTGATATTTCTCCTGGCAATCTTGATTTCAGCTTGTGCTTCTTCCAGCCCAGAATTTCTTATGATGTACTCTGCATGTAAGTTAAATAAGCAGGGTGACAATATACAGCCTTGACGTACTCCTTCTCCTATTTGGAGCCAGTCTGTTGTTCCATGTCCAGTTCTAACTGTTGCTTCCTGACCGATATACAAATTTCTCAAGAGGCAGATCAGGTGGTCTGGTATTCCCTTTTCTTTCAGAATTTCCCACAGTTTATTGTGATCCACACAGTCAAAGGCTTTGGCATAGTCAATAAAGCAGAAATAGATGTTTTCCTGGAACTCGATTGCTTTTTCAACGATCCAGTGGATGTTGGCAACTTGATCTCTGGTTCCTCTGCCTTTTCTTAAACCAGCTGAACATCTGGAAGTTCACGGTTCATGTATTGCTGAAGCCCGGCTTGGAAAATTTTGAGCATTACTTTGCTAATGTGTGAGATGAGTGCAATTGTGCAGTAGTTTGAGCGTTCTTTGACATTGCCTTTCTTTGGGATTGGAATGAAAACTGACCTTTTCCAGTCCTGTGGCCACTGCTGAGTTTTCCAGATTTGCTGGCATATTGAGTGCAGCACTTTCTCAGCATCATCTTTTGGGATTTGAAATAGCTCAACTGGAATTCAATCACCTCCACTAGCTTTGTTCATGGTGATGCTTCCTAAGGCCCACTTGACTTCACATTCCAGGATGTCTGGTTTTAGGTGAGTGATCACACCATCGTGATTATCTGGGTTGTGAAGATCTTTTTTGTACAGTTCTTCTGTGTATTCTTGCCACCTCTTCTTAATATCTTCTGCTTCTGTTAGGTCCATAGCACTTCTGTGCTTTGAAATGTTCTCTTGGTATCTCTAATTTTCTTGAAAAGATCTCTAGTCTTTCCCATTCTATTGTTTTCCTCTACTTCTTTGCATTGATTACTGAGGAATGCTTTCTTATCTCTCCTTGCTATTCTTTGGAACTCTGCATTCAAGTGGGAATCTTTCCTTTTCTCCTTTGCCTTTCACTTCTAATCAATCTGAATTTGGTATTTACCATCTGGTGCCGTCCACGTGTTGATTCATCTCCTGAGTTGTTGGTGCAGGGTGTTTGCTGTGACCAGTTGGTTCTCTTGGCAAAACTTTAGCCTTTGCCCTGCTTTGTTTTGTACTCCAAGGCCAAACTTGCCTGGTACTCCAGTTATCTCTTGACTTTCAGCTTTTGCATTCCAATCCCTTATTATGAAAAGGACATCTTTTTTTATTGTTAGTTCTTAAAGGTCTTGTAAGTCTTCATAAAGCCATTTGACTTCAGCTTCCTCAGCATTAGTGGTTGGGGCATAGACTTGGATTACTGTGATGCTGAATGGTTTGCCTTCGATTTGAACTGAGATCATTCTGTCATTTTTGAGATTGTTCCCAATTACTGCATTTTGGGCTCTTTTGTTGACTATGAGGGCTACTCCATTTCTTTTTAAAGAACTCTTGCTCACAGTAGTAGATATAATGGTCATCTGAACTATATTTGCCCTGTCCCATCAATTTTAATTCACTGATTCCTAAAATGTTGACATTCACTTTTGCCATGTCCTGTTTGACCACTTCCAATTTACCTTGATTCATGTACCATACATTCGAGGTTCCTATGCAATGTTGTTCGTAATAGCATCAGACTTTACTTTCACCACCAGACATACCCACAACTATGCATCATTTCCTGTTTGGTTCAGCCTCTTCATTCTTCCTGGAGCTATTTCTCCACTCTTGTCCAGTGGCATATTGGACCTCCTGACCTGGGGAGTTCATCTTTCCTTGACCTATCTTTTTGCCCTTTCATACTGTTCACGGGGTTCTCAAGACAAGAATACTGAAGTGGTTTGCCATTCCCTTCTCCAGTGAACCATGTTTTGTCAGAACTCTCCACCATGACCTGCCCATCTTGCGTGGCCCTGCACAGCATGGCTTAGTTTCATTGAGTTAGACAAAGCTGTGGCCCATGTGATCAGATTAGTTAGTTTTCTGTGATTGTGGTTTTCATTCTAGAGGCCATGGGATTGAAGTTCTTACTTCTTCTGTCTGCCCTCTGATGGATGAGGATAAGAGGCTTGGGCAAGCTTATCCTGCTGGGAGGGACTGGCCGTGGGGAGAACTAGGTCTTCCTCGGTGGGCAGGGCCAAGCTCAGCAGACCATGAATCTGACTTTCTGCTGGTGTGGGTGCTGCAGTCCCTCCCTGTAGGTTTCCCTGAGGCACCCGGTCCTGGAATCCACAGGCTCTGTGGTAAGACTAATGGTAACCTCCTCTGAGAGGACCTATGCCAACATACCACCCTCCCAACTGCTCTAGCCAGAGCCCCTGACCCCACAGCAGGCCAGTGTCAACCCACACCTCCACCAGAGACTCCCAGACACCCAGGCAAGGCTGGCTCAGTCTCCTGTGAGGTCACTGCTGCTTTCCCCTATGACCTGGTACACACAAGGTTTTGCTTGTGCCCGCCAAAAGTCTGTTTCCCCAGGACACTTGTGAAGTGAAGTGAAGTCGCTCAGTCATGTCCGACTCTTTGTGACCCCATGGACTATAGCCTACCAGGTTCCACCATCCATGGGGTTTTCCAGGCAAGAATACTGGAGTGGGTTGCCATTTCCTTCTCCAGGAGATCTTCCCTGCCCAGGGATTGAACCCGGGTCTTCCACATGGTAGGCATTGTAGGCAGACGCTTTACCATCTGAGCCACCAGGAAAGATCCTACACATAGCTAATTCACTTTGTTGTACAATATTGTAAAACAGCTATCTGTTCAGTTCAGTCACTCAGTCGTGTCCGACTCTTTGCGACCCCATGGACTGCAGCACACCAGGCCTCCCTGTCCATCACCAACTCCCAGAGTTTACCCAAACTCATGTCCACTGAGTTGCTGATGCCATTCAACCATCTCATCCTCTGCCATCCCCTTCTCCTCCCTCTTTCAATCTTTCCCAGCATCAGGGTCTTTTCAAATGAGTCAGTTCTTTGTATCAGGTAGCCAAAGTATTTGAGTTTCAGCTTCAAAATCAGTCCTTCCAATGAATAGTCAGGACTGATTTCCTTTAGGATGGACTGGTTGGATCTCCTTGCAGTCCAAGGGACTCTCAAGAGTCTTCTCCAACACCACAGTTCAAAAGCATCAATTCTTCAGTGCTCAGCTTTCTTTATAGTCCAATACTCACATCCATATATGACTACTGGGAAAACCATAGCTTTGACTAGATGGACCTTTGTTGGCAAAAACAGCTATATTCCTATTTAAAATGAAAAGAACCCATTAGACTTCAAAATTTTTATTTCAAAGTTTACTTGAAATATTTTAAAGCAGATGATGCTGAAACATAACACTTTTAATTTTCCCTCCAAGGAGTCACTTCTCCCCACCCCAGTTCTCACTAAGTTTGTCAAGGAAAATCTCACGTACACAATACAAAAAAAAAAAAAAACAGTTCATGAGTAAGATCATGTTAATTTGCTTATGATAAATTTCCACGCTTTCTTGCCTAATATAAAAATCTATTAATACATAAATTCGTTTCAGGCAAAATAAATTGCATCACTCATGCTTTCAGCTCAGAATACAGAAAGTTTGGTATTTCAAAACATCCTGAATAACATGTTCAGAAGAAAGAACGAAATAAATTCTTGGAGGCAGGAAATTTGTCAGTAATGTCTTTATGTTTTTATAATAGAAAAGAAAGTAAGCCTTTGGCAAGGAACATGTCTCAAGGTTGAGGGATGCCAAGTAGGTGGAGTTTTTCAAGAATTTGAGCAGCTTTTCATTTGACTGTATTCTCAGAAACTACTTTCTCCCACCACCCCCAATTTTAATGAGATATAATTGGCATTAAATATCATATTAGTTTAAGGTATACAACACAATGATTTGATATATGTATATTTTATAAAATGATAACCATAATAAGTTTAGTTAACATCCAGAATCTCACATAATTAATTTTTTTCCCCTTATGATGAGAACGTTTAAAATTTATTCTCTTGGCAATTTTCAAACATACAAATATTTATTGCTCACTTCCTGGTGGTCAGAGGGTAAAGCATCTGCCTACAATGCAGGAGACATGGGTTTGATCTCTGGGTCGGGAAGATTCCCTGGAGAAGGAAATGGCAATCCACTCCAGTACTCTTACCTGGAAAATCCCATGGATGGAGAAGCCTGGTGGGCTGCAGTCCATGGGGCCGCGAAGAGTCAGACACAACTGAACAATTTCACTTTCACTTTATATTCATCATGCTATACCTTACATTCCCCAGAACTTATTTGTTTTATGACTATAACTGGAAGTCTACACCTTTTAACTACCTTCATCCACTCCTTACCACACATTTCTGGTAACTACCATTCTGGTCTCCATTTCTGCAAGTTTGAGAAAACTTCTTTTCTTTTAGTGAAGGCAAATATAGATAACCTGGCATCTTTCTAAAATTTAGTGAAATATTCTGGTTTTGTTTACCATGATACTTTTAGCAAGTCTACAATTCTAGTTCAAATAAAACTGAAAAGATGGAACAGACTGCCTGTTCTGATCTTTTAATTCCTTAATAGAACTCTAGAGCTGGGAGTACTCCTACACTAAAAATCTGGGTCAAGTAAGCTTGAGAAGCACTGCATTACGGACTTTTTCCTTTTTTTTTTTAAATTTCCTAGGGCACTTATCTTCTTAGGGATCCCTTGATTTCCATGCATACACATGCCATTATTATATTCATAATATTGACCCCAATATGAAAATAACTCCCTTTTTAAAGCTTATACATACACACACACATTTTATTCATTTTTTGGTGAGTAGATTTCACTGAAGAGATGAGGAGGGCAGGATGGGGTTATAGCCCATGCAAAAGGTAAGCAAGTTTAAAATTCACATACAGCCTTCCTCTTCTCCATATCCCTTTCCTAAAACTCTGTTCCCGCTTCTGCAGTTCTGCTATGTAACATCTTGTATGCAGACACCATCCCAATCCGTTACCTTCCACCATCGCGCTTTGACAATCCTCCTCCTCTCATCTGTCTGCTTTAAATCCTCAGTCTCCTAATATTTCCAGGGAGCTCTAGATTATTCCTCCTGGTGCAGAACACTTTTTCCCTACCTTTAATATCTGGTGACATTTGGAGTTCCTTGACAGACCCTATCTTCATCCAAGGAACTTATCAAAGCACTTAAAAAATAAAGGCATTCTATTCACCTAAAAGCATTCTATTTCAATCTGTGAAGATAATAACATTTAGTAATATTTTTATCTCTCTTTCTCTCTACACACAAACTCATTCCTTCATTTTAGCAAGAAAATGTTTAAAATTATTTTAGAGTTAAGAAAATATATACAGTTTTATACATTTCTGGATTTCATTTTTTCATTCAAGTCTCTGCTCAAAGGTATTGACATATTTACTTCAGCTTGGACTCCTTATTACATTAATCCTAATACTGCTTTCTCCTGGCAAAATTTTCAAGAAAAAACAGGGTAACATGGATGCAAATGATACTACCTTGAGTACAGCAGGAGAAACGGGAGTCATGCTAATCATAGTGTTGACTATTGAACTAGAGGAACTTTTCTTTTATGAACTTTTCCCTCAAGTTTTACACCTAGATCTAGTGTTTACTGACACTGTATCTATTAATGACAACAAAGACTCAATTTATATTTTGCTTTGATAATAGATTGTGTCTTCCATTTCAGGACAATCCAAACACCAGGAATAATTCAGGTAGAGAGTACCTTCTATCATTTTTTACATTTTCAGAATGTTATATTCACAGAAATGGGACATCGTACCTTATGGGACACAGGATAGAAAAGGTTTTTCGCCTTCTGTTAGGGGAAAATAAATCAGTCAATTACAGATCTAAACTGATATAAGCTGGTTGTAATCACTTATCTTCAGGATTACTATAAAGTCCCTGGAAGGAAACATTAGAGGCTTATGCAAAGCAAGCTAAAATTCTACAGAAGAATTCACAGAGTAGCATAAAACTGCTACCATGTAGGACTTTAACTCCAAGAACCAAGACATAATAAGAGTTACAAAATTATTGTGATAAATTACTATGAAAAGCAAAATATAATGCAAATATAAGATGAACCATGCCAACAAGAAGCCCATTTTTAATTTATTTTTTAATTGAAGGATAATTGCTTTACCAAATTTTGTTGGTTTCTGCCAAATATCAACATGAATCAACCATAGGTATACATATGTTCCCTCCCTCTTGAACCTCCCAAGAAGTCCATTTTTCAATCACAAGTACATAACCAAAGACCACCAGGAGTAGACACTTTTGGGGGAGAATGTACAGTTGACAGTGATAACCTTTCTTTAATAACTGCTTCTTCCTGCTGTATAGGGTCTGTATCATATAACCCAAACTCCCTAGTTGCCACTGATTGAACCAGGCATGGACACCTATCTGAAGCTGGGTCACTCATAATCTCTCTTCTAGAAATTTAAAATTTGTATTTTAGAAAAAGCTGATCACTTTGCATTTAACTCTTGAAAAGAGGAAACATAAACCTGCAAGCTGTAATGTGGACATTTCTGTGGAAAAACTCCAAAAATCAGGGTGAAAGAAGAAAAGAAGACAGAATAAGGAAAAAGAGATAGAGGAAAACATTACCCAAATATCTGACTTTTTCCACTTCTTATCTGTAATGGAACATTTCCTACCCCAGGATTTCTTGTTCTATCAAGGGAAGTAAACAGCTTAATCTACTGCCCTGGATACACATGTCATAATTTCAATTTCTCTGGCTTAAATTAACTTGAGTTATTGTTGTTTCCAGTTCAGTTCAGTCATATCTGACTCTTTGTGACCCCATGGACTGCAGCACGCCAGGCCTCCCTGTGCATCACCAACTCCCGGAGTTTACTCAAATTCATCTCCATTGAGTTGGTGATGCCATCCAACCATCTCATCCTCTGTCGTCCCCTTATCCCCCCTCCTTCAATCTTTCCCAGCATCAGGGTCTTTTCCAATGAGTCGGTTCTTTGTATCAGGTGACCAAAGTATTGGAGTTTCAGCTTCAACATCAGTTCTTTCAATGAACACCCAGGACTGATCTCCTTTAGGATGGACTGGTTGGATCTCCTTGCAGTCCAAGGGACTCTTAAGAGTCTTCTCCAACACCACAGTTCAAAAGCATCAACTCTTGGATTCTCAGCTTTCTTTATGGTCCAGCTCTTGAGAGAGTCAATTCCTAGGCAGGTTGATAAGAAGTCGGGGGATCCCTGAGGAGAGAAGTGTCGGTCTGAGGTTCTCAAGGAGGGGATAGGGGTCTGGAATTCTCAAGGAGGAGGAAAGGACAAACTTTTTTTTCTCTCTACATTCCTTAGTCTTAGTCACATAAAACGTTTTTTTCTTTAAACCCAGAACTGATGATTACACAACAAACAACTCAGTTTAAACTCTGTACTAGAGATCATATAACAACAATGTATCCTACTTGAGGACACTTTCTCCTTCCTGAAAACCTTCTGACTAATCCTGATATCTTAAAAGGTATATTATGGGAGTGGGTCTAGTAGGATCTTTCTATTATTAAGTTCTAATCCTGTTATCCTAAAATGTAAATTGTGTGTGGGGGTCTGGTAAAATTTTCACAAACTTGAGACATTCTTTTGATTTATTGTAATAATTAACTTAAAAGTATATAACTCTCTTGCTAACACTAGTGAGGGGGCTATTTCTCCATCCCCCTTCTGATGTCTATGTCAGGAGATTCCTCTGTCCCTCTTCACTTTAATAAAACTTTGCTACACAAAAGCTCTTGAATGATCAAGCCTGGTCCTAAAGTTAAATCGTCTTCTTTGGAGATCATGAATCCAACACTCTTCACGGTAAGCTATCATCTTGGGGGCTCGTCTGGGATCCTCAGGACAAGGTAAGAACACCCAGAGCTCCAGCCTCTCTGCTTTCTCAGTATACACGTTTTCTGCCTTACTGACTCTTGGGTGTGCTTGTGTGCATGAATGACACACCTTGCATGAAGCAAGAGATGAGCCCTGCTCCACGGTTTCATGGTGCCTCGTAATGACTAAAGGCAGCCCCCAAAAGGGGAACCTTGTCCGGGTTTATATACCGACCTACCAAGGCCAAGAGACACCCAGGTCCCTGCGAGGGGAGCAACCAGAAATGGGCGAAGCATGTGGACTGAACCTTGCTTTCTCAGTCAGCTTTTCTTGGTCTCTTTGACCATTCCATAATTGTATGGGAAATTAGAACTACTAACATAATCTGTTGGATCATAGACTTTCAATGGACTTATGATTCATGCCATTACTATGCACTTTTACTTGGACTCCAAGCTTGGTAGTCATGGTGTTAGGTAGTTAGAATAGGGAAAAAGAGTCCAAAATGGCAGTGGCTAAAAGACAAAGAAGGGAAAAGCCAGCAAAAATAGAACAGAAGAAGGTCAAAGGAAGGTCCAAGGACGGGAGTGAGGACTTCAGGTAGAACAGCACTCCTGGCTAAGCCCAATTTGCATAGGGGAAAGAAAAAAACATATAAAAGGAGGAGCCAAGTGCTCTCTCACTCTCTTTCTCTCCCGCATGCATAGGCTCTTTCTCTCTCGCTCTCTCTCTCTACCCGCCCCCCATCCCCACCACGCACACAAGCTGGCACGTTCCTCCACTCTCTTCTCTTCTTCGGGGATGGATTCTCCAGCTATCTTCTAAATAAAATAGAGCTGTAACACTGATTTGTCTAAGAGCTATGACACGGTTCGTTCAAGACCCGAGAGCTGTGATGCACCGAGGGCTTTAATGTCCGTTCCTCCAAATCATTGTTGTGAGGAGACAAGAACCGAGAACCATACACTCGCCTGACATCTCTGGTGCCCTGACTCGGATTTAACCTGACTGAAACAACCTCCACACAGCCCCTGCAAGAAGGAAGCCAAGCACAGCAGGAGCCCAACTCAGCGCGAAACGCAAAGAAAATCCAGTGCAAGGGAGCTGACAAGAGGCCTATCGTGCTGGGGACCAGGACAGCGAAAAACGAACTCAGCAGAAAGCTCACGCAGCTCTGACCTCCAGTTAAGGTAGGGGGTCCTCGCTCCTATGGCTGCAAGGATATGCCTAAACAAAATCTTAATTCCTTTACAATCTCTCGTTTCTTGTTTCCTTGAATCCCTGGCAAACAGATGGGCGGCAGTGGGTGCAGTTGAGGGACTATGGAGAGGCTACTCTTTGATATGTCCCAAAGGCACTATCTGCTGGGCCCCAGTAGCTGTTACACAAGCCGGTGGGGGGTTCTTCTGTCCTTACTCTTCTGTGTGCCAAGAATCAGGCCAATGAAAACTGTGAGCACCAGTCAGATATTTAGCAAATTTTCTGGCAGGCTATGAAGGAGATTTCTTGGCACGTTTTCCCCACTGCTTTTTCCTCCTGTCCTTCAGCCGGCCAAAAAGTAAGAGGTGGATTTGTTAGGATTCAGAGAAGCCCACTATTGAGGGTGTGGGCCATTGCCGAGGGGAAGGGCTGTGGCCATGGAATGTGGCCTGGCTAGGTTTTTCCGAGCAGAGGTTAATTCATATACTAATGAGTGGAAGGATCATCCAAGCCATTGGGGAACCACCCAATCCTCCAACTTTTGACAGTGCCTTAGAGCTGTCCTGCCCACTCTGGGTGTGTCTGTTGGCTTATAGATTGGGGATTAAGGTTTACTTGAATTTAACTTGTCATTTGGCCCAAGTGATTTTAATTGGTTTACCTTATGCCCTTGTGCTATGTCATTCTTTCAAAGGTTGTGCTGTGCCTCCTTCTCTCCTGTTTCATGCTCCTTTTCTCAGCCCCAACCGGGCCCACAACGTTGCCTCTACAATCTTCTGGAGGGACAAGCAGAAAATAGCTGGCCTTGGGAGGGAAATACTGTATAATATCGAACCCCTTAATCCTACACAGCACTGGTCACACTGGAGACCTTGGGGACGCCCAACCTCCAGTCCAGGGGTCCCAAGAAGTCATCACGCCTTGACTTGCCTAGGGATCTAGTCCTCGAATGGTTGTCATGCCTCAATCTGCTCGGGGATCAGCCAGTCCCAGGGGTCCCAGGAGGTCATCATGCCTCAACATTCCCAGGGTATCGATCTCTCAGATCAGATCAGATTAGATCAGTCGCTCAGTCGTGTCCGATTCTTTGCGACCCCATGAATCGCAGCATGCCAGGCCTCCCTGTCCATCACCAACTCCCAGAGTTCACCCAGACTCACGTCCATCGAGTCAGTCATGCCATCCAGCCATCTCATCCTCTGTCCTCCCCTTCTCTTGCCCCCAATCCCTCCCATCATCAGAGTCTTTTCCAATGAGCCAACTCTGCATGAGGTGACCAAAGTACTAGAGTTTCAGCTTTAGCATCATTCCTTCCAAAGAAATCCCAGGGCTGATCTCCTTCAGAATGGACTGATTGGATCTCCTTGCAGTCCCAGGGACTCTCAAGAGTCTTCTCCAACACCATAGTTCAAAAGCATCAATTCTTTGGCACTCAGCCTTCTTCACAGTCCAACTTTCACATCCATACATGACCACAGGAAAAACCATAGCCTTGACTAGATGAACCTTTGTTGGCAAAGTAATGTCTCTGCTTTTGAATATGCTATCTAGGTTGGT
>NW_011494761.1:63979-64413 GCF_000754665.1 Bison bison bison | reverse complement strand
TGCATTGCCTTTCTTTGGGATTGGAATGAAAACTGACGTTTTCCAGTCCTGTGGCCACTGCTAAGTTTTCCAAATTTGCTGGCATATTGAGTGCAGCACTTTCACAGCATCATCTTTCGGGATTTGGAATAGCTCGACTGGAATTCTATCACCTCCACTAGCTTTGTTCATAGTGATGCTTTCTAAGGCACACTTGACTTCACATTCCAGGATGTCTGGCTCTAGGTCAGTGATCACACCATCGTGATTATCTGGGTCGTGAAGATCTTTTTTTGTACAATTCTTCTATGTATTCTTGCCACCTCTTCTTAATATCTTCTGCTTCCGTAAGGTCCATACCATTTCTGTCCTTTATCGAGCCCATCTTTGCATGAAATGTTCCTTTCGTATCTCTGATTTTCTTGAAGAGATCTCTAGTCTTTCCCATTCTGTTG
>NW_011494761.1:63352-63879 GCF_000754665.1 Bison bison bison | reverse complement strand
TGTCTCTGCTTTTGAATATGCTATCTAGGTTGGTCATAACTTTTCTTCCAAGGAGTAAGCGTCTTTTAATTTCATGGCTGCAGTCACCATCTGCACTGATTTTGGAGCCCAGAAAAATAAAGTCTGACACTATCTCCCCATCTATTTCCCATGAAGTGATGGGACCCGATGCCATGATCTTCGTTTTCTGAATGTTGAGCTTCAAGCCAACATTTTCACTCTCCACTTTCACTTTCATCAAGAGGCTTTTGAGTTCCTCTTCACTTTCTGCCATAAGGGTGGTGTCATCTGCATAGCTGACGTTATTGATTTCTCCTGGCAATCTTGATTCCAGCTTGTGCTTCTTCCAGTCCAGCATTTCTCATGATGTACTCTGCATATAAGTTAAATAAACAGGGTGACAATATAGAGCCTTGACGTACTCCTTTTCCTATTTGGAACCAGTCTGTTGTTCCATGTCCAGTTCTAACTGTTGCTTCCTGACCTGCATACAAATTTCTCAAGAGGCAGGTCAGGTGGTCTGGTAT
>NW_011494761.1:58936-63119 GCF_000754665.1 Bison bison bison | reverse complement strand
TATCACCTCCACTAGCTTTGTTCATAGTGATGCTTTCTAAGGCACACTTGACTTCACATTCCAGGATGTCTGGCTCTAGGTCAGTGATCACACCATCGTGATTATCTGGGTCGTGAAGATCTTTTTTTGTACAATTCTTCTATGTATTCTTGCCACCTCTTCTTAATATCTTCTGCTTCCGTAAGGTTCATACCATTTCTGTCCTTTATTGAGCCCATCTTTGCATGAAATGTTCCTTTCGTATCTCTGATTTTCTTGAAGAGATCTCTAGTCTTTCCCATTCTGTTGTTTTCCTCTATTTCTTTGCATTGATCACTGAAGAAAGCTTTCTTATCTCTTCTTGCTATTTTTTGGAACTCTGCATTCAGATGTTTATATCTTTCCTTTTCTCCTTTGCTTTTCACTTCTCTTCTTTTCACAGCTATTTGTATGGCCTCCCCAGACAGCCATTTTGCTTTTTTGCATTTCTTTTCCATGGGGATGGTCTTGATCCCTGTCTCCTGGCTAAAAGGAAAGGCTAAAAGAGGCTCTCCAAAAGTTTACCAATCTGGACTTAGACTCTCACGAGGGACAGGTGATTTTAAATGACTAATTCCTGTCCCGATGTGCATCAGATATCAGAATTAAGTTACAAAAGCTACAGCAGCAGGACCCTGCTGCCTCTTTAGATGAGATGATCCAGACAGCCACCAATACATTTTATAACAGAGAACAGGATAAGGAGGCCAAGGCCCAGGAGAGGAAGAGAAGAAAAGAGACAAGGCATGCCCAGATGCTGGCTGCCCTCCAGGGAAGCCCTATGGCACATCCTGATTCTTTGAAGGACAAGGCATGAAGCAAATGCCTAATCTGTAGACAGGAGGGGCATTGGACCAAAGAGTGTCCAAACTGTGACAAGTCTCCTAGAATGGCTTGGCACAAATGCCATCAACTGGGACATTGGGCGGCACTCTGCCCTCGGGACCCAAGAGCCTCAAGGTCAAGTGACAAGCCTTCCTTCACGATGGTTCAAGAGAACTGAAGTGGCCCACTCCAGCCAGCCCGCCTGTCACAGATAACCATCACAGGGCTGGAGCCAAGGGTGCAACTGGATGCAGCAGGTAGGTCCGAGAATTTCTTGGTTGACACGGGGGCTACCTACTCTGTCCTGACCTCCTGCTCCAGAGCTTTCTCCTTCTAAACCTGTACCATTTTGGATGCTACTAGAAAATAATCTACTGAAAGATTCACTTGAGCACTTCTTTGTTGCTGGGGTGGACAAATATTTTCCCACCAGTTTCTGGTGGTCCCTGAGTGTCCTACTCCCTTATTGGGAAGAGATATACTCACTAAACTGGGGAACTGGGGACTACCCTTGTGATGGAAAGTTTTTCAGCCCCTAGAGTTCTACAGCTCCTAGTTACTACTAAAGAACCCATTACACCTTCTCCAACAGAGAGGAACCAAAAACCATGGGAGGACAAAATTAACCCCCAGGTGTGGGACCAGGGAATTCCTGGACAAGCCCACCAAGCTGAACCAGTCATCACTGTCCTCCGAGATCCCACTCAGTTTCCTAACTGGAAACAATATCCCCTAAAAAGAGAGGCTCGGGAGGAACTACAGCCTTTAATAAATAAATAACTTGCTTGTGGGCTATTGGTCCCCACCAGTTCGCCATGTAACACCCCAATCCTCTCAGTAAAGAAAAAAGACAGAACCTGGCGAATGGTTCAAGATCTCCGGATCATAAATGAAGCTGTAGTCCCCCTCCATCCCACAGTACCCAACCCCTATGTAATCTTGGGAGAAATCCCACCCAGTGCCAAGTGGTTTACAGTTTTGGATCTCAAAGATGGATTTTTTTTGCATACCTTTGGCTAAAGAATCCAAAATCCTTTTGCCTTTGAGTGGGAGGCCCCAGGAGAAAAACATCAACAGATGACTTGGACAGCGTTACCTCAGGGGTTCAGAGATAGCCCCCACCTGTTTGGACAGGCCCTTAGCCAGGATCTCCTAGATCTTGACCTGGGACCTAATGGGAAAATATTACAATACATAGATGACCTACTAATCTTCTCTTCAGATGAGAAATATGCCCAACAACATGCAATTCAGGTTCTAAACTTTTTGGCAGAAAGGGGATATAAAGTATCCTGTGCTAAGGTAAAGATGGTTGAGACAAAGGTCACTTACCTGGGAGTTCAGATTATACACAGGTCCAGGAGGCTGTCCTCTGATCGGGTACAAGGAATCCTCCAGTTGCCCTCCCCCACGACTCAAACAATTGCGAGCTTTCCTGGGGCTAACTAGGTATTGCAGAATCTGGATACCCAACTATGGTCTAATTGCCCAGCCCTTATATGAGAGCTTAAAGGGATGAGATGATTCATCCCACTGATGTGGGGAACTCCTTAAAAGAAAGAAGAGGCTACACTAAAACAGGCCTTAACTCAGGCACCTGCCTTGAGGTTGCCAGACCCAGAAAAAGCATTCCAACTTTATGTCCGTGAAAGAGAGAGAATAGCCTTGGGAGTGTTAACTCAAAGGTTGGGATCTGAGCCCCAGCCTGTAGCTTACTTACCCAAGAGATTCGATCAGACCACCCAAGGCTGGCCTCCCTGCCTTCGAAATCTTGCAGTTGTAACCATGATAGAAAATGCTTTAAAACTCTCCTTTGGAGGAAAACTCTTTTTACCAGACACCAAGTAAAACAACTCCTAAACGGGAAAGGCCATTTATGGATGTCTGACCAAAGACTCCTCAGATATCAAGTCATGCTGATAGAAAATCCAGGCCTCACTATATCCTCTTGTGAGGTTTTTAACCCAGCCACCCTCCTGCCTACCCCCGAGGGCTCTCTCCCCTTTCACTCTTGCATGGAAACCTTGGACCACTGGACAAAACTCCGAGAGGGATTGTCAGAAGATCTTCTGACCAATCCTGAGGAAATCTGATACACTGATGGAAGCAGCTTTGTCTTGGATGGAAAAAGAAGAGCCGGGTATGCAGTGCTGCTGCTGCTAAGTTGCTTCAGTTGTGTCCGACTCTGTGCGACCCCATAGACGGCAGCCCACCAGGCCCCGCCGTCCCTGGGATTCTCCAGGCAAGAACACTGGAGTGGGTTGCCATTTCCTCCTCCAATGCATGAAAGTGAAGTGAAAGTGAAGTTGCTCAGTCGTGTCCGACTCTTAGCGACCCCATGGACTGCAGCCTACCAGGGTCTCTTATTTTGAGACCATAGAGGCTAAGCGTCTGCTACCAGGTACTTCAGCCCAATTAGCTGAGCTCATAGCCTTGACTTGAGCTTTAGAGCTGGGAAAATGAAAAAGAATAGCCATTTACACTGACTTCAAGTATGCCTTTCTGGTGCTACATGCACATGCTGCTATTTAGAAAGAAAGGGGCCGTTTGACCAGCTGAGGGTCCCCAATCAAATATGTTGATCAAATTCTTAGACTCTTGGAGGCAGTCCATCTGCCCATTGAGGTTTCAGTCTCCCACTGTAAAGGACACCAAAAAGGGAGCCTGGAAGTGGCACGAGGGAACCAAGCAGTTGATCAGGCAGCTAAGAGAGCAGCATTACAGAACCATGACCTAATAAGGGTTTCCACCTTAATTCCACAGACTAATTTGCCAGAAACTCCTTCATATGCTGAAGGTAAGACTCTTAAAGCTAAGAGTTAGGGCTTTCAAGAAGATCATATAGGGTGGTTCCAAAAGGACGGACTCCTTTTTCTGCCTGGGAACCTCCAATGGAAGTTGGTTAACTCCTTACATGCCACCACTCATTTAGGGGAAAAGGCCCTCGAAAAATTACTAGAAAGGTCCTTCAGAGGAACAGGTTTCCAAACAACTATAAGACAGGTGGTCTCCTCTTGTCCCACTTGCCAATTAAACAACCCCTGAGGAGTTCGAAGACCCCAGCTGACTCAGCCCATCCAATGATGTGGGGCCTACCCAGGAGAGGACTGGCAGATGGACTTCACCCAGATGCCAGTTTCTCAAGGGTATGAATACCTATTAGTCATGATAGATACATTCACAGGATGGATTGAAGGCTTTCTTGCTCAGACTGAGAAGGCTGAGGAGGTGGCAAAAAAAAAAAAAAAAAGCTGCTCCATGAAATCATTCCAAGATTTGGTCTGCCCAGGTCATTACAAAGTGACAATGGGACATCATTTACTTCTAAGGTCACCCAAGG
>NW_011494761.1:58518-58778 GCF_000754665.1 Bison bison bison | reverse complement strand
AGCTTGACAGAGACTGCCGGGGTCCAGCCCCGGCTGATCCAGGGTATTTGAAGGAGAGACAGCGTAGGCGAGGATCAGGAAACAACCCCTGCTTAACTAAACGTTAATTAAGGATATAAAGAGTAATAGAATGAGGATAGCTCAGTGAGGAAATTCAGTGGAGAAAAGCGGCTGAAATAAGGATAGCTCAGTAGGAAAATTCAGTGAAGAAAAGAGGCTGAATAAAATTCCAAAGCAGGGAATTAACGTCACCTACGAAG
>NW_011494761.1:57253-58418 GCF_000754665.1 Bison bison bison | reverse complement strand
AAAAAAAAAAAAAAAGCTGCTCCATGAAATCATTCCAAGATTTGGTCTGCCCAGGTCATTACAAAGTGACAATGGGACATCATTTACTTCTAAGGTCACCCAAGGGGTCTCTAAAGCATTGAGCATTACTTATTATCTCCATTGTTCCTGGAGGCCTCAGTCTTCAGGAAAAGTAGAAAGCGCCAACCAATTCTTAAAATCAGCGATAAAAAAAAAAAATAATCCAGGAGATCTCCCTGGGATGGAAGGAGGCTTTACCAATAGCTCTCCTCTGCACCCATATTGCCCCTAAGGAACAGACTGGTCTTAGTCCTTATGAAATGCTATATGGGAGACCTTTAGTTTATGTCAATGACCTCTTCCTAGATCCAGAGGTTCAGACCCTCCAGTCTTATACCATGGCCATTGGACAATTCCAACAGGATATACGCTTGTGTGGTATGAACCAGGACCCAAAAGATTCTAAGGAGTCACCACTATATGTTCCATTGACTAAAGTCCTAATTAAAGCCTGGAAAGATGGGTCCCCAAAGGCTCAACTCCAGACCACATGGAAGGGCCCCTACCCTGTAATACTTTCTATCCCCACAGCAGTCAAGGTACCAGGACATGACTCCTGGAATCACTGCTCATGAGTCAAGCCGTGGAAGAAAACAGAAGAGGACACTCAATATACCTAAGAGCCCCTGGGAGATAGCAGGTACCTATTCAGGACTACAAATAAGTGCCATTCTAAGCAACACCCCCAAAATCTGGTTTCTGGGGATAAGATTTCTCAGGATAGTTCTAAAGAGCCAACACAGCTTGACAGAGACTGCCGGGGTCCAGCCCCGGCTGATCCAGGGTATTTGAAGGAGAGACAGCGTAGGCGAGGATCAGGAAACAATTGCTTAACTAAACGTTAATTAAGGATATAAAGAGTAATAGAATGACGATAGCTCAGTGAGGAAATTCAGTGGAGAAAAGCGGCTGAAATAAGGAAACAATTGCTTAACTAAACGTTAATTAAGGATATAAAGAGTAATAGAATGAGGATAGCTCAGTGAAGAAAAGAGGCTGAATAAAATTCCAAAGCAGGGAATTAACGTCACCTACGAAGGCCGCAGGCGTCCTCCCATTCTCCCGAAGGAGAGGAGACACTAAGTCCTCCCCGGTCAGATCTTAG
>NW_011494761.1:56034-57018 GCF_000754665.1 Bison bison bison | reverse complement strand
CCCAGGAATTATTAACTGGAGCTGTAAGCTAACTCTTTTTTCAGAGAGAGGTAGTGGGGGACAGCCCCCCATAAAGTCAGAGGTGTAGGTGAAAGCACAAAGCAGAAAGTAGGCAGACTCTGGTTTTGGGGGTAGATGTTCGAGAATTTCCAGAGGGACTCCTGAGGCTCAATCCCGCCTTTGTGTATGCCGAGCCTCCTTCCTCATGACCTTTGCCACGGGCGGAGCTCGCTCCCCGCAAGAGACTGTACTCTAAAACGGACAGGAGACAGATCTTCTGACCCTTGAACAAGGAGGGACTTGAGCCATCTTGGTGATGTGAATTTAGAATTGGCTAATGCCCCTACTAGCCTTTGTTATGCCATATTGATGCTGCTTATGATTGCTCCATGTATTATCAATTGTCTAACCTGTTTTGTCTCTGACCACGTCAACAAGCTACAACATGCGGTCCCAGTTCAACAAAGATACAAAACTACAGCCTACCATGGAAAATACCACTCACCCTTAGATGGACACCGCTATGAGGACTCTGAGGCCTGAGACTAGCAAGAGGGAGAGGCCCAATACCCCTCACCATCCCAGTTCAGCAGGAAGTAGCCAGAAAGACCTCGACACCCCTATTCCCAAAGAATTGGGCCTCCCATCTCTTGAGGGGGGAATGTTAAGTAGTTAGAATAGGGAAACGGAGTCCAAAATGGCAGTGGCTAAAAGACAAGGATGTAGAAGGCAGTGGCGCCCCACTCCAGTACTCTTGCCTGGAAAATCCCACGGACGGAGGAGCCTGATAGGCTACAGTCCATGGGGTTGCTAAGAGTCGGGCACGACTGAGCGACTCACTTTCACTTTTCCCTTTCATGCACTGGAGAAGGAAATGGCAACCCACTCCAGTATTCTTGCCTGGAGAATCCCAGGGACAGAGGAGCCTAGTGGGCTGCCATCTATGGGGTCGCACAGAGTCAGACACGACTGAAGCAACTTAGC
>NW_011494761.1:55273-55934 GCF_000754665.1 Bison bison bison | reverse complement strand
TTAGTAGGCTTGACGAGCTTCCCCGCCTCAGAGGAAAAATTCAGCCAGAAGGTGAAAGAAAGAACGACATGGGGAGACCAAATTTCGGTGAGCAAAAAGGGGCGTACTTTATTTTCCAAAGTAGTTTTATACCTTAAGTTGTGCATAAAGGATAATGGGGGAAGGGGTGGAGTCATGCAAGGACAGCAGTTCCTGGTTCTAATCGAAGCCAGGCTTTCAAACTTATCATATGCAAAAGTTCAGGTGATTTACATCATCTTCTGGCCAGGAGGCCTGTTAACATTTTAAGAAACTTATTTTTCTCTAAAGGCGATTATTCCAAAGTCAGGCACCAGCCTCCAAAAAAGCATTGGACAAAGCTGCATTCCTATAGGGCAAAGGTGAGGTGGGCTCAATCAAGAAAAGAATTAACTCAAGAGTCCAAGGTTACAAACATTGAGGCTACTACTTACATTTCTATACACCCATTATATCAATCAATACACTGCCAAGGACACAGTAGGTAAGGGGTATGGAGACTTAGCAGCAAACATTGGCCCAATAAGTGAAAAACCCTTCACCAATACAATTTCTAATCAATCTTTTAACTACTCAAAAGAATCTGTGTTTAGACAGTTTAGAACATCTCCTGCCTCTCACAGCTGGGAGGCTCTGAACAATC
>NW_011494761.1:50497-55173 GCF_000754665.1 Bison bison bison | reverse complement strand
AGCCTAGTGGGCTGCCATCTATGGGGTCGCACAGAGTCAGACACGACTGAAGCAACTTAGCAGCAGCAGCAGCAAAAGACAAGGAAGGGAAAAGCCCGCAAAAATAGAACAGAAGAAGGTCAAAGGAGGGTCCAAGGACTAGAGTGAGGATTTCAGGTAGAACAGCACTCCTGGCTGAGCCCAATTTGCATAGGGCAGGCCTGGGGGCGGGGGGGACATATAAAAGGAGGAGCCACGCACTCTATCGCTCGATCTCTCCCGTGTGCGTACGTGCTCTCTCTCTCTCCCCACCCCACCCCCACCATGCACACTCGATGGTGCACTCCTCCACTCTCTTCTCTTCTTCGAGGATGGATTCTCCCGCTATCTTCTAGATAAAATAGAGCTGTAACACTGATTTGTCTAAGAGCTATGACACGGTTTGTTCAAGATCTGAGAGCTGTGACACACCGAGGGCTTTAATGTCCGTCGCTCCAAATCATTGTTGTGACGAGACAAGAACCGAGAACCGTACAGTCTCCTGAAAATGGGAAGCCAGACTTGCTAGGAGTGTGTTTAGGAACTAAGTGGAACTAGTGAGTCCTTGTCATAGCTGTGCCTCCAAACTATATGGACGGAAGCACTATTAGCCAGCATGAGGTTTCTAAGAACATAGGTCAGGAATCCCAGTTTGGGAGTACAGTGGGCTTCTTCCTTTGGTAGTAGTAGCTCTTAGCAGACTAGATAATGCTCTCTAGTGGCTTACTGATGGGGCAATGATTCATTGCTTCTACTGCGGTCAGGACTGTACTCAGGAATGTGAATGGGCACACTTCCCCTAGTAGTACTAGCTTGGGAAACATTCCGGGAAACTACTTGGGCAAACCAAACAAAAAAAATCAATTCGGATGCCATTAGGTCTACCCCTGGTACATCTCCACCCCCCGCCTGGTAGAACCAGCAGGGACCAGTATGGTGCCTGCATCGGTAAGGGGCAGACTAAGTTCGACCAGGGAAGGGGAGCTTTGGTGGATATAGTCTGTCTGCACCCTCATTTAGAGCAGGAAAGGATGCTTCTGGTGGAAGGAAGCAAAGGTGCTGGTTGCTGCTTTTTTCTCTTTAACAGATGGGAGCTACTCAAAGTTCCAGACTCACACCCTTGGCTTTTATCCTGAAAAACTGGGATACATTTGACCCCCAGAATTTATAAAAGATATGCCTGATCTTCTGTGATACTCATTGGCCATGGTATCCTTTGGAAGATGGGGAAGGCTGACCTGTTGAAGGATCTCAATTATTACTATTTTACAGCTAGACTGGTTCTGTAGAAAATAAGTGAAATGGGTAGAAGTGCCATATGTGTTGCTCTGTATCTCTCTGTGAGACATGCCAGACTCATGTCCTGGGGGTGCATATTTGGGTGTGAAACCTTCAGCTGCATTCTGTTCTCTTACTTTGACCCTGTATCCGGGGCTCCCTCCCAACTGAACAGGCTGAGAGTCAGGGCACTCTTCCAGGAGGGGTTGCCTCAGTCTCAGTAGAATTTCCAACAGTCCCAATTGTAGTTGAGACCATTTAGAGGATCCAAAAAGTACACAGAAGACTTTATGGGACTAAGTTTAATTTATGAGCTTACTTGGAGAGATATAATGTATGTCTTGGGACAGACACTGACTTCTGACTTGAGAATTCAAGTTTTGGGGGAAGCTACTACTTTTGGAGATGAATGGCTTGAGGAAACATGAAATAATCCTGCTTCCTACTGGGAGCCAAGTGGTTTCAATAACAGAACCACTCTGCCGGATGTATTCTTGAAGGAAGCATGCTTAAGCAAGCGCACGCCAAGACTTTAAATTATGCCAAGTTGGCTGACAGAACAGTGAGAGAAGGAAATTCTTGGTAAATTCCTAGGTAGACTACAGAAGGCTCTCCACAAGTTTACTGATGTTGATCCTGAAAGTCCAGAGGAGGAATAATCTTAAAAGATAGATCTCTCACTCGGTCAGCTCCAGATATTTGCCATAAGTTATGAAAACAGGCGTTTGGACCAAGTCAGTCTTTAAAAAACTGCCACAGCTGGCTCAGATGGTATATTACAGTAGAGAATATGAGGAGGGAAAACAGCAACAGAAAAGAACCAAAGAAAAGGCCCAGGCTCTAGTGATGGCTGTGAAAACTTCTACGAATCAGCCTGAAGAGAAAAATGCCCAGAGTAACACCGGTGAAAAGGGATGGGCTTACTATCACTGTGGAAAGGAGCAGCATCTCAAGCGAAGTTGCCCTCAGGCATCTAAACTGCGCCCGCTCTCCATCAGATCTGTAAGGGACCACACTGGAGGAGACACCGCCCTCAGAGGCACAGGCCCCAGGGGTCAGGCTCTCAGAACAATCAGGACTGAAGGTGCCCAGGGGTCCCCACACAAGCTCCCGACCTGATTACACCTGAGGAACCCCGTGTATTAATAACTGTGGGGGCCAATCCATAGATTTCCTTTTGGACACCGGGGTGACTCTCTGTGCTCACTGAAGACCCGGGCCCACTTTCTTCCTGATGCAGTACTGTAATGGAAGGACAAGCCAAACACTATTATTTCAGTCATCCTTTAAGCTGCAACTGGGACTCTGTGTTGCTTTCTCACGAGTTTCTGATGGTGCCGGGGTCTCCCTCACCCCTTCTGGGGAGGGATATACTCAGCAAGGTCCAGGCCTCTGTTTTCATGAATATGGAGCCTGCTCTTTCTCTCCCATTAATTGAAGAAAATGTAAATCCTAGAGTGTGGGCTGATGAAAAAACAGTGGGTCAAGCACAAAATGCTGTTCCTGTCACTATCAAGCTCAAAGACCCTCACCTACTTCCATATCAAAGCAGTACCCACTAAAGTCCTGGGTTAAGGAAGGATTAAAACCCATCATTGACAATTTAAAGGATCAGGGGCTATCAATTCCCTCTAATAGTCCATGCAACACTCCTATTTTGGGTGTGAAAAAGTCAAATGATAAACAGAGACTAATTCAAGATTTACAAATAATAAATGAGGCTGTGGTTCCTTTTACTCATATGCCAAAAACAAACGGATTTTCTTGCTTACAGGTCTGAGTAGACACTTACTGGATGGATTGAGGTCTTTCCCTGCCATAGTGAACAGGCCAAGGAAGTTATAAAAATTTTAATCTATGACATTATTCCCAGGTTTGGGTTGCCATGGAGTCTCCGGAGTGACAATGGCTCCACCTTAAAAGCTGCTGTAACTCAAGGGGTGTCAAAAGCTCTAGGAATAGAATATTGAAAAGTTGTTGCTGAACCACGAAAAGACACTGGGATTCTTGGCCTCTGGAGGAGAAGAATTCAATCCGGGGCCAGGGACGAGGCTTGATGACTCACAGCTTTTGTGTAATAAAGTTTTATTAAAGTATAAAGGAGATAGAGAAAGCTACTGACATAGGCATCAGAAGAGGGCAGAAAGAGTGCCCCCCTGCTAGTCTTCACCTGGAAGTTATATAGTTACTAGCAGTCTGTTAATGAAAGAAAGGAATGTCTTAAAACTCAGAGAATGGCACAAGGCCACTCATCCATAAAATGTATTTTGGGATAAACTTAGTTAAGTCACTCAGTTGTGTCCGACCCTTTGTGACCCCATGGACTGTAGCCCAGCAGGGGTTAATTCATCCTTCGTCCATGGGATTCTCCAGGCAAGAATACTGGAGTGGGTTGCCATTTCCTTCTCCAGGGGCATTAGAGGCAGACGCTTTAACCTCTGAGCCACCAGGGAAGCCTGAAAGTGAAGTCGCTCAGTCATGTCCGACTCTTTGTGACCCCATGGACAGTAGCCTGCACCAAGCTCCTCCATCCATGGGATTTTCCAGGCAAGAGTACTGGAGTGGGTTGCCATTGCCTTCTCCAGGGAATCTTTCCAACCCAGGGGTCGAACACAGGTCTCCCGCATTGTAGACAGACGCTTTACCGTCTTAGCCACCAGGGAAGTCCGTAATCTTGGCACCAAACAATTCATCCCGGATCATAAAACAATTGACTTGAATCTTGTAGAAAGGCAGATTACCATACCAATAGTTTCGTTTACGTAAATTAGGGGGAAAATGTCTGAGTATAACACAATGGTTTGTCAAGTCGGTTCTGAGTCATTAGGCGGAAACTACTTGAAGACAGAGTCTGGGGTAAATGCATAGTACATTAACATAGCTTAAGACAAACATTTCCATAAGAAAAATGCATTGGTGAACTCAAGGTTTGAGAATAGTTAGATCAGATCAGATGAGATCACATCACTGGCTCAATTGTGTCCGACTCTTTGCGACCCCATGAATCAAAGCACACCAGGCCTCCCTGACCATCACCAACTCCCGGAGTTCACCCAGACTCACGTCCATTGAGTCAGCAATGCCATCCAGCCATCTCATCCTCTGTCGACCCCTTCTCCTCCTGCCCCCAATCCCTCCCAGCATCAGAGTCTTTTCCAATGAGTCAACCCTTCGCATGAGGTGGCCAAAGTACTGGAGTTTCAGCTTTAGCATCATTCCTTCCAAAGAAATCCCAGGGCTGATCTCCTTCAGAATGGACTGGTTGGATCTCCTTGCAGTCCAAGGGACTCTCAAGAGTCTTCTCCAACACCACAGTTCAAAAGCATCAATTCTTCGGCGCTCAGCCTTCTTCACAGTCCAACTCTCACATCCATACATGA
>NW_011494761.1:43398-49402 GCF_000754665.1 Bison bison bison | reverse complement strand
TGGGATTGGAATGAAAACTGACCTTTTCCAGTCCTGTGGCCACTGCCGAGTTTTCCAAATTTGCTGGCATATTGAGTGCAGCGCTTTCACAGCATCATCTTTCAGGATTTGAAATAGCTCAACTGGAATTCCATCACCTCCACTAGCTTTGTTCATAGTGATGCTTCCTAAGGCCCACTTGACTTCCCATTCCAGGATGTCTGGCTCTAGGTCAGTGATCACACCATTGTGATTATCTGGGTCATGAAGATCTTTTTTGTACAGTTCTTCTGTGTATCTTGCCATCTCTTCTTAATATCTTCTGCTTCTGTTAAGTCCATACCATTTCTGTCCTTTATTGAGCTCATCTTTGCATGAAATGTTCCTTTGGTATCTCTGATTTTCTTGAAGAGATCCCTAGTCTTTCCTATTCTGTTGTTTTCCTCTATTTCTTTGCATTGATCACTGAAGAAGGCTTTCTTATCTCTTCTTGCTATTCTTTGGAACTCTGCATTCAGATGCTTATATCTTTCCTTTTCTCCTTTGCTTTTCACCTCTCTTCTTTTCACAGCTATTTGTAAGGCCTCCCCAGACAGCCATTTTGCTTTTTTGCATTTCTTTTCCATGGGAATGGTCTTGATGTCACAATATCACGAACCTCATTCCATAGTTCATCAGGCAGTCTATCTATCAGATCTAGGCCCTTAAATCTATTTCTCACTTCCACTGTATAAACATAAGGGCTTTGATTTAGCTCATACCTGAATGGTCTAGTGGTTTTCCCTACTTTCTTCAATTTCAGTCTGAATTTGGCAATAAGGAGTTCATGGTCTGAGCCACAGTAGCTCCTGGTCTTGTTTTTGCTGACTGTATAGAGCTTCTCCATCTTTGGCTGCAAAGAATATAATTAATCTGATTTCGGTGTTGACCATCTGGTGATGTCCATGTATAGAGTCTTCTCTTGTGTTGTTGGAAGAGGGTGTTTGTTATGATCAGTGCATTTTCTTGGCAAAACTCTATTAGTCTTTGCCCTGCTTCATTCTGTATTCCAAGGCCAAATTTACCTGTTACTCCAGGTGTTTCTTGACTTCCTACTTTTGCATTCCAGTCCCCTATAATGAAAAGGACATCTTTTTGGGGTGTTAGTTCTAAAAGGTCTTGTAGGTCCTCATAGAACCGTTCAACTTCAGCTTCTTCAGCGTTACTGTTTGGGGCATAGATTTGGATTATTGTGATATTGAATGGTTTGCCTTGGAAATGAACAGAGATTATTCTGTCGTTTTTGAGATTGCATCCAAGTATTGCATTTCAGACTCTTCTGTTGACCATGATGGCCACTCCATTTCTTCTGAGGGATTCCTGCCCACAGTAGTAGATATAATGATTATCTGAGTTGAATTCACCCATTCCAGTCCATTTCAGTTCGCTGATTCCTAGAATGTTGACATTCACTCTTGCCATCTCTTGTTTGACCACTTCCAATTTGCCTTGATTCATGGACCTGACATTCCAGGTTCCTGTTCATTATTGCTCTTTACAACATTGGACCTTGCTTCTATCACCAGTCACATCCACAGCTGGGTATTGTTTTTGCTTTGGCTCCATCCCTTCATTTTTTCTGGAGTTATATCTCCACTGATCTCCATTAGCATATTGGGCACCTACTGACCTGGGGAGTTTCTCTTTCAGTATCCTATCATTTTTCCTTTTCATACTGTTCATGGGGTTCTCAAGGCAAGAATGCTGAAGTGGTTTGCCATTCTCTTCTCCAGTGGACCACATTCTGTCAAATCTCTCCACCATGACCCGCCCGTCTTGGGTTGCCCCACGGGCATGGCTTAGTTTCATTAAGTTAGACAAGGCTGTGGTCCTAGTGTGGTTAGATTGACTAGTTTTCTGTGAGTATGGTTTCAGTGTGTTTGCCCTCTGATGCCCTCTTGCAACACCTACCGTCTTAGTTGGGTTTCTCTTACCTTGGGCATGGGGTATTTCTTCACAGCTGCTCCAGCAAAGCGCAGCCATTGCTCCTTACCTTGGACAAGGGGTATCTCCTAACCGCCGCCCTTCTTGGCCTTCAATGTGTGATAGCTCCTCTAGGCCCTCCTGCCCCCATGCAGACACAGCTCTTTAGACGTGGGGTTGGTCCTCCCGGCCACCACCCCTGGCCTCGGTTGTGCGGTTGCTCCTCCCCGCCGCCGCCCTTGGCCTGGGGCTTAGGGGCGTGGGGTATCTCCTCCCAGCCGCCACCCCTGACCTTGGACGCGGGGTAACTCCTCTCATCACCACCCCTGGCCTCGAGGCATGGGTTGCTCCTCCCGGCCGCCGGGTGGTGGCCGGAAGGAGCTACCCCATGCCCCCACACCCGAGGCCAAGAGAATAGTTAACTTCAGGTAAAACCAGGTATCATTATGGCAACACAGTATTTTAAGATAAACCTCCTTTTAAATTTGTATAGAGAAGGAAAAAAATATCACTAGTTTGTTTCCTCCTGCCACTTAAGAGAGATAAAAATGTCTGACACTTGCAGCCTATTTCCTCCGTTTGGAGATTCCTGGCCTTCCTGCCTGTTACCCTCTCAATATCACTTACCTTGTTCCTGGAAACCCCAATCTTCAGGAAAGGTAGAAAAAGCTAATGACATTATTAAGAGACATCTGCATAAATTAACTTAAGAGATGCAGGACAATTGGCTTAAAGTTCTACCCATAGCTTTAATGAGGGTTCAGACTGCCCCTAAAAAGGAAGGACTGTCCACCTTTGAATGTGTCTATGGAAGACCCTTTTTATGCACAGACATTGTTATAGACCCTGAAGCCTTAGAATTAGCTATGTGACTCAGCTTTCAGCCTTTCAAGAGACATTATGGAAACTCTGGGACATGACTCCTGACCCAACCTCTGAGTCAAGCAAGCCACTGTTTGAGCCAGGCAACAAGGCCCTGATAAAGACTTTGGGGTCTGGAGGACAATCTCTCGAGCCCCTCTGGGAAGGCCCTTACCAGGTTATTCTTTCTTCTCCCACAGCTGTCAAGGTGCCAGGAATTGATTCCTGGTGCACCGCACTTGAGTTAAAAAGTGGCACCCTGACCAAAACTAAACAATGTCATTTTTTGTCTTTATCCTCTATGCTTTCACCTTTTACTTTTCAGATGAGCCTGATCTATGTGAGCCTGCTTGTGTTGACTCCAAAAGTCCTGAGTCTGCCTTTTGACCCTCAAGACAATGCCTTCCTGTCCTGGCTTCATTCCTAAACTGCAGTTAGACAATCGGTCTAACTGCTGGGTCTGCACAGCACTCCCCTCTTCATCAGCTGAAGGCTTCCCATGGAGGGTTTCTCCACTTCAAGGAAAAGACTTTCCTCAACTCTGTAAATATTTTCACCAACAAAAATCACGTGTGATGCCTCTGTTTTAATCTCATGATATCTAGCAATCTTAAAATGGATGGGTGCAACACTTTGTGCTTTAACTATGGACAAAATGTGACTTTTAATCTTGATTATACATTGTCTTGGTTTAATGACTATTTTGCCTTACATCTGTAACTGTGTAACTGGATTTGTTTCTAACCGTTTCAAAGCTTTTAAGTTACAAATGGTTGTCCAGGCTCCTACGAATGCCACAGCCTCCTCCAAATATTATTTGGGGCCCCTGGATCAGAGACCCTCAATCTGAGGGTTAGGAGAATATGCTGCCTTAACAGTTTAGGGACAGTGCCCCATCACAGCAAGAAGTAGTTATGGAATGAAAACAACACCCCTTTCCCTTAGCAACATAATTCTGCTAAAAGAAAAGAGGGGAATGAGAGAGTCAATTCCTAGGCAGGTTGATAAGAAGTTTGGGATCTCCAAGGAGAGGGGGGTCTGGAATTCTCAAGGAGAAGGAAAGGACAAACTTTTTTTTACCCCCCTATGTTCTTTAGTCTTAGCCACATAAAACATTTTCTTTCTTTAAGCCCAGAACTGAGGATTACACAACAAACAACTCAGTTTAAACTGTACTAGGGATTATATAACAACAATGTATCCTGCTTGAGGACAGTTTCTCATTCCTGAAAACCTTCTGACTAATCCTGATATCTTAAAAAGTATATTATGGGAGTGGTCCGAGGTCAGGGGCGGCGGCCGAGAGGAGTAACCCCACGTCCAAGGAGCGGTGGCTGTGTAGGTGCGGGAGGGCAGAGAGGAGCTGCTCCACATTCAAGGTCAGAAGGTGCAACCTCGTACAAGGTAAGGAGCAGCAGCTGCGCTTTGCTGGAGCAGCCATGAGGAGATACCCCACGTCCAAGGTAAGAGAAATCCAAGTAAGATGGTAGGTATTGCAAGAGGGCAACAGAGGGCAGACACACTGAAACCTAAATCACAGAAAACTAGTCAATCTAATCACACTAGGACCACAGCCTTGTCTAATTCAATGAAACTAAGCCATGCCCTGTGCGGCCACCCAAGACAGACGGGTCATGGTGGAGAGGTCTGACAGAATGTGGCCCACTGGAGAAGGGAATGGCAAACCACTTCAGCATTCTTGCCTTGAGAACCCCATGAACAGTATGAAAAGGCAAAAGGATAGGATACTGAAAGGGGAACTCCCCAGGTCGGTAGGAGCCTAATATGCTACAGGAGATCAGTGGAGAAATAATTCCAGAAAGAATGAAGGGATGGAACCAAAGCAAAAAGAATACCCAGTTGTGTATGTGACTGGTGATAGAAGCAAGGTCCCATGCTGTAAAGAGCAGTATTGCATAGGAACCTGGAATGTTAGGTCCATGACTCAAGGCAAATTGGAAGTAGTCAAACAGGAGATAGTAAGAGTGAACGTCGACATTCTGCTGCTGCTGCTGCTGCTGCTGCTAAGTCGCTTCAGTCGTGTCAGACTCTGTGTGACCCCATAGACGGCAGCCCACCAGGCTCCGCCATCCCTGGGATTCTCCAGGCAAGAACACCTGAGTGGGTTGCCATTTCCTTCTCCAATGCATACAAGTGAAAGGTGAAAATGAAGTTGCTCAGTCTTGTCCAAGTCTTAGCGACCCCATGGACTGCAGCCTACTAGGCTCTTCCGTCCATGGGATTTTCCAAGCAAGAGGACAGAAGTGGGGTGCCATTGCCTTCTCCAGTTGACATTCTAGGAATCAGCAAACTAAAATGGACTGGAATGGGTGAATTTAACTCAGATGACCATTATATCTACTACTGTGGGCAGGAATCTCTTAGAAGAAATGGAGTAGCCATCATGGTCAACAAAAGAGTCTGAAATGCAGTGCTTATATGCAATCTCAAAAACGACAGAATGATCTCTGTTTGTCTCCAAGGCAACCATTCAATGTCATGGTAATCCAAGCCTATGCCCCAATCAGTAACATTGAAGAAGCTGAGTTGAGGGTTCTATGAAGACCTACAAGACCTTTTAGAACTAACACCCCCCAAAAATGTCCTTTTCATTATAGGGGACTGGAATGCAAAACTAATAAGTCAAGAAACACCTGGGGTAACAGGAAAATTTGGCCTTGGAGTACAGAAAGAAGCAGGGCAAAGACTAATAGAGTTTTGCCAAGATAATGCACTGGTCAAAGCAAACATCCTCTTCCAACAACACAAGAGAAGACTCTACACATGGACATCACCAGATGGTCAACACCGAAATCAGATTGATTATATTCTTTGCAGCCAAAGATGGAGGAGCTCTATACAGCCAGCAAAAACAAGATAGGGAGCTGGCTGTGGCTCAGATCATGAACTTCTTATTACCAAATTCAGACTTAAACTGAAGAAAGTAGGGAAAACCACTAGACCATTCAGGTATGAGCTAAATCAAAACCTTATGGATTATACAGTGGAAATGAGAAATAGATTTAAGGGACTAGATCTGGTACACAGAGTACCTGATGAACTATGGATGGAGGTTCATGACATTGAATAGGAGACAGGGATCAAGACCATCCCCATGGAAAAGAAATGCAAAAAAGCAAAATGGCTGTCTGGGGAGGCCTTACAAATAGCTGTGAAAAGAAGAGAAGTGAAAAGCAAAGGA
>NW_011494761.1:35330-43298 GCF_000754665.1 Bison bison bison | reverse complement strand
GAAAACAACAGAATGGGAAAGACTAGAGATCTCTTCAAGAAAATTAAGATACCAAGGGAACATTTCATGAAAAGATGGGCTTGATAAAGGACAGAAATGGTATGGACCTAATGGAAGCAGAAGATATTAAGAAGAGGTGGCAAGAATACATAGAAGAACTGTACAAAAAGGAACTTTACACCCCAGATCATCATGATGGTGTGATCACTCACCTAGAGCCAGACATCCTGGAATGTTAAATCAAGTGGGCCTTAGAAAGGCCCAACGTTCAGAAAACTAAGATCATTGCATCTAGTCCCATCAGTTCATGGGATATAGATGGGGAAACAGTGGAAACAGTGTCAGACTTCATTTTTGGGAGCTCCAAAGTCACTACAGATGGTGATTGCAGCCATGAAATTAAAAGACGCTTACTCCTTGGAAGGAAAGTTATGACCAACCTAGATAGCATATTCAAAAGCAGAGACATTACTTTGCCAACAAAGATCCGTCTAGTCAAGGCTATGATTTTTCCAACAGTCATGTATGGATGTGAGATTTGGAATGTGAAGAAAGCTGAGCACGGAGGAATTGATGCTTTGAATTGTGGTGTTGGAGAAGACTGTTGAGAGTCCCATGGACTGCAAGGAGATCCAACCGGTCCATTCTAAAGGAGATCAGCCCTGGGATTTCTTTGGAAGGAATGATGTTAAAGCTGAAAGTCCAGTACTTTGGCCACCTCATGAGAAGAGTTGACTCATTGGAAAAGACTCTGATATGGGAGGGATTGTGAGCAGGAGGAGAAGGAGACGACAGAGGATGAGATGGCTGGATGGCATCACCGACTCGATGGATGTGAGTTTGAGTGAACTCCGGGAGTTGGTGATGGACAGGGAGGCCTGGCGTGCTTTGATTCATGGCGTCGCAAAGAGTCAGACACGACTGAGCAAGTGAACTGACTGACTGACTGAATTTTATGGGAGGGCTAAGAAGAGTCAAATCATGGTTCCTGAGGAGATTCAAGGTATTAGATCCGATAGAGAGAGTGCCTGAAGAACTATGGACAGAATTTCACAGCATTATACAGGAGGCAGTGGCCAAAACCATTACCAAGAAAAGGAAATGCGAAAAGGCAAAGTGGTTGCCTGAGGAGGCCTTACAAATAGGTCAGAAAAGAAGAGAAGTGAAAGGCAAAGGAGAAAAGGAAAGATATACCTATCTGACTGTGAGTTTCAAAGACTAGCAAGGAGAGATAAGAAAGCCTTCCTAAGTGAACAATGCAAAGAAATAGAAGCAAACAATAGAATGGGAAAGACCAGAGATTTCTTCAAGAAAATTAGAGATACCAAGGGAACATTTCATGCAAAGACGGGCACAATAAAGGACAGAAATGGAGTGAATCTAACAGAAGAAGAAGATATTAAGAAGAGGTGGCAAGAATACACAGAAGGCCTATACAAAAAAAGATCTTCAAGACCCAGATAATCAAAATGGTGTGATCCATTGTCTAAAGCCAGACATCCTGGAATGTGAAGCCAACTGGGCCTTAGGAAGCATCACTACAAATGAAGCTAGTAGTGGTGATGGAATTCCAGTTGAGCTATTTCAAATCTTAAAAGATGATGCTGTGAAAGTGCTGCACTCAATATGACAGTGTTACATAGTTAGAATAGGAAAAAATAGTCCAGAATGGTGGGGGCTAAAAGACAAGGAAGGGAAAAGCCCTCAAAAATAGAACAAAGGAAGGTCTGAGGGCCAGAGTGAGGACCTCAGGTAGAACAAACAGCACTCCTGGCTAGCCCCATTTACAAAGGGCAGGCCCAAGGGAGAAAAAAACCTATAAAAAGAGGAGCCAAAATGCCGGGGGTCTCTCTCTTTCTCTCTCTCTCGTCTTTGCATCATTTTGGTTGGATGCCTTCATGGCTTGAGGATGTATTTTCCTTTATTTTCTAAATAAAACTGAGCTGCAACATGGGGCTGTAACACTGTCCAAGAGCTGTGATGCACCGAGGGCTTTAACATCCGTTGCTTAAATTTTTTGTTGTGATGAGACATAACCAAGGAGATTACACTCCCCTGACATCTATGGTGCTGTGACTTGGGTTTAACCTGGCTGAAACAACCTCGGCACAGATTAAGGTTTACTTGAATTTGACTTGTCATTTTGCACCCAAGTGATTTTAATCAGTTTATGCTATGCTCTTGTGATATGTCATTCTTTCAAAAGTTGTGCCCTACCTTCTTCCCTCCTGTTTCATGCTCTTTCCCTGAGCCCTGTCCAGGCCCACAATGTTGCCTCTACAGTCTTCTGGAGGGACAACCAGAAAATAGCTGGCCCTTGGGAGGGAAATACTGTGTAATATCCAATCCCTCTAGATATTCAGGCCTTCATCTTCCATGTTTCCTACAGAGAAATGACCTAATAGGGGTTGCCACCTTAGTTCCACAGACTAATTTGCCAGAAAGTCCTTCATATACTGAAGGTGAGACTCTTAAAGCTAAGAGAGAGGGTTTTGAAGAAGATCTTATGGAGTGGTTCCAAAGGATAGGCTACTCACTCCAGTATTCTGGGCTGGAGAATTCCATGGATTACAGTCCATGGGGTCACAAAGAGTCAGACACAACTGAGGGAGTTTCAGTGACTCTTCCTATAAGAACACGAATCCCAGCAGATCCGAGTCTCACCCTTAAGGCCTCATTTAAATATAGTCACTTTGGTAGTTAGCGTTTCAACATATGAATCTGGGGGGACAAAAATATTTAGTCCATAGCGGGCATGTTCAGGTCTTCCAAACAGCATTTCCTCTTGGTTCATCTCATACTGATCTAGTCACAGCTGGCATTCAATACATATAAGGAATTAAAAAACAATTCCAAGGGACTTCTCAGGTGTTCCAGTGGTTAAGTGTCAGGGAACATTTAACAGGAGGATTCCTGCATGCTGTTTTCTATTTCTCAAGGATTCACTGTTCCTCATCAGTTCCTATTCTGAGAACGAGTAAAGCTGCACACAGTTCTCAGGACTGAGGTCATAGGATGAGACATGCAGTGACTCTTTTCAGTGTCAGCGACCTTGTATGTATTAGACCATCCATATTGTGGCTATTGATAAAATGTCATCCTGTGTAGTAGCTGAGTAATCATCTTACTAAAGATACATAAGCCTACACTTCTGCTAATAAAGCACCCTTGCTCCATCAGAGCTTGGGTCCCCATGTCTTTCTTTCTTTCTCTCTCTCCCTCTTTCACTTCCTTATCATAAACCCCAGACCGTCAGATTCTGGTCCATTAAAAGACCCCAACAGTTAAGAACCCACCTTCTAATGCAGGGGACGTGAGTAAGACCCCTGGTCCGGGATCTAAGGTCCCACATGCCACAGAGCAACTTAGCCCATGAGCCACAACCACGAAGCCTGCACACTCTAGACACTGCCCTCACCCTGTGTTGCAACTTAGACCTGACACGGTCAAATAAAGAAATTTTTTTTTAAGTACCAAAGAGAGTTAGAGTCTACCTTCAAAGGGAGATCAGAAAAAGAAAATACAATAAAAGACAAAAGACTTTTTTTCCTCAAGAGAACTGGAGACAGTGTCTCATGAAGTTTCCATAGAATGAAAATTCACTAGAGGGGATTCAAAAAGGCTTTGTGGAGAAGGTCAGGTCTGAGTAGAGATTGAGATTTCAGGTGGGAAGATTTCAGGATTGAAAGGACAGTTTATAGTGAAAGGAAACTGCTTAAAAAAAAATGCATAAAAATGAACGAAGTATAGACATGGTAGGGAAACAGCAAGTAATCCAGTACTGCTAAAACACAGGATGTGTAAGAATGGAAGTGAGCAATAAGGCTAGAAAGAAGATAAGCAATGCATGATCAAAGTCTTGAATGTTACAGTAATTTATAGTTAATTGAGTAGGCAGTGTCAAACAATTGAAAATTTCTAGGGAAGAAAAATGTGACCAGAGGTAGTGTTCATATTTTTAAAAGGAAGTAGCAAAAATAGGAGCACATATTCTGCCAACTATAATTCAGCAAAGAGCAATGAAGAGGGCTGCAACTAAAAGTCTTACATAATGCATGCATGCTGAGTCGCTTTAGTCATGTTTGACTCAGCAACCCTGTGGACTTAGCTTGCCTGGCCCCTCTCTCCATGGGATTCTCCAGGCAAGAATACTAGAGTGGGTTGCCATGCCCTCCTCTCAGGGGTCTTCCCAATCCAGGGATCAAACCGAGGTCCTGCCTTGCAGGCAGATTCTTTACCCTCTGAGCCACCAGGGACGTCATGTGTGATATTAGTAAGAATTATCTCATAGTATGACAAACTATTCTGCTGATTTTATTTATTTTACTATCTGTTCATTCTCTCAAGAATACCAGATGGGCAGAAAAGAAACTGCATTCTCTGCTTTAACATAAAAACTTATCTGATATCATTCATTGAGAAATATTCACTCATTGGAAAAGGGCCTAATGCTGGGAAAGATTGAAGGGAAAATGAGAAGGGGGTGGCAGAGGATGAGATGGTTGGATGGCATCACCAACTCAATGGACATGAGTTTGAGCAAACTCCAGGAGACAATGAAGGCTGAGGAGCCTGGCATGCTGCAGTCCATAGGGTTGCAAAGAGTCAGACACGACTTAGCAACTGAATAAATTTCTATTAGAAAGGTTGATGGGATTGGCTCCTAAAAATCTGCCCCTCATATGGATATTTTAAAATTATAAATCAAGCTATAAAAACTCAATATGTAATATTTTCCTATATTGGAAAATGTATCTTAGCAACTACACTCAAACATAAAAGAAAAAACTTTAATGTATCTTAACAATAAGCTAGAAGTTTAGATTGTATTTTAGAAACCCGGATTTCCTCAGGGTTCTGTATTGAGACGTGGCTACACAGGAAGATCTGGCTTCTGGCCCTTAGCCGAGGGTTCCTCCCTTCCTTTTCCACATCCTGGCCCAGCCTGCACCACAAGGGGCCATTTGCTCATGGAGGTGGTCACCTCAGTCTTCACCTCTCAGACTGGCCATCGGACTTACTAAACTTCCAGCTGCTGTCCCTAGGCCACCCCTAAAGTCAAGGGACAGACACGCCAGCGAAACAATCCTGCACTCAACAAGATGGGCCAGAGAAGGAAACAGTGCAAACCCCAGGGGAGGGCTTAGGGCCAATGGATGCGAAGGTCTGGGGACCACCTCTGCTGCACGGGAGAAAAGCACACAGCGTGAGAACTGTGAGGTAAGCTTTGTGGACGGTCTTACTAGGACTATATGCTTTAGGAGACATCCTCTCATATGAGAAACTGCTCTGAAGAGGCAGCGGGTAAGCCAGTATATATCCTTTTTTTTCGGCCAGGGAATATGTGCAGCTAAGTATAATCTTGGTAAAAGATGACTGTCAGTCACAAAGAACAGATACCTAAAGTGAAAGGTCTTAGTGCTCCTGTGCGTATGGGAAGATGCAAGAAGCTGGGTTCTTTAAATTCTTCCTAAAATACATCTACCTGTCTAAGGGGCCTGTTTGTCCAAAGCACAGAGCATCCTGTAATCGCCTTTCATTTCTTGGCTAAAGCACGGAGCACTTCTTACTGTTATGGCCTTAACCTCTTCTGTCTGAAGCACAGAGTGCACTACCAGCTGGTGACCACCACGGGTTAACATTTGCAGACCTGGATAGTGGCTGAAACATTCTTTGCTCTTCTCTTGTTTGCACTTCCTATTGGCCCCACAGACACCCAGCTCTGTGGGTCTGTGTCTGGCTGGAAATGACTCACAATTGGGGCTCTCAACAGCATACAGCCAAGGACAGCCACCTCCTGCCCAAGTTCAGGGGTAGTATCACCTGGAAGATATTTCAAATTTCAAAAACTACCTAAGTGGAACGTAAAAGGAAACTGGAAATATAGCAGGGAATTTTAACAGCTATGGTGGTCAGAACGTAAGCACTTTAAAGGGAACCAGAAAAGAAGAGCCATTATAACAGAACATTTTGGAATTAAGAATTACATAGAGAGGGCTTCCCAGGTGGCTCAGTGGTAAAGAACCTGCCCGCCAATGCAGGACGTGATGGTTTGGTCCCTGGGTCAGGAAGTTCCTAGGGGAAGAAAATGACAACCCACTGCAGGATTCTTGCCGGAGAAATCCCACGGACAGAGGAGCCTGGGGGCTACAGTCCATGCGGTCACAAAACAGTCAGACATAACGTATCGACTAAACATCCACAGGAGTAGAAACAAGATCTGATTTAAAAAAGAGAGAGCTAGAGAGAAGCGGTAACTAGGTGAAAGTCTCCTATAAACAAATATAATGGAAGCTTTGTCCATCAACACAACCTCCAGTTGAAGATTTAAGCCAAGGATCAATTTCCATTTCAACAGAATCGTTAGATCTTACTGAATCTGGCTATGTTTTATGTTTTTCAAGGATACAAAAAGAAAAACAAATTAATAAGAAACCTGTGAAAAGGAAACTGGTGTAAATTAAAAGGAACTACATCCTGAAGGGCATTAGGAGATGTATTAACAGAGTTAGAGGAACATGTTTGAAACCTGGCTCACATCCTAGAAAGAGTAAAGGATCCAGCCTCTCTCTACAAGTTGGGAGATGCACATATAAAAGGGAAAATATTGAAATAAAAAGGAAACAGAATGAAAATTAGATAAACATTTAAAACAAAAAATAAAAATAAAAACAGTGAAACGGAAGATAACAAAATAAGATGAAAAAGAAGATGAGCATGACAAAGAAGGATTTCAGAAAAACTAAAACCATAATATAATAATATATCTACTACTGTGGGCAGGAATCCGTTAGAAGAAATGGAGTAGCCATAATAGTCAACAAAAGAGTCTGGAATGCAGTACTTGGATTTAATCTCAAAAAGGACAGAATGATCTCTGTTAGTTTCCAAGGCAACCATTCAATCTCACAGTAATCCACGTCTATGCCCCAACCAGTAACACTGAAGAAGCTGAAGTTGAACGGTTCTACGAAGACCTACAAGACCTTTTAGAACTAACACCCAAAAAAGATGTCCTTTTCATTATAGGGGACTGGAATACAAAAGTAGGAAGTCAAGAAATACCTGGAGTAACAGGAAAATTTGGCCTTGGAGTACAGAATGAAGCAGGGCAAAGGCTAATAGAGTTTTGCCAAGAGAATGCACTGGTCATAGCAAACATCCTCTTCCAACAAAACAAGAGAAGGCTCTACACATGGACACCACCAGATGGTCAACACCGAAATCAGACTGATTATATTCTTTGCAGCCAAAGATGGAGGAGCTCTATACAGCCAGCAAAAACAAGACCAGGAGCTCACTGTGGCTCAAATCATGAGCTTCTTTAGGAAGAATTAAGACTTAAACTGAAGAAAGTAGGGAAAACCACTAGACCATTCAGGTATGAGCTAAATCAAAACCTTATGGATTATACAGTGGAAGTGAGAAATAGATTTAAGGGACTAGATCTGGTACACAGAGTACCTGATGAACTATGGATGGAGGTTCATGATTGAATAGGAGACAGGGATCAAGACCATCCCCATGGAAAAGAAATGCAAAAAAGCAAAATGGTTCTCTGAGGAGGCCTTACAAATAGCTGTGAAAAGAAGAGAAGTGAAAAGCAAAGGAGAAAAGGAAAGATATAAGCATCTGAACGCAGAGTTCCAAAGAATAGCAAGGAGAGATAAGAAAGCCTTCTTCAGCGATCAATGCAAAGAAATAGAGGAAAACAATAGAATGGGAAAGACTAGAGATCTCTTCAAGAAAATTAGAGATACCAAGAGAACATTTAATACAAAGATGGGAACAATAAAAGACAGAAATGGTATGGATCTAACAGAAGCAGAAGATATTAAGAAGAGGAGGGAAGAATACACAGAAGAATTAAACGAAAAAGATCTTAATGACCTGGATAAACACAATGGTGTGATCACTCACCTAGAGCCAGATATCCTGGAGTGAAAGGTAGTGGGCCTCAGGAAGCAT
>NW_011494761.1:30153-35230 GCF_000754665.1 Bison bison bison | reverse complement strand
TAAAGGACAGAAATGGTATGGACCTAACGGAAGCAGAAGATATTAAGAAGAGGTGGCAAGAATACACAGAAGAACTCTACAAAAAAGAACTTTATGCCCCAGATAATCATGATGATGTGATCATTCACCTAGAACCAGACATCCTGGAATGGGAAGTCAAGTGGGCCGGAGGAAGCATCACTATGAACAAAGCTAGTGGAGGTGATGGAATTCCAGTTGAGCTATTTCAAATCCTAAAGGATGATGCTGTGAAAGTGCTGCACTCAATAGGCCAGAGAATTTGGAAAATTCAGCCGTGGCCACAGGACTGGAAAAGGTCAGTTTTCATTCCAATCCCAAAGAAAGGCAATGCCAAAGAATGCTCAAACTACCACACAATTGCACTCATCTCACATGCTAGTAAAGTAATGCTCAAAATTCTCCAAGCCAGGCTTCAGCAATACGTGAACTATGAACTTCCAGATGTTCAAGCTGGTTTTAGAAAATGCAGTGGAGCCAGAGATCAAATTGCCAACATCCACTGGATTATCAAAAAAGCAAAAGAGTTCCATAAAAATACCCATTCCGGTTTTGTTGACTATGCCAAAGTGTTTGTGTGGATCACAATAAACTGTGGAAAATTCTTCAAGAGATGGGAATACCAGACCACCTGACCTGCTTCTTGCAGGACAGGAAGCAACAGTTAGAACTGGACTTGGAACAACAGACTGGTTCCAAATAGGAAAAGCAGTACATCAAGTCTGTATATTGTCACCCTGCTTATTTTACTTATATGCAGAGTACATCATGAGAAACGCTGAGCTGGATGAAGCACAAGCTGGAATCAAGATTGCCAAGAGAAATATCAAAAACCTCAGGTATGCAGATGACACCACCCTTATGGCAGAAAGTGAAGAAGAACTAAAGAACCTCTTAATGAAAGTGGTAGAGAAGAGTGAAAACGTTGACTTAAAGCTCAACATTCAGAAAACTAAGATCATGGCATCCAGTCCCATCACTTCATAGCAAATAGATGGGGAAACAGTAGAAACAGTGGCTGACTTTATCTTTTGGGGCTCCAAAATCACTGCAGATGATGATTACAGCCACGAAATTAAAAGACACTTACTCCTTGGAAGGAAACTTATGACCAACCTAGATAGCATAAAGGTCCATCTAGTCAAGGCTATGGTTTTTCCAGTAGTCATGTATGGATGTGAGAGTTGGACTATAAAGAAAGCTGAGCACCAAAGAATTGATGCTTTTGAACTGTGGCATTGGAGAAGACTCTTGAGAGTCCCTTGGACTGCAAGGAGATCCAACCAGTCCATCCTAAGGGAAATTGGTTCTGGGTGTTCAATGGAAGGACTGATGTTGAAGCTGAAACTCCAGTATTTTGGCCACCTGATGGGAAGAGCTGAGTCATTTGAAAAGACCCTGATGCTGGGAAAGATTGAAGGCAGGGGCAAAGGGACCAGTAGAGTACGAGATGGTTAGATGGCATCACCAACTCAATGGACATGAGTTTGGGTAAACTCCCAAGTTGGTGATGGACAGGGAGGCCTGGTGTGCTGCAGTTCATGGGGTCACAAAGAGTTTGTCATGACTGAGCAACTGAACTGAACTGAACTGAAGCTGGAGGAAGTCAGGAGTAAAATCAAAATCTTGGACAAGTGAAACATTGAATATGAGAAACTTTTCAAGAATACAGAAAAAAAGAAAAGAAATTAAAACAGTAGAACATAATAATAAGCTCCTCTACTCAGTTAGTCCTGCAGCAAAACTGAATTAGAAATTATCTAGATGTTAAAACAACAAAAATGCTAAAACCGAACTCAGAGAAAAACTCAGAGCATTAAGATTAGATTTAGGGACTTCGCTGGTGGTCCACGGTTAGACCCCATACTCCCAGTACAGGTGGCACGACTCTGATCCCAGGTCAGGGAACCAGGGTCCAACATATTGCACAGCACGGCCCCCTCAAAAGGGCTATTTTAAAACAAGGTAAACAGAAAATAAACCGAGAAGTTATCTTTGAGAATAACGGAAGGTAGATAAAGAAAAGAAAAATGTGGCTTCACACACACAAAAAAAAGCAGAAAAATAAAAAAAAAAGAATTAAATTTTAAAATCAATAGTAAATTAGAAGATTAGTAGGATAAATATATAAGCTCAAGATCTGGGGAAAAATATACAACATGAAATGGCAAGAGTAATACAAAAAAGGCAAGAAAAAAGGCACAAATGCACAACGGGAATAAGAAATAATGATGAAAACTACAATCTACGTATGGTTATGTGCCCAAGAAACTTTGTTGACTGTTCTGCAATCATTAGAGAAAACTATATTATCAGATAAATATCATGTGCGATCCGATTTTCAGCTGAGCAAACAAAAATCAGAGCATTAAGAAACGTGTTCAAGCCACAAAGCAATAAAATGATAACACCAGTACTGAAATCTACACATCTTTAGCCACACTCTCTGCCATTATGGAGCCAAACACCAACTCAGAGAAAATTATTTGAATTATGATGGAATCCTATTTGCCATTGAACAGAAAACAACTTCAGAAAGAAAAGGATTCATTGCTAAGAAAAAGTTTATTATCAAAATGTATTAAAAATTCAGTAAAGAGATCATCTGAATTTAGAAAGTCAATTTAAAAATCTATACTCCATAAGCTCTGAATCCAGGTATTTCTAGAAAAAATATTCTAGAATAACTTCAACCAGCATATCATCCCTATCCTACTCATTTTCCAGAGCAGTCAAAGACATGAAAAATTACTCAGCTTCTATAAAATCAACCTAATCAGCTGATGTCATAGACCAAACATGAGCACCACTAAAAGGAAAACAAAATCAAAACTTAATTATGAATACCTATGCAAAATTTACAAATATGTAAAATATTAGATACTGAATTTACTAATGCAAATCTTTCCCAGATGGAAATGTCCAGAAAATTGTTTACAGCTGTGCTCCAAGTTGGTTACAGGTGTGCTGGGGAGCAATGGTTTGTGTTAGCTCAGGAGACAGCAAGACAAGGCTTGGGCAGCTTGAATCCAACACTTTTTGCCTCGAACATTGACAGTCATGTTACGGGGTGAAAAAACCTGAGCTGGGTGAATGAGTGGGTGAGGGTAAAGCATAGGGGGTTTTCCTGGCAGGAATTAAAAAAAGAGAGAGAGAATAAAACTTAAAACTAATAATAACATAGAAAACAGCGTAGGAGAGATCAACAGACCTATTGTCGCAGACAGAAAGAAAATGAGGGATAGGGATGAGTGTTGCCAGCACTTGCCACTCTGATTCCACTTTGCTGTTGTTGTCTAGCTGTTCAGTAATGTCCAATGCTGTGACCCTGTGGACTATAACCCACCAGGCTCCTCTATCCATGGGATTTCCCAGGCAAGCATAACTGAGTGGGTTGTCATTTCCTTATCCAGGGTATCTTCCTGGCCCAGGGGTCGAAACCATGTTTCCTGCATTGGCAGGCAGATTCTTTATCACCGAGCCACAAGGAAAGTAGGCAAAAGGACATGGGAGCAGCAGAGGATGAGATGGTTAGATAGCATCGCTAACTCAAGTTAGCCTTGTCTAACTCAATGAAACTATGAGCTGTGCCATGCAGGGGCACCCAAGATGGATGGGTCACGGTGGAGAGTTCTGACAAAATGTGGTCCACTGGAGAAGGAAATGGCAAACCACTTCAGGATTCTTGCCTTGAGAACCCCATGAACAGGATGAAAAGGCAAAAAGATAGGACACCGAAAGATGAACTCCCCAGGTAGGTAGGTTCCCAAAATGCTACTGGAGATCAGTGGAGAAATAATTCCAGAAAGAATGAAGAGATGAAGCCAAAGGAAAAACAACACCCAGTTGTGGATGGGACTGGTGATGGAAGTAAAGTCCGATGCTATAAAGAGCAATATTGCATAGAAACCTGGAATGTTAGGTACATGAACCAAGGCAAATTGGAAGTGGTCAAACAGGTGATGGCAAGAGTGAACATTGACATTTTAAGAATTAGTGAAATAAAATGTTCCAAAATGGGCAAATTTAATTCAGATGACCATTACATCTACTACTGTGGGCAGGAATCCCTTAGAAGAAATGGAGTAGCCCTCAAAGTTAACAAAGGAGTCCAAAATGCAGTGTTTGGGTACAATCTCAAAAAAACCCCCAAAATGATCTCCATTCATTTCCAAGGCAAACCAGTCAATATTAGAGTAATCAAAGTCTATACCCCAACCACTAAGGCCAAAGAAGCTGAAGTTGAATAGTTCTGTGAAGACCTATAAGACATTATAGAACTAACATGAAAAAAAGATGTCCTTTTCATCCTAGGGGACTGGAATGCAAAAGCAGGAAATCAGGAGAAACCTAGAGTAACAGTCAAGTTTGGCCTTGGAGTACAAAATAAAGCAGGGCAAAGGCTAATAGAGTTTTGCCAAGAGAATGCACTTGTCATAGCAAACACCCTCTTCCAACAACACAAGAGATGACTCTACACATGGATCTCAAGATGATCAATACCAAACCAGATGGATTATATCCTCTGCAGCCAAAGATCCAGAAACTCTATACTGTCAGCAAAAACAAGACCAGGAGCTGACTATGACTCAGATCATGAACCCTTTATTGCAAAATTCAGACTTAAATTGAAGGAAGTAGGGCAAACCACTAGACCACTCTGGTATGACCTAAATCAAATCCCTTATGATTATACAGTGGAAGTGAGAAATAGATTTAAGGGACTAAATCTGATAGACAGAGTGAATGCCTGAAGAACTATGGACAGAGGTTCATAACATTGTACAGAAGGCAGCAATCCAAACCATCCCCAAGAAAAATGCAAAAAGGCAAAATGGTTGTCTGAGGAGGACTTACAAATAGCTGAGAAAAGAAGAGAAGCAAAAGGAAAGATGAAAAAGAAAGACATACCCATTTGAATGCAGAGTTCCAAAGAATAGCAAGGAGAGATAAGAAAGCCTTCCTCAGTGATCAACGCAAAGAAATAGAGGAAAACAATAGAATGGGAAAGACTAGAGATCTCTTCAAGAAAATTAGAGATACCAAGAGAACATTTAAT
>NW_011494761.1:17541-30053 GCF_000754665.1 Bison bison bison | reverse complement strand
AATCCTGAAAGATAATGCTGTGAAAGTGCTGCACTCAATATGCCAGCAAATTTGGAAAACTCAGCAGTGGCCACAGGACTGGAGAATGTCAGTTTTCATTCCAATCCCAAAGAAAGGCAATGCCAAAGAATGCTCAAATTACTGCACAATTGCACTCATCTCACATGCTAGTAAATAATGCTCAAAATTCTCCAATGCCAACATCCATTGGATCATTAAAAAAAGCAAGAGAATTCCAGAAAAATATCTACTTCTGATTCAAAGCCTCTGACTGTGTGGACCACAACAAACTGTGGAAAATTCTTAAAGAGATGGGAATACCATATCAGCTTACCTGCCTCCTGAGAAATCTGTATGCAGGTCAAGAACCAATGATTAGAACCAAACATGGAACAACAGACTGGTTCCAAACATGGAAAAGAGTATGTCAAGGCGGTATATTGTCACCCTGTTTGTTTAACTTATACACAGAGTACATCATGAGAAACGCTGGACTGGAAGAAACACAAGCTGGAATCAAGATTGCCCAGAGAAATATCAATAACCTCCGATATGCAGATGACACCACTTTTATGGCAGAAAGTGAAGAAGAACTAAAGAGCCTCTTGATGAAAGTGAAGGAAGAGAGTGAAAAAGCTGACTTAAAACTCAACAAACAAAAAACAAAGATCATGGCATCCAGTCCCATCACTTCATGGCAGATAGGAAACAATGGAAACAGTGACAGACTTCATTTTCTTGGGCTCCAAGATCACTGCAGATGGTGACTGCAGCCATGAAATTAAAAGACACTTGCTCCTTGGAAGAAAAGCTATGACCAACCTAGACAGCATATTAAAAAGCAGAGAGATTACATTGCCGACAAGTTCCATCTAGTCAAAGCTATGGTTTTTCCAGTGGTCATGTATGGATGTGAGAGTTGGACTATAAAAAAAGCTGAGCACCAAAGAATTGATGCTTTTGAACTGTGGTGTTGGAGAAGACTCTTGAGAGTCTCTTGGACAGCAAGGAGATCCAACCAGTCAACCCTAAAGGAAATCAGTCCTGAATATTTATTGGAAGGACTACTGCTAAAGCTGAAACTCCAGTACTTTGGCCGCCTGATGGGAAGAACTGACACATTTGAAAAGACCCTGATGCTGGGAAAGATTGAAGGTGGGAGAAGGGGAAAACAGAGGATGAGATGGTTGGATGGCATCATCAACTGGATGGACATTGGTTTCAGCAACTTCTGGAGTTGGTGATGGACAGGGAAGACTGGTGTGCTGCCATTCATGCAGTTACAACAAGTTGGACACGACTGAATGACTGAACTGAACTGAACTCAATAGATATGAATTCAAGCAAACTCCGGAGATAGTGGGAGACAGAGGAGCCTGGCAGGCTACAGTGCATGGTGTCACAAAGAACCAGACATGGCTGAGCAACTGAACAACAACAACAGATTGTTCTGCTACAACGTGCTGAGCACTGCCAAGTAGATGCCGCCACCTGGGTATCAACCTCAGCAGTCAGATGCCTGCTCAGTAACAGGTGACAGGTTCACAAAGGCAAGACAGAGGCGTCCCGGGCGTACCTCCCAGTTATGGACCCAGTGTATTTGTGGCTTAAGCTTCTTTCAGGGGCTTCAACCCAGTGATAAGCGACTGTTCTTAGAATGTATATATGTTCTTCAAATAAAAGCCTCACCATTATTTTGATATACTTAATGTTAAAAAGCTTAAATAGATTTAAAATATGCTCACAGTTATCACACAGAGTGTCAATATTACATGTCAGTGAAATAAAAGATAAATCTTTAGCTTGAAATGTAATTTCAATTTCTGAAATATAAACATTTTAACAGATATAAAATGTTTTAGAATTTAATTATCTATCTGTATGAATAAAGTTTCTGGTTGATGATAATCTGTAAGAATTTAAAGAGAATCTCATCAAGCTATCATGAGGGAACTTAGTACAATATAACCATTTCAAGTTTAAATTCCCAATGTATATTTTGCCAGATATATAAGTAGCTCATTGAGATTTTATATATGACTTGATACTACTTTCTGCCTTCAATCAGCAAAGGTTAATAAGGACAAGCACATACAATTTAGAATCCTAACAACCACCATGACACAACTCTGTGTACTACCTAGAATTCTTAAGAATTCAGTTTAAAATAATAATTGGGAGAGTACACAGAGATGTATATTCAGGGCTATTCAACTATGTAATACCTAAAATCTAAAACAAAACAAAAAAGAAATCCCCCAATTCCAACAACAGGAAACTGGTTAAATACGATACAGCCATGATGTTAAAACACTATATACTTATTAAGAGTGATTTAGTAGAAGAGTTTCAGATATCTATTGATACATAATAAAAAATCCCTAAAATTTAATTTGTGTAAGACAAGAATAGCATTTATTTCCCTCACAATCTGTGATTGTGTGGGGCTTGACAAGGAGGGACTTGCTTATATCTGCTTTACTCCGAGTCAGCTGGAGTTGCTTGGAAGCTGGGGACTGAGATGATCACATATCTGGTGCTTCATGCTGGGGCAACTCCCCACCCCTTCTCTCCCTCTCTACCCTCCTCCACTCTTACTCAGCATAGCACCTCCAGCACGGCCGCTTCTGCATAGCCAGACCTCTTACACGTCAGGACTCCCAAGGCAGGTACGTTCTCCTGAGGATAAACAGCCAGGCAGAAGCTGTGCTGCTTTTACAGCCCAGCCTCAGGACAATCCCAGTAGCGCCCTGCCACATTACACTCCTCATAAACAAGTCATTAAGGCAGTCATATTCAAGAAGGAGAAGAATTTTACTCCACCTGTGGATAGGACGGGATGGGAATGTCAACAAATTTACAACATCTGCATTATGTGTACTTACTGACATTTTAAAAGTCTTTATGTAAGTACAAATGTTGTAAGACATATACACATGTTAGTTGCCTGTTTTTATATTTCAATGTGTGAATAGCAAACCAAATATAATCTCACAGCTATGCATCAAAGCATTATAGTCTTTTTATGTGGATAGAAGGCTCAAATGGCCAATCCATTTATTTTGGTTGTTCTGTGGCTTTTCTATAATTCAACAAATATATGCCACTGTACAACTTATAAGAAACACACAAATAATCTTCTTTGTGAACCATTGGAGAGATATTATTTATCAGAAAATGATTTTTTTATACTTGAAAAAGGAAATAAAAGTTTTCACTAAACACTTGTCTTCCCTGGTGCCTTAGACGATAAAGAAACTGCCTGCAATGCAGGAGACCTGGGTTCACTTAGCAGGTTTCTGAGAGTTGCATTCAGAGTTCTCCTTCATTCTTATTGTAGAGCTTACTTTACCCTTTAATGCCTTAAAAATATGCCAGCTCTTATTCAATTAGTGATTTCTACTGGGGAGGCCTTAAAAATAGCTGTGAAAAGAAGAGAAGCGAAAAGCAAAGGAGGAAAGGAAAGATATAAGCATCTGAATACAGAGTTCCAAAGAATAGCAAGAAGAGATAAGAAAGCCTTCCTCAGTGATCAATGCAAAGAAATAGAGGAAAACAACAGAATGGGAAAGACTAGAGACCTCTTCAAGAAAATTAGAGATACCAAGGGAACATTTCATGCAAAGATGGGCTCAATAAGGACAGAAAAGGTATGGACCTAACAGAAGCAGAAGATATTAAGAAGAGGTGGCAAGAATACACAGAAGAACTGTACAAAAAAGATCTTCACAACCAAGATAATCACGATGGTGTGATCACTCACCTAGAGCCAGACATCCTGGAATGTGAATTCAACTGGGCCTTAGAAAGCATGACTAAGAACAAAGCTAGTGCAGGTGATGAAATTCCAGTTGAGCTATTTCAAATCCTGAAAGATAATGCTGTGAAAGTGCTGCACTCAATATGCCAGCAAATTTGGAAAACTCAGCAGTGGCCACAGGACTGGAAAAGGTCAGTTTTCATTCCAATCCCAAAGAAAGGCAATGCCAAAGAATGCTCAAAATACTGCACAACTGCACTCATCTCACATGCTAGTAAATAATGCTCAAAATTCTCCAAGCCAGGCTTCAGCAATATGTGAACCGTGAACTTCCAGATGTCCAAGCTGGTTTTAGAAAAGGCAGAGGAACCAGAGACTAAATTGCCAACATCTGCTGGATCATTGAAAAAGCAAGTGAGTTCCAGAAAAAACATCTATTTCTGCTTTATTGACTATGCCAAAGCCTTTGACTGTGTGGATCACAATAAACTGTGGAAAATTGTAAGAGATGGGAATACCAGACCACCTGACTTGCCTCTTGAGAAATTTGTATGCAGATCAGGAAGCAACAGTTAGAACTGGACATGGAACCACAGATTGGTTCCAAATAGGAAAAGGAGTTCGTTAAGGCTGTATATTGTCACCCTGCTTATTTAACTTATATGCAGAGTACATCATGAGAAATGCTGGACTGGAAGAAGCACAAGCTGGAATCAAGATTGCCAGGAGAAATATCAATAACCTCAGATATGCAGATGACACCACCCTTATGGCAGAAAGTGAAGAGGAACTAAAAAGCCTCTTGATGAATGTGAAAGAGGAGAGTGAAAAAGTTGGCTTAAAGCTCAACATTCAGAAAACTAAGATCATGGCATCTGGTCCCATCACTTCATGGCAAATAGGTGGGGAGACAGTGGAAACAGAGTCAGATTTTATTTTTCTGAGCTCCAAAATCACTACATATGGTGACTGCAGCCATGAAATTAAAAGACGCTTACTCCTTGGAAGGAAAGTTATGACCAACCTAGATAGCATATTCAAAAGCAGAGACATTACTTTGCCAACAAAGATCCATCTAGTCAAGGCTATGGTTTTTCCAGTGGTCATGTATGGATGTGAGAGTTGGACTGTGAAGAAAGCTGAGCACTGAAGAATTGATGTTTTTGAACTGTGGTGTTGGAGAAGACTCTTGAAAGTCCCTTGGACTGCAAGGAGATCCAACCAGTCCATTTTAAAGGAGATCAGCCCTGGGATTTCTTTGGGAGGAATGATGTTAAAGCTGAAAGTCCAGTACTTTGGCCACCTCATGCGAAGACTTGACTCATTGGAAAAGACTCTGATGCTGGGAGGGATTGGGGGCAGGAGGAGAAGGGGATGACAGAGGATGAGATGGCTGGATAGCATCACCAACTCGATGGATGTGAGTTTGAGTGAACTCCGGGAGTTGGTGGTGGACAGGGAGGCCTGGTGTGCTGCAATTCATGGGGTCGAAAAGAGTTGGACACGACTGAGCGACTGAACTGAACTGAACTGAATGACTTGGACAATAAGCATTTATTCAACCCCTGCAGGAAATAGAACAGTGTCCTAGAAATTTAAAGTAGAAAACTTTAAATGATGACAAGTGCTTAATATACTTCAAGTGTAACAGAGAAAGATTACAAAGATAAAAGAGACAAGAGCTAAAAATATATAAAAATAAAAAAGAAGAGACATAGCTGGCATTTTTATATAATTAACTAGATTCTCTGCTCTAATTTCTTCCAAATATACCTTCCTAAATTTAGATCATTTCTGATGGAGAGAAAAGAGGAAGTATTGCATCAATATATAAATGCTTAGGCAAACTTCCCAGCAAATATTACACATTGTGAATTTCCCAGTGTCAAAGAAGTATTTTATTAATCCTTAGAGTGTGTTCCAAGTGATGACCCTATTTGGAACAAGCAGGCCAGCCTCAGGCCAATCCCAGGCAGGAATGAGTGATCGGGAAAGTTTGTTTCAGGTGCCCCCACCCTCACCCCAACTTCTTTGACTGCACTCTTTCAATCCCTTCTTCTATGATCCATAACCCAGGGACCACATGCTATGTACTCAAGAGACCAGGATCTTCCTCAGCACTACGTTTTCTTAATCTGTCTTCCCAGGAAGATTCCCTGACGTGGGATATTTCCAACTCAGTTCATCCTTCCCATCACCTCCAACAAACGATAACTGGCATATGAGTCAGCTTCTGCTGGGTCTTCTTCTTTACACAGTGAAGTTCGAAGGAGAGGTAAAAATGAGCTCACATTTGTGATGGTGAAGGGAATTTGTAAATTCCTAACTTAGGTCTTCACATTCAACCCTAGTACCTTTTTCCATATTTAGGAATGAAGACACAGAGTTGAATGAGCCTGGTAGGCAAACATAATTATAATGCAAGTCAAGTACTATTAAGGGATAATTACTTATAAAGCTTTATGAAAAAAAAAAAAAAACAGGGAATGGGGTTATGATTTTAGCAGCTATTTTAAAGGTTTCATTCAAAAAATACTTGAGCTGAAACTAGAAGGATGATTTCTTTTCATTTATTATATATTTATTATATTTCAGCATTTTCTGAATCCTGAGGGAAGGGAATTCCCTGGCAGTCTGGTGGTTAGGACTTCACGCTTCTACTGCAGGGGGCTCCAGTTCGATCTCTGGCAGGGGAACTAAGATCCTACAGGGCAAGGCAGCCAACAAACAAACAAATAAATTCTGAGGGAAGAATAAATGGACAAGGACATTTAAGGAACAGAAACTAGTACAGAAGCATGAGCTAGTGTGGCATCATTAGTTCCTCACTAGCATTCCTGCAGGGCTGGAGGGCATGGATGAAAATCCTGAGAGCTATATAGTAAAGCAGGCTAGAGTCAATGTACCCTGTGGGACACTACAGGGGTTTATTAGCAGAGGAGAGATATTAAAAGATGTATTTTTAATTAATAAGTGAAGAAACCTAGACATTGGATCCATTATGGAGGATGAATTGAATATAGAAGTGCCCAAAGAAGAGATAAATTATGAGAAGCTGATGCAATAATCTAAGAACAGTATGAAGGCAGTGCAGTAGACATTTAAAAAAATGGATTCAAAATGTCTAGAACTTGAATTCGAGAAGACTAGTGACCAATTTTATACAGTGTGTGAGGATGAGATAGGTCTAGAACATCTTTAGTCTCTCTATCTTGAACGACTGAGTACAATTGGTATTTTTCATGTAAGGAACCCATAAAAAAGAACAAATTTAGAAGGGATAAGATGAAGTTTGGTTTGAACCATGCAGAATTTAAGGTGCTTCATGGACATTCATACTGAGATACCTAGCATGTAGTTGGAAATGTAAGTCTCAGGAGAAAAGTACCAAAAAAAAAAAAAAAAAGGAGATACTCCTTTGAGAAGTGGTAATCAGGCAATAGCTGGAACCAAGGAACTGGAAGACATCACCAAAGGGAACAAACTGAGGAGATGTGCAAGGAAGAATTATGAAGAATACCAATATATGACAGTGGGAAGAGAAAGGTAAATCAATGGAACACTGAGATCAGCCAGAAAGACAGGAGGTGGTCCAGGAGAGTATGTGACATGGGGTACCAGAGAGAGGCAGTGCCAAGAAGGAGGAGGCAAGGCAGGCCAGACAGCCTGGAGACAGAGCAAGCCTGGCAAGAAACAAAGTCTCTGGATTTGCAAACCTGAAATAAAATAATTTCAGTGACAGCTATATTTTAAGAGACATTAACAGAAGCCAGAGAATGATGGTTGAGAAGTAAATAAAACCTGAAGAAGTTTAAGACGGAAACATCGATTACCAGTTCAAGATACTTCATGAAGGTAGGATCTCAGGAAAGCTTTTACAGTATTGGCTTGGGTTTTCTGCTCTAGGACAAAAGGCAATGGAAAGGCAATTGAAATCGAGAAGAGATATAACTGGTGTTAAGATCTCAGAGGAACTAAAAGATAGGCTCAAGAATCTAGGGAAAGATGGGGTAGGTGACAGAGGCAAGGAATAGGAATAGTTTAGGAAGCAAAAAGCAAGAAAAGTAGGTTATTCAATTCCTGTGGTTATTCAATTCATTTTCCAAATTATTTTCTCAGTTAAGTAAAGGAAAAAGTTGCTAAGGATGAAATGTGCAAAAGAATGGGACTTCTGAGATATTTTGGAATATCCACTAAGGGGAATAAAAAGGGAAGCGACTAGGAGCAGGTACAGGATGTCCCAAAAGCAGTCATGTCCCATGACATGTCACCCATGTCAATCTGCAGTGCAGATTGTAGGGTTTTTCCTTTCCTTACAGAATCCTAGAACTTTGGAACAATAACAAAAATGTAAATCGCTAATGGGAGGCAGCACTGGGTGCAGCCAAGCACCGGAGAGGGAAGAAATTGTGAGCGCTGAAAAGTCTCACTGAAACACTCATCATGGCAGACAGGGGTTTAGCCTGAGGAGAAAATGATGTCAAGTCATAAATAAAGGATTGAGAGGCCTGGAGAGTCTAAGAACTCAAGAGTTCAATCAATTGCATTTAAAACTCATTCCTATTCACCTACTACATCCCAAGGTCTGTACTGAGCACTGAGCAAAGAACAGGGTCCCTCTAGAGATTTACAGTCCAGGAGAAATCAACATAAAGTTCAACACCAAGAGGGAAATATTTCTGGACAAAAACTGGGGACCAAAGTAGAGAGTTCTTATTCACCTGGTGAAGAACGAGCAGGAAGGTAGTTCAGTGGGGACAAAAAGATAGAAAAATTACAAGAACAGTAGTTTGTGACATAAAGTATATGTCTCCACACGGACTTTGAGGAAAAAACCTTTTGATGGGATTTCTAGCAGCCTATCTGTAGGATTACTTGAAATTGGGACCTTTGATATTGTTCCACAAAGATTTAGCTTAAAGAGCCATTGTACTACCCATCCCAGTGCAGCCAATATCTCACCAAAGTGTGACAGTAGGCAAATGACAGCTAATAGCTGTTAGTACTTACTACGTGGTAATCTGCCTGCATCATGGGAGACCCAGGTCCCATCCCTGGGTGAGGAAGATCCCCTGAAGAAGGGAATGGCAACCCACTCCAGTATTCTGGCCTGGAGAATTCCATGGACCATGGTCCTCCATGGACCATGGGGTCATGGTCCACATGACTGAGCGACTTTCACTTTCATTTCATTTCACTTTCAGGCAAGATTCAGATATATATGTGTATTTAGGTGTGTGTATATACACACACATACGTGCTTATTTAAGGTTCACAATACCCTTATAATACTATTATTATTACTCTTACATTATGAATCAGGAAATTGATGAACAGAGAGGTTAAATAATTTGCCCAAGCTCACACAGCTGGTAAGTGACAAAGCCAGTACTCCATCCTAGAGAGCTTGGCCCTCATATTGCCTCACAACTCATTACATCAAAAACTGCAACCAGAAAAGCGATTTCCAGTTTCAAAGAGCAATTTCCAGGTACTTCAGTCTCGATGGGACTGAACTCAATTGTTCACTGGTCACCCATTTGTTGTATCTCTGAAAGTAGGGAGGAAAATCCTTTATCACAATCCTCATGAAGGAGTTTAACTGAGGAATAAGAGCTAATTGCAGTTTTGCTTTCCATAAAGGATGAATCCTGTTCACTTCACTGAACTTTGTGTTGGTGAGTGACTGGCAAGTTTAGACCAGATTGCAGGAGACAGCTGAATTCTAGAAGTTAAGAGCTGCCGCCCATAATCTTCCCTTTACCCTTTTCCCTAATCAGCCCTCATCCTTCCCACCAAGTAGATATGGGAAGAATTAACATTAGCAGTTTGTTCAGTTCATTTCAGTCCCTCAGTCACATCCAACTCTGTGACCCCATGAACCGCAGCACACCAGACCTCCCTGTCCATCACCAACTTCTGGAGTTTACCTAAACTCATGTCCATTGAGTTGGTGATGCCATCCAACCATCTCATCCTCTGCCCTCAATCTCATCCTTCTCCTTCTGCCCTCAATCTTTCCCAGCATCAGAGTCTTTTCAAGTGAGTCAGCTCTTTGCATCAGGTAGCCAAAGTATTGAAGTTTCAGCTTTAGCATCAGTCCTTCCAATGAACACCCAGGACTGATCTTCTTTAGGATGGACTGGTTGGATCTCCTTGCTGTCCAGGGGACTCTCAAGAGTCTTCTCCAATATCACAGTTCAAAAGCATCAATTCTTCTGTGCTCAGCTTTCTTTATAGTCCAACTCTCACATCCATACATGACTACTGGAAAAACCATAACCTTGACTAGATGGACCTTTGTTGACAAAGTAATGTCTCTGCTTGTTAATATACTGTCTAGGTTGATCATAACTTTCCTTCCAAGGAGTAAGTGCCTTTTAATTTCATGGCTGCAGCCACTATCTGCAGTGATTTTGGAGCTCCCAAAAATAAAGTCAGCCACTGTGTCCACTGTCTCCCCATCTATTTGCTATGAAGTGATGGGACCAGATGCCATGATCTTAGTTTTCTAAATGTTGAGCTTTAAGCCAACTTTTTCACTCTCCTCTTTTACTTTCATCAAGAGGCTCTTTAGTTCTTCTTCACTTTCCGCCATAAGGGTGGTGTCATCTGCATGTCTGAGGTTATTGATATTTCTCCTGGCAATCTTGATTCCAGCTTGTGCTTCTTCCAGCTCAGCGTTTTTCATGATGTACTCTGCATATATATCAAGGGCTTCCCTTGTGGCTCAGCCGGTAAAGAATCTGCCTGTAATGCAGAAGACCTGGGTTTGATCCCTGGGTTGGGAAGATCCCCTGGAGAAGGGAAAGGCTACCCACTCCACTATTCTGGCCTGGAGAACTCCACAGATCATACAGTCCATGGGGGTCACAAAGAGTTGGACAGAACTGAGCGCCTTTCACTTTCACTTCACTCTGCATATAAGTACAGTTTTATGGGGTAACAAATAATTAGCTATCCTGGGAAGCCTACATATGCTTCAAGGACCACAGTTCATCACTGGGCACTAGGTCTGCATGGAAATGGGGTGTGCAGTTGACAGGCTGATTTTCTAAAATTGTGCTTACAACACTGATGTCTCTCCCTGCATCAGAGCTCTGCAGCCAGGCTCCTGGCCAAGGGACAGCACCATCTGCCTGGTGTGGACTCAGTCCAGGGCTCTGAGCCAGAGACCCAGGAGAAGAAACATGCTGCGGATCTGCGGGCATCAGCCTTCTCACCGCTCACCTCTCCCCTCCCTCCTGCGAGGAGCACCTCACCCACTCCTTCCAGCTCTCTGAGAAGATGATGAAAACAGCTGCTACCAGCAGCAGGCCCCGCCCTCCCTCACTCGGTGCTCCACCCGGTGCTCCACCGGATGCTCCTGGCCTCCTCCACCTGGGTGCTCCACCGGGTGCTCTTGGCCAGGCCAGCAGGGGATGGTATTGGGCCTGTCGGCGTGGAGAGCCCGGAAGCAATCCTCAGAGGCTTAGAGTTGTGGGGAGTCTCAGCTCTGCTCTCTCCTGTGAAAGGAGCAGGGCGGATCAGGGGACGCGAGGCTGGTCGCCCCACCCCTCCTCCAGCCTGAGAGACAGAAGGTTGCCCTCTCCTCTCCCCAAACCCCGCTGCAGATCATATTTCACTTGGAAGCAGTACTTAAGTTTGCTTTTCTATGAAAGTGCTAGAAGTCATGTAGACCAAACATGCTTTTTAGAGTTTCCAGTCAATAATAAAGTAAAAATAGGAAGCTGGAACACAGTTCAAAATTATAGACATTTTTCTCTTGGGAAAAATATTCTGAACAAAACGTTTTTAATATTGAAAGGTAAAACTATTGGCAGAATCTAAAGAAAGTTCATGAGGAGTCAGCAAGCCTGCATTCGGTGGGGGCGATGGCTATGAGTCTGATACCCTATCTCAATGATTAGCTGAGATTACTTCTCCTTTTCCCTTTAAAACCTTTCATGGCCAAGCAGAATCTTCAGAGTTAGTTTTGGGACATGAATCCACCTTCTCCCTAGATTGCCTGCTTTGCTAACGAAAGCAACTTAACTTTCTATCAAAAACAAAACAAAAAACCAAACTGGCGGCAGAGCCATTATTATCTTTTCTCAGGTCATTTTATTTTTTAAATGATTACTTTACTTATAATGGTAACTTTTAAGATTTTCTTCTCTCTCCTTTCATCTAACCTCAATTTCAGGCCAAAGTTTTTAGGCCACACTACTGAGACACAACTACCACAGGACAAGTTAAAAGGTTGTTTTTCAATATGACGTCCTCAGCTGAAAGATTTAAAGAAATTATTAATTAGCAAGTTTTGTTAACTTTTCCTCCTACCTGACTTGCTGAGTATAAGGTAATTATGGTGACAAATATCCTTTTTTACTTCTGTGGCCTCAGTGCAATAAGAAAGAACTCTTTCTTTTCTCTGAATTGAGAAGAATTTTCTTGTTGGCTTTGGCACTGCTGAGTATGCCGTGGCGGGAGTCAGGCCACGTCTCCTAGCGATGGAACCTGCGTGATGACGTAGTACCTGGAGGCAAGGCCTTCCGGCTGAGGCACACGGAGGACACGCCCAAGTAGCCAAAGGGCGTAATTGTGAAAAATGACACAGCTAAAATTTTGCTAACCTCTGTGAAAAACCATTTGATTTTTTTTTTCCAAGCTAAGTAGAGAATTTTCCAACAAAGGTCCGTCTAGTCAAAGCTATGGTTTTTCCAGTAGTCACGCATGGATGTGAGAGTTGGACTAGAAAGAAAGCTGAGCA
>NW_011494761.1:13653-16837 GCF_000754665.1 Bison bison bison | reverse complement strand
GTTCCTGGGCTTCCCTTGTGGCTCAGCTGGTGAAGAATCCGCCTGCAATGCAGAAGACCTGGGTTCGATCCCTGGGTTGGGAAGATCCCCTGGAGAAGGGAAAGGCAACCCACTCCAGTATTCCTGCCTGGAGAATTCCATGGACTCTACAGTCCATGGGATCACAAAGAGTCAGACGCGACTGAGCGAATTTCACTTTCACTTTCTTCAGAGGAGTTCCTAAAGTAGTCTTCATCATTCATTTTCTTCCAAGTTCATACAAAAGACTTAATGTTCATACAAGAGACTTAATAAAATTGGCCTATTCTTTCTCCAAATATATACTATACTCATTTATTCTCCTTTTCAACTTGTACCCTATACTAGTCTTTTATTCTCTCATTGTTTTATATGTGTACATTTGACTTTCTAAACAAATGATAAACTTTTTAAGGTCAGAAAATGTAGCTTCGGTAATTCTCATAGTATCGAATACTAACTATATATAATAAGCATTATATTAAATATATTCATGATTCATTAAGCCATTTTTCCTCCAGTAAAATTCCTTTTTTTAATAAACTCTATATCCAAAGTGTTAACATGTGGTTTTAAGATAAATATGTGGCAAGAAACTACATTCCAGTCTGAAGACCCTAGGGATCAAATAGTTCCTAATCATCACTGTAACAAATTCAGCAAAGGCAAAGAAGTATGCACCCTCTCATCCACTGACATCTTTAGCATCTGTTTCAGTGTCCTCTTCCAACCCTAGACTTGCCAGTGATGTGGCAGACAGCAGTGTCTACATAAACAACCCACCCAAAGCTTAATGTCTATTTTTTAACTTCTCATTTCCATTTTATTTATTCCACATCAGTAAACTAAATCTATGGCTAGATACTAAATTTATTATCCTGTATAATTATCCACTCTTGAAACATTGTCCTCCAATTCTCTGATCGCAACTTCAGACCATTTCAGTCACAACACATGTATTTTCCCAATAAGCCTTTTGTTTTGTTTTGTTTTTGATCCTCTGTTTTCTGCCTGTCCCCCCCTCCTTTCCTTGCTTTGTATCATATGTACCTTTAATTCTATCGTCCATCCATCTCTTCATCCTCTATTTTGCCATTATCAACTATATTGGCCCGTTTCTTTTCTACTACATCCCTGAAAAAATAAACAAAAACCAACCCAAATCTAAACCATTGCTAAGTCTACCCATATTAGAGTTGCTGAGCATTGCTGCTGAAGATTATATGTATTACATAGTTATAGATTGTTGTGACTAGAATTTCATGTTCTTTGACTTCAAGCAGACCCTCTATACTGTTGAGAAACCATTTCCTTATTTAGTTTTACTTTCTAATCGCCACAGTAACAATTATTGGAATATTGTGCTAGGTTTCTACTATTTTGCCTGGCCGGAATAGTATCTTTCCTCCTTCTAAAAGGCTTCCCTGGTGGCTCAGATGGTAAAGCATCTGCCTGTGATGCAGGAGACCTGCGTTCAGTTCCTGGGTTGGGAAGAAGGAAATGGCAACCCACTCCAGTACTCTTGCCTGGAAAATTTCCATGGACTGAGGAGCCTGGTAGGCTACAGTCCATGAGGGTAGCAAAGAGTCAGACATGATTGAGCGACTTCACTTCACTTTTCTTCTGAGAAATTTGTCTTTGAATGGGGGTGGGGTGGAGGGTAGCACTGAAGGTTGTTGCTGAACCAGGAAAGATGCTGGGATTCTTGTCCTCCAGAGAAGAACTCAATCTGGGGGCAGTGACGAGGCTTGATCGCTCAGAGCTTTTGTGTAATGAAGTTTTATTAAAGTATAAAAGAAAAAAAGAAAGCTTCTGACATAGACATAAGAAGGAGGCAGGAAGAGTGTCCTCTGCTAGTCTTTAGCTTGATGTTATATAGCTACTAGCAGGCTGCTAATTAGAGAAAGGAAATGTCTCAAAACTCAGATAATGGCACCAGGCCCCTCCCCCACAACATGCACTGAGATAACATTGGCACCAGGTGAATCATCCCAGGCCACAAAATGATTGACATGAATCTTGAAGAAAGGCAGATTTCCATACAAATAGCTTTATTAACTGGAGAAGGCGATGGCACCCCACTCCAGTACTCTTGCCTGGAAAATCCCATGGATGGAGGAGCCTGGTGGGCTGCAGTCCATGGGGTCGCTAAGAGTCAGACACGACTGAACGACTTCATTTTTCACTTTTCACTTTCATGCATTGGAGAAGGAAATGGCAACCCACTCCAGTGTTCTTGCCTGGAGAATCCCAGGGACAGAGGAGCCTAGTGGGCTGCCGTCTATGGGGTCGCGCAGAGTCGGACACGACTGAAGCGACTTAGCGGCAGCAGCAGCTTTATTAACATAGATTAGGAGAACAATGTAAGAGTACAACATACTGGTTTGTCAAGTCAGATTCGCGTCTTAGGCGGAACCGACATGGAGACAGAGTCTGGGGTAAATGCATGCATAGTACACTAACATAGCTTAAGACAAACATTTCCATAAGAAAACGCATTGGTTAGCTCAAGGTTAGAGAAAAGTTAAGTTCAGGTGGAACCAGGTGTCAATATGGCAACACAGAATTTTGAGAGAAACCCCCTTTTAAATTTGTATAGAGAAGGGGAAAAAGTATAACGCTAGTGTTTCCTCCTGCCACTTAAGAGAGAGATAAAGAATGTCTGACACGTGCAGCCTATTTCCTCAGTTTGGAGGCCCCTGGCCTTCCTGCCTGTTACCCTCTTAGCACCTTCTTACATATCCCACAGCGGTGTCCACTGTGAACGGTCTGGGGGTGCGTGCCTTGGTCCAGTCTGAGCAGTTCTAGTTCCCACTCACCAATTACCAGTGATTAACATAAAAATAGAAAGGATCACGAGAAAAGGAAAAGGAGAGAAGAAGAAAAAGGAGGAGGAACCGCAACTGCAAGAGAACCATACAAACATCCATGGTAGCCTCAGGGAGTTGGCACTGAAAGCTGGCTGTGTCTGTGTTGAGCTGGTGTTCTTTAACCTCATCAATCAAGCTGTTATTTCAGGCATTTATAGCTCACCCCACTCTTCCTGCCCAGTCACCAAATCTCTCATTCAGAGGATGACCGTGATTTCCACTTCGAAAGGAAAACAGAAGTCATAAGAGGAGAAATGCCTCAAATTACTGCCACCACAACTACACAGGTTCCTCTT
>NW_011494761.1:8722-12166 GCF_000754665.1 Bison bison bison | reverse complement strand
ATGCTGGGAAAGACTGAAGGCAGAAGGAGAAGGGGATGACAGAGGATGAGATGGTTGGATGGCATCACCGACTCAATGGACATGAGTCTGAGTAAACTCTGGAAGTTTGTGATGGACAGGGAGGCCTGGTGTGCTGCAGTTCATGGGGTCACAAAGAGTCAGATACGACTGAGTGACTGAACTGACTGTTCTTAATACTGCCTCTTCTTCATCAGCATGGAATCACCCTCAAGTGTTGAAATTCTTTAAAAGATAAAGATAAAAATTTCTCCAGCCTGTCCCCTCCATGTACTATCCTACTGTTTTCTTCTCCACATTATGGTGAAAGATTTTTTCCTTCGTTTGACCTCAAGTGCATGAAACTGAATTAAGCATAATTCTTGGTTCATGATGATTGCTGATCTTCACTCTGAGCATGGATTATATGGCTGATTTCTTACCTTTAACTCTGTAATAAGCTGCTATGAAAGCATCATCCCAAACAAAAGTCCCTTAGAGAAGCATCCAGTCCCCTGCATCTCCATCTCCCTGCCTTCCTTTCTTTTCAAGGTGTCATTCTCCTGATTCCTCAATTTATCCTTCACTGGCTTTCCTTTTATTGTAGTTTACAGAATCTATGTAGTCTTTAAAATATGCTTTTTATTCTTATTTTTAAAGTTATTAAATAATATAATATTGAATTATCTTGTTAAAGGGCAAAGAAATGCAGTAGCCCTCCTAATCAACAAAAGAGTCCAATGTGCAGTACTTGGAGACAATCTCAAAAAAGACAGGATGATCTCAGTTTGTTTCCAAGGAAAACCATTCAATATCACAGTAATCCAAGTCTATGTGCCAAGCAAAAAGGCCGAAGAAGCTGAAGTTTAATGCTTCTATGAAGACCTACAAGACCTTCTACAACTAACACCAAAAAAAAAAAAAAAAAAGATATCCTTTCAATCACAGGGGACTGGAATGCAAAAGTAGGAAGTCAACTGATACCTAGAGTAACAGGTAAATTTGACCTTGGAGCACAGAATGAAGCAGGGCAAAGGCTAACAGAGTTTTGCCAAGAAAATGCACTGGTCATAGCAAACACCCTCTTCCAACAACACAAGAGAAGACTCTACACAAGGACATCACAAGATGGTCAATACCACACCAGATGGATTAAATTCTTGGCGGCTGACGATATAGAAGCTCTATACAGTCAGCAAAAATGAGACCAGGGGCTGACTGTGGCTCAGATCATGAAGTCCTTATTTCAAAATTCAGGCTTCAATTAAAGAAAGTAGGAAAACCACTAGGCCATTCAAGCATAGAAGACAATGTATGCTCAGTTGTGTCCAGATCTTTGCGACTCTATGGATAGTAGCCCGTGAGACTCCTCTGTCCATGGGATTTTCCAGGAAACAATACTGGAGTGGTTTGCCATTTCCTACTCCAGGGGATCTCCACACCACAGGTATAAAATCAGGGTCTCCTGAGTTGGCAGGCAGATTCTTTACCATTAGTGCCACGTGGGAAGCCCAGACCATTCAGGCATGACTTAAATCAAATCCCTTATAATTTTACAGTGGAAGTGACAAATAGATTCAAGGGATTAGATCTGATAGACAGAGTGCCTGAAGAATTGCGATGGAATTTCAAAACATTGTACAGGAGGCAGTGATCAAAATCATTCCCAATAAAAAGAAATGCAAAAAGGCAAAATGATTGTCTGAGGATGACTTGAAAATGGTTGAGAAAAGAAGTGAAGTAAAAGGCAAAGGAGAAAAGGAGAGATATACCCAATGAATGCAGATTTCCAAAGAATAGCATGGAGAGATAACAAAACCTTCTAAGTGAACAATGCAAAGAAATGGAGAAAACCAATAGAATGAGAAACACTAGAGATCTCCTCAAGAAAATTAGAGATACTAAGGGAACATTTCATGCAAAGATAGGCACAATAAAGGAGAGAAACAGTATGAACCTACAGAAACAAAAGATATTAAGAAGAGGTGGCAAGAATACACAGAATAACTGTATGGAAAAAGATCTTAATAACCTAAAAGAACTATACTCTTGGTATAGAAGTACACAAAAAAGATCTTCATGACCCAGATAACCACGATGGTGTGATCATTCACCTAGAGCCAGACATCCTGGAATGCAAAGTCAAATGGGCCTTAGAAAGCACCACTACAAACAAAGCTAGTGGAGGTGATGGAATTCCAGCTGAGCTGTTTCAAATCCTAAAAGATGATGCTGCAAAAGTGCTGCACTCAACATGCCAGCAAATTTGGAAAGCTCAGCAGTGGCCACAGGACTGGAAAAGGTCAGTTTTCATTCCAATCCCAAAGAAGGCCAATACCTAAGAATGTTCAGACTACCACACAACTGCACTCATTTCACATGCTAGCAAGGTGATGCTCAAAATCCTTCAAGCTAGGCATCAAGAGTATGTGAATTCAGAACTTCCAGATGTACAAGCTGGATTTAGCAAAAGCAGAGGAACAAGAGATCAAATTGTCAACATTCATCAGATCATAGAAAAATCAAGGGAATTCCAGAAAATCTACTTCTGATACACTGACTGTGCTAAATCCGTTGACTATGTGAATCACAACAAACTGTGGAAAATTCTTAAAGTGATGGGAATATCAAACCACCTTTAGAAACCTGTATGCAGGTCAAGAAGCAACTGTTTACAACTGGTCATGGAACAGTTGGAACTGGACATGGAACAACAGACTGGTTCCAAATAGGAAAAGGAGTCCGTCAAGGCTGTATATTGTCTCCCTGCTTATTTAACTTACATGCAGAGTACATCATGAGAAACGCTGGTCTGGAAGAAGCACAAGCTGTAATCAAGATTGTCAGGAGAAATATTAATAACCTCAGATATTCAGATGACATCACCCTTATGGCAGAAAGCGAAGAATTAAATAGCCTCTTGATGAAGACGAAAGAGAGTGGAAAAGCTGGTTTAAAACACAACATTCAGAAAATGAAGATCATGGCATCTTATCCCATCACTTCATGACAAGTAGATGAGGAAACAGTGGAGACATGGCAGACTTTATTTTGGGGGCTCCAAAATGACTGCAGATGGTGACTGCAGCCATGAAATTAAAAGATACTTGCTCCTTGAAAGAAAAACTATGACAAACCTTGAGAGCATATTCAAAAGTGGAGACATTACTTTGCCAACAAATACCTGTATAGTCAAAGTTACAGTTTTTCCAGTGGTCAGGTACAGATATTAAAGTTGGACCATAAACAAGGCTAAGTACCAAAGAATTGATGTTTTTGAACTGTGGTGTTGAAGAAGATTCTTGAGAGTACCTTGGACTGCAAGAAGGTCCAACCAGTCCATTGTAAAGGAAATCAGTCCTGAATATTCATTGGAAGGACTGATGCTGGAGCTGAAACTCCAGTACTTTGGCCACCTGATGCGAAGAACTGACTCATTGGAAAAGA
>NW_011494761.1:5303-6884 GCF_000754665.1 Bison bison bison | reverse complement strand
CTATAGAATGAAGCAGGGCAACAGTTAACAGAGTTTTGCCAAGAGAATGCACTGGAAATTACAAACACCCTCTTCCAACAACACTAAAGATGACACTACACATGGACATCACCTGACTGTCAACACTGAAATCAGATTGATTATATTCTTTGCAGCCAAAAATGGAGAAGCTCTATACAGTCAGCAAAAACAAGACTGGGACCTGACTATGGCTTAGATCATGAACTCCTTATTGGCAAATTCAGACTTAAATTGAAGAAAGTAGAGAAAACCACTAGACCATTCAGGTATCACCTAAATCAAATCCCTTATGATTATACAGTAGAAGTGACAAACAGAATCAAGGAATTAGATCTGATAGACAGAGAGCCTGAAGAACTATGGACAAAGGTTCATAACATTGTACAGAAGGCAGTGATCAAGACCATCCCCAAGAAAAAGAAATGCAAAAAGGCAAAATGGGTGTCTGAGGAGGTCTTACAAATAACTGAGAAAAGAAAAGAAGCTAAAGGCAAAGGTGGAAAGGACAGATACACCCATCTGAATGCAGAGTTTCAAAGAATAGAGTGAAGTCGCTCAGTCATGTCCAACTCTTTGCGACCCCGTGGACTGTAGCCTACCAGGCTCCTCTGTCCATGGGATTCTCCAGGCAAGAATACTGGAGTGGGTTGCCATTTCCTTCTCCAGGGGATCTTCCTGACCCAGGGATAGAACCAAGGTCTCCCACATTGCAGGCAGATGCTTTAGCCTCTGAGCCACAGAAAGGAGGGATAAAGAGCCTTCCCCAGTGATCAGTGCAAAGACAGAGGAAAAAACAGAAGGGGAAAGACTAGAGATCTCTTAAAGAAAATTAGAGACACCAAGGGAACATTTCATACACAAATGGTCACAATAAAGGACAGAAATGGTATGGACCTAACAGAAGCAGAAGAGACTAAGAAGAGGTGGCAAGAATACATATATTCTTGGTTTAATGGTAATGGTATAACATGAAAAAAAAAAAAAGAATTATTAAAAAAAAAAAGAACTATACTCTTGGTATGCTGCTGCTGCTGCTAAGTCACTTCAGTCTTGTCCGACTCTGAGCGACCCCATAGATGGCAGCCCACCAGGCTCCGCCATCCCTGGGATTCTCCAGGCAAGAACACTGAAGTGGGTTGCCATTTCTTTCTCCAATGCATGGAAGTGAAAAGTGAATGTGAAGTCGTTCAGTCATATCCGACGTGTACCATCTCCATGGACTGCAGCCCTCCGTCCATGGGATTTTCGAGACAAGAGTACTGGAGTGGGGTGTCATTGCCTTCTCTGATACTCTTGGTATAGAAGTATACAAAAAAGATCTTCATGACCAGATAACCATTATGGTGTGATCACTCACCTAGAGCCAGATATCCTGGAGTGCAAAGTCAAGTGGGCCTTAGGAAGCATCACTACTAACAAAGATAGTGGAGGTGATAGAATTTCAGCTGAGCCGTTTCAAATCCTAAAAAATAATGCTGTGAAAGTGCTGCACTCAATATGCCAGCAAAATTGGAAAACTCAGCAGTGGCCACAGGACTGGAAAAGATCAGTTTCCATCCA
>NW_011494761.1:4345-5203 GCF_000754665.1 Bison bison bison | reverse complement strand
CCCACTCCAGTATTCTTGCCTGGAAAATTGCATGGGCAGAGGAGTGTGGCAGGCTTACAGTCCATGGGGTCACGAAGAGTCAGACATGACTGAGCGACTTCGCAACCCTTATGAAATGCAGATTTGAAACGTAAGCTATAGAATATAAAACAATTATATATGAAATGCTTAAAGAATTACAAATAGAAGTACATGATATGATTAAGCATATAATACAAATTTGAAAAAAAAATCTGAATGGAAATGGTGAAAATTGAATATTACCTTGAGTAAAGAGGTGTCAGTGAATAAACTGAACAGCAGATTAGACACAGCTGAAGAGAGAATAAATTATCAGGAAGGTAGAGCAGAAGTGGCCCAGAAAGTAGTACAGAGAAACATGTAGATGGAAAATAGAAGACTTTATAGATATACGAAGTTCTAATGTATTTCAAATCCTAAAAGATAATGCTGTGAAAGTGCTGCACTCAATATGCCAGCAAAATTGGAAAACTCAGCAGTGGCCACAGGACTGGAAAAGATCAGTTTCCATCCAATCCCAGAGAAAGGCAATGCCAAAGAATGTTCAAACTACCACACAATTGCACTCATCTCACAAGCTAGCAAAGTAATGCTAAAAATTCTGCACATGAGGCTTCAACAGTGCATAAATTGAGAACTTCCATATATTCAAGCTGGATTTAGAAAAGGCAGCAGAACCAGAGATCAAATTGCTCACATCCATTGGATCATACAAAAAGCAAGAGAGTTCCAGAAAAACATCTCAGTTCAGTTCAGTTCAGTCTCTCAGTGGTGTCCTACTCTTTATGAACCCATGGACTGCAGCATGCCAGGCCTCCCTGTCCATCACTAACTCCA
>NW_011494761.1:463-2085 GCF_000754665.1 Bison bison bison | reverse complement strand
TCTGACAAAATGTGGTCCACTGGAGAAGGGAATGGCAAACCACTTCAGGATTCTTGCCTTGAGAACCCCATGAACAGCATGAATAGATAAAAAGATAGGACACTGAAAGAAGAACTCCCCAGGTCAGTAGATGCCCAATATGCTATCGGAGAAGAGTGGACAAATAACTCCAAAAAGAATGAAGAGATGGAGCCAAAGCAAAAACAACACCCAGTTGTGAATGTGACAGGTGATGAAAGCAAGGTCCCGTGCTATAAAGAGCAATATTGCATAGGAACCTGGAATGTTAGGTCTATGATCATGGCAAATTGAAAGTGGTCAAACAGGAGATGGCAAGAGTGAACGCCGACATTCTGGAATCAGCCAACTAAAATGGACTGTAATCGGTGAATTTAACTCAGATTACCATTATATCTATGACTGTGGGCAAGAATCCCTTAAAAGAAATGGAGTAGCCATCATAGTCAACAAAAGAGTCTGAAATGCCGCACTTGGATGCAGTCTCAAAAATGACAGAATGATCTCTGTTTGTTTCCAAGGAAAACCATTCAATAACATGGTAATCCAAGTCTATGCCGCAACCAGTAAGGCTGAAGAAGCTGAAGTTTAACAGTTCTATGAAGACCTACAAGACCTTCTAGAACAAAAACCCAAAAAAGATACCATTTTCATTATAGGGGACTGGAATGCAAAAGTAGGAAGTCAAGTGATACCTGGAGTTAACAGGCAAATTTGGCCTTGGAGTACAGAATGAAGCAAGGCAAAGGCTAACAGAGTTTTGCCAAGAGAACGCACTGGTCATAGCAAACACCCTCTTCCAAAAACACAAGAGAAGACTCTACACATGGACACCACCAGATGGTCAACACCAAAATCAGATTGATTATATTCTTTGCAGCCAAAGGTGGAGAAGCTCTATACAGTCAGCAAAAACAAGACCAGGAGCTGACTGTAGCTCAGATCATGAAGTCCTTCTTGTCAAATTCAGACTGAAATTGAAGAAAGTAGGGAAAACCACTAGACCATTCAGGTATGACCTAAATCAAATCCCTTACAATTACATAGTGGAAGTGAGAAATAGATTTAAGGGACTAGATCTGATAGATAGAGTGCCTGATGAACTATGGACAGGGGTTCATGACATTGTACAGGAGACAGGGAGCAAGACCATCCCCAAGAAAAAGAAATGCAAAAAAGCAAAATGGCTGTCTTAATACCTGTGAAATGGCTGTACAAATACCTATGAAAAGAAGAGAAGTGAAAAGCAAAGGAGAAAAGGAAAGGTATAAGCATCTGAATGCAGAGTTCCAAAGAATAGCAAGGAGAGATAAGAAAGCCTTCCTCAGCGATCAGTGCAAAGAAATAGAGGAAAACATTAGAATGCGAAAGACTAGAGATCTCTTCAAGAAAATTAGAGATACCAAGGGAACATTTCATGCGAAGATGGGCTCGATAAAGAACAGAAATGGTATGGACCTAACAGAAGCAGAATATATTAAGAAGAGGGGGCAAGGATAAATGGAAGAATTGTACAAAAAAGATCTTCACGACCCAGATAATCACAATGGTGTGATCACTCACCTAGAGCCAGACATCCTGGAATGTGAAGTCAAGTGGGCCTG
>NW_011494761.1:0-363 GCF_000754665.1 Bison bison bison | reverse complement strand
ACCTAGAAGATGATGCTGTGAAAGTGCTGCGCTCAATATGCCAGCAAATTTGGAAAACTCAGCAGTGGCCACTGGACTGGAAAAGGTCAGTTTTCATTCCAATCCCAAAGAAAGGCAATGCCAAAGACTGCTCAAAATACCGCACAATTACACTCATCTCACACACTAGTAAAGTAATGCTCAAAATTCTCCAAGCCAGGCTTCAGCAATATGTGAACCGTGAACTTCCAGATGTTCAAGCTGGTTTTAGAAAAGGCAGAGGAACTAGAGGTCAAATTGCCAACATCCGCTGGATCATGGAAAAAGCAAGAGAGTTCCAGAAAAACATCTATTTCTGCTTTATTGACTATGCCAAAGCCTTTG
>NW_011494760.1:1591026-1592041 GCF_000754665.1 Bison bison bison | reverse complement strand
CTGGACCAGGAAGAAATAGAAAATCTTAACAGACTCATCACAAGCATGGAAATTGAAACTGTAATCAGAAATCTTCCAGCAAACAAAAGCCCAGGTCCAGAAGGCTTCACAGCTGAATTCTACCAAAAATTCAGAGAAGAGCTAACACCTATCCTGCTCAAACTCTTCCAGAAAATTGCAGAGGAAGGTAAAATTCCAAACTCATTCTGAGGCCACCATCACCCTAATACCAAAACCTGACAAAGATCCCACAAAAAAAGAAAACTACCGGCCAATATCACTGATGAACATAGATGCAAAAATCCTTAACAAAATTCTAGCAATCAGAATCCAACAACACATTAAAAAGATTATACACCATGACCAAGTGGGCTTTATCCCAGGGATGCAAGAAGTCTTCAATATCCGCAAATCAATCAATGTAATACACCACATTAACAAATTGAAAAATAAAAACCATATGATTATCTCAATAGATGCAGAGAAAGCCTTTGACAAAATTCAACATTCATTTATCATAAAAACTGTCCAGAAAGCAGGAATAGAAGGAACATACCTCAACATAATAAAAGCTATATATGACAAACCCACAGCAAACATTATCCTCAATGGTGAAAAATTGAAAGCATTTCCTCTAAAGTCAGGAACAAGACAAGGGTGTCCACTTTCACCATTACTATTCAACAGTTCTGGAAGTTTTGTCAACAGCAATCAGAGCAGAAAAAGAAATAAAAGGAATCCAAACTGGAAAAGAAGAAGTAAAACTCTCACTGCTTGCAGATGACATGGCCCTCTACATAGAAAACCCTAAAGACTCCACCAGAAAATTACTAGAACTAATCAATGAATATAGTGAAGTTGCAGGATATAAAATCAACACACAAATCCCTTGCATTCCTATACACTAATAATGAGAAAATAGAAAGAGAAATTAAGGAAACAACTTCATTCACCATTGCAATAAAAAGAATAAAATACTTAGGAATATATCTACCTAAAGAAACTAAAGACCTAT
>NW_011494760.1:1586395-1587101 GCF_000754665.1 Bison bison bison | reverse complement strand
AGCTTCAACATTAGTCCCTCCAATGAAACCCAGGACTGATCTCCTTTAGGATGGACTGGTTGGATCTCCTCGCAGTCCAAGGGACTCTCAAGAGTCTTCTCCAACAGCACAGTTCAAAAGCATCAATTCTTCAGTGCTCAGCTTTCTTTACAGTCTAACTTAGATCATGGCATCCAATACCATCATGTCATGGCAAATAGATGGGGAAACAGTGGAAACAGTGGCAGACTTTATTTTTTGGAGCTCCAAAATCACTGCAGGTGGTGCATGCAGCCACGAAATTAAAAGACGCTTGCTCCTTGGCTGGAGAGTTATGACCAACCTAGACAGCATATTAAAAAGCAGAGACATTACTTTGCCAACAACAGTCCTTCTAGTCAAGGCTATGGTTTTTCTAGTGGTCATGTATGGATGTGAGAGTTGGAAAAGTCAGGAAGCATTGATACCTTGCCTATCACTATTAATAAGGTGCCTTATTCCTTTATTTTATTTTTTAGTTTTTTAAAAATTATTATTATTTTTTTACTTTACAGTATTGTATTGGTTTTGCCATACATCAACATACATCCACCACGGGTGTACATGTTTTCCCAATCCTAAACCCCTACTCCCACCTCCCTCCCCATACCATCCCTCTGGGTCATCCCAGTGCACCAGCCCGAAGCTTCCTGTATCCTGCATCGAACCTGGACTGGCGATTCGTTTC
>NW_011494760.1:1582037-1582959 GCF_000754665.1 Bison bison bison | reverse complement strand
AAGAGTAACTTTATTAGGACAAAAACATAAAAGTTAAACTAAAACATTTCTTTAGAGTTTTGCATATTGTTTGCAGTGGTGTTTTATTGACAACAGAGATGATAAATTTTAGTTCCAATTAGATATAACCTTTCTTATTTTAGCCTTATTACATAGCCAAATTATTTTTTATTTATTTATTTTTTTTCCTTTTCTCCTTTGCTTTTCACTTCTCTTCTTTTACTTTAATTTTTTTTTTTTAATTTCAGGTATACACGTGCTCCCCATCCTGAACCCTCATCCCTCCCCCCTCCCCATACCATCCCCCTGGGCCGTCCCAGCACACCAGCCCCAAGCATCCAGCATCGTGCACTGAACCTGGTCTCGTTTCATACATGACATTTCACATGTTTCAATGCCATTCTCCCAAATCTTCCCACCCTCTCCCTCTCCCACAGAGTCCATAAGACTGTTCTATACATCAGTGTCTCTTTTGCTGTCTCGTATACAGGGTTATCGTTACCACCTTTCTAAATTCCATATATATGCGTTAGTATACTGTATTGGTGTTTTTCCTTCTGGCTTACTTCACTCTGTATAATAGGCTCCAGTTTCATCCACCTCATTAGAACTGATTCAAATGTATTCTTTTTAATGGCTGAGTAATACTCCATTGTGTATATGTACCACTGCTTTCTTATCCATTCATCTGCTGATGGACATCTAGGTTGCTTCCATGTCCTGGCTATTATAAACAGTGCTGCGATGAACATTGGGGTACACGTGTCTCTTTCCCTTCTGGTTTCCTCAGTGTGTATGCCCAGCAGTGGGATTGCTGGATCATAAGGCAGTTCTATTTCCAGTTTTTTAAGGAATCTCCACACTGTTCTCCATAGTGGCTGTACTAGTTTGCATTCCCACCAACCGTGTAAGAGGGTTCCCT
>NW_011494760.1:1580065-1581937 GCF_000754665.1 Bison bison bison | reverse complement strand
TCTTTGGAGAAATGTCTATTTAGATCTTTGGCCCATTTTTTGATTGGGTCATTTATTTTTCTGGAGTTGAGCTGTAGGAGTTGCTTGTATATTTTTGAGATTAGTTGTTTGTCGGTTGCTTCATTTGCTATTATTTTCTCCCATTCTGAAGGCTGTCTTTTCACCTTGCTAATAGTTTCCTTTGATGTGCAGAAGCTTTTAAGTTTAATTAGGTCCCATTTGTTTATTTTTGCTTTTTTTTAAATTAATTTTTAAAATTAATATATTGACAAGATATTTTAAATTCTTTAAAATTTTATGTAAGAAAAATTATATTTAGCTATTTATTTTATAATTGTTCCTTGGATTGAGATAATTTAAGCAGAATACTTGAAAGGCAGTTGTATTTTTGCTATATCCTGTGATCCCGTGACTGCAGCACACCAGGCTTCCTTGTTCTTCACTGTCTCCCAGAGTTTGCTCAAACTCATGTTCACTGAGTTTATGATGTCACTGTTTTTTTGTTTTTCTTTTTTTTTTTTTTACCATTTTTAAACATCTTGAATTTCTGTTATAATCATAAAGTTTATTTTTGTCTATTGCGTTTTTGAGAGATTTTCAATTATTCTATCAGTTCAGTTCAGTTCAGTTGCTCGGTCATGTCCGACTCTTTGCGACCCCATGAATCGCAGCACGCCAGGCCTCCCTGTCCATCACCAACTCCCGGAGTTCACTCAGACTCACGTCCATTGAGTCAGTGATGCCATCCAGCCATCTCATCCTCTGTCATCCCCTTCTCTTGCCCCCAATCCCTCCCAGCATCAGAGTCTTTTCCAATGAGTCAACTCTTCGCATGAGGTGGCCAAAGTACTGGAGTTTAAAGATGCTACTGTTTACCAGTTTTCATATCTCATTTCCTCAAAGAAACATAAACATTTTGCTTTTCCATCTGGTCTTTTATTCTTTAAACTTTTTTTGGATGACATGTGTCTTTAGTATCAGAAAACATTCATGCTACATTAAACTGCCACCAGTACAGTACATAATTGTTTCATTCAAATAAAAAAAAGCAGAATAGCTAAAAACTTTAAGGTGTTTTCCCGAAATAATAAAGCAATTCTGTTACTGTCTTCAAAAAAAGTTTTAGTCATACAGTAGTTCATCACTCACTCCTTCATAGTTTACTTAATATCAATTTACCTAATAAACTGATGGGTTTCGAGCAATTCCTTTTGGTCTTCCATAAGTACAAAGCTCACTGAATAGAGGGTTATGAGTCGTTATTATGAATGAAGAATACAGACCACAAACCCTGTTTCAACTACACCAGATCTGGCATTTTCCTGTTCAGTTACTGTGTGTGTGTGTTGTAGTTAAGGGTTATATTACTTTATTATGCAACACAGTTTCAGTTCATTTCAGTTGCTCAGTCCTGTCTGACTCTTTGTGACCCCATGAACTGAAGCACACCAGGCTTCCCTGTCCATCACAAGCTCCCAGAGTTTACTCAAACTCATGTCCATTGAGTCCATGATGCCATCCAACAATCTCATACTCTGTCATCCCCTTATCTTCCTGCCTTCAATCGTTCTCAGCATCAGGGTCTTTTCAAAAGGATCAGTTGTTCACATCAGGTGGCCAAAGTATTGGAATTTCAGCATCAGTCCTTCCAATAAATATTCAGGGTCGGTTTCCTTTAGGATTGACTGGTTGGATCTCCTTGAAGTCCAAGGGACTCTCAAGAGTCTTCTCCAACACCACAGTTCAAAAGCGTCCAATCTTCAGTACTCAGCTTTCTTTATAGTACAACTCTCACATCCATATATGACTACTGGAAAAACCATAGCTTTGACTAGATGGACCTTTGTTGTCAAAGTAATGTCTCTGCTTTTT
>NW_011494760.1:1575693-1579502 GCF_000754665.1 Bison bison bison | reverse complement strand
ACAGCCTCTTTCACTTTCATCAAGAGGCTCTTTAGTTCATCTTCACTTTCTGCCAAAAGGGTGGTGTCATCTGCATATCTGAGGTTATTGATATTTCTCCCAGCAGTCTTGATTCCAGCTTGTGCTTCTTCCAGCCCAGTGTTTCTCATGATATACTCTGCATATACATTAAATAAGCAGGGTGACAATATACAGCCTTGACATACTCCTTTGCCTAACTGGAACCAGTCTGTTGTTCCATGTCCAGTTCTAACTGTTGCTTGCTGACCTGCATACAGGTTTCTCAAGAGGCAGGTCAGGTGGTCTGGTATTCCTGTCTCTTTCAGAATTGTCTATAGTTTACTGTGATCTACACAGTCAAAGGTTTTGACATAGTCAGTAAAGCAGAAATAGATGTTTTTCTGGAACTCTCTTGCTTTTTTGATGATCCAGTGGATGTTGGCAATTTGATCTCTGGTTCCTCTGCCTTTTCTAAAACCAGCTTGAACATCTGGAAGTTTGCAGTTCACGTATTGTTGAAGCCTGGCTTGGAGAATTTTGAGTATTATTTTACTAGCGTGTGAGATGAGTGCAATTGTGTAGTAGTTTGAACATTCTATGGTATTGCCTTTCTTTGTGATTGGTTAACTACAGTTAACAGTGTGTGTGTGTGTGTGTATGTGTGTGTGTGTGAAAATCACTCAGTCATGTTGAACTATTTGCTACCTCATGGACTGTAGCTTGCCAGGCTCCTCCATTCAGGGAATTCTCCAGGCAAGAATACTGGAGTGGTTAGCCATTCCCTTCTGCAGAGGAACCTTCCAAACCCAGAGATCAAACCCAGGTCTCCCATATTGCAGCCAGATTTTTTGCCATCTGAGCCACCAGGGAAGCCCATATTCTATTGAATAATGGAAACCTGCTAAGAAAGTAGATTTCAGGTGCTTTCAGGCACTTTCTCCCCTACCCTTCCCATGAAAGGTTACTGTGAGGAAATGATAAGGCTACTAGCTTGACTATGATAATCACTTGATTATGTATATCAAGTCACATTACACACCTTATATACATATAATTTGTATTTTAAAATAAAGAAGAATTTTTAAAAGACAAGTTTAAATACATTACAAAATAAACTTTAGTGAAATATACATAAAAAATCTATAAAATGTGTTGGAAATACTCTCACCAAATCAGAATTACAAAGGCTTACAGTCGGTTATGGGCTTCCCTCATGGCTCAGAGGTTAAAGGGTCTGCCTGCAATGCAGGAGACCTGGGTTCAATCCCTAGGTCAGGAAGATCCCTTGGAGAAGGAAATGGCAACCCACTCCAGTTTCTTGCCTGGAGAATCCCATGGACAGAGGAGCCTGGTGGCTACAGTCCACAGGGTTGCAAAGAGTCAGACAAGACTTAACAACTTCACTTTCACTTTCACAGTCAGTTATAGTCACCGTTGTGATTAACACAATGGTGTTATAGTCACCATAATGTAGGGAAACTGATTCTCCATATAAAGTTATATACATAGAGCTTTTAGAAGTTCAAAGCGATTTCTGAAAACTATTGTACTGCATTAAATAGAATAATGAACAAAAAACTAAAATCAATTTTATCAGTCAAAAATGTTACTGTCCAAAAATAATAAATATGATTGAGATTACTTATGCAGACACATAAAAGTCTTCACATTATTTCATTAAGTGAGACAAACAGTCCTTGCTAATGTTGCTTTAGTCATTTCCAACTCTTTGTCACCCCATGGACCATAGCCCTCCAGGCTCCTCTGTCCATGTGATTCTCCAGTCAAGAATACTGGAGCAGGTTGCCATTTCCTACTCCAGGGGATCTTACCGAGCCAGGGATTGAACCCACATCTCTAGAAAGAAAAACATCATTTTATATACTACAATAAGAACCTTAATAATTTTCTTTCACAAACAGCTAACAATATCCAGCTACTTCTAAAACAGAGATTATAAAATATTTATGAAATAAGCTTATTTTACTGGTTTTAGGGCTCTATTACTTAGCTCCTTTGGAATTTTGAAATGTGAATTTCAAAATTCCATCACTTATATGTCATGCAACATGAGGCTTCTCATATGAGACCATTTTTTAAATCTATTATTTACAGTTATGCTGAGCTTCCCTGGTGGCTCAGTGATTGAATGCTTTATATCTTGTCTTGAGGATCCCGGACAAGCCTCCATGATGAAAGCTTTAGCTTAGTCCCCAAGATGAGAGATGAAAGCTTACAGTGTTCCACCAGATTCATGGTCTCCAAAGAAGAAGGTTTAACTCCAGGACCAAAGACAGTCTCAGTCACTCAGAACTTTGTGTAGTAGAAATTTTATTAAAGCTATAGTGACAGAAAAAGCTTCTGACACAGACATCAGAAGGTGGTAGAATGATTATCTGCATCATTGACTTGAGCAGAGCATTGTATATTTATTTTTCAGTTGGCATGCTGAGAATAGAAAAAAAAATACCTCAAAGCTATGAAAATTTTGCCCAGATTTTTTTCCATGACATGAATCCTGGGATGACATCAGTATGAGATTAGCCAGAAGGAACGAGTTAACCCAGAGCTCAAGGCTGTGGAACTTTTAACCAGACCTCCCATAACATACATTCTGAGCTCAAAAAAGCATATCTTTGAACAAGAGATACTGATGCCTGTGAGGCCTATGTGTCTAAGGCAAAAGAAATGTGAAAAATAAAGAATGCTCACTTCCTCCTTAAACTTAGACTTAAATTTAAGGGGCCTTAGACTTGGACTCCTATCAACCTGCCTAAGTTAACTCTCTCAAAGTATCCACTTGCCCATGAAGGAGATGCAGGTTTTATCCTTGGATCAGAAAGATCCCCTGGAGAAGGAAATGGCAATGCACTCCAGTATTCTTGCCTTGAGAATCCCATGGACAGAGGAACCTGGTGGGATACAGTCCATGTGGTCATAGAAGAATCAGACATGACTGAGTGACTAAAACAACAACAGCAACATGGCTGTGATAGAAAGCATGTTCAAGAAAGGGAAAATATAGACAGAAATATAGATCAATGGAACAAAATAGAAAGCCCAGAGATAAATCCACGCACATATGGACACCTTATCTTTGACAAAGGAGGCAAGAATATACAATGGATTAAAGATAATCTCTTTAACAAGTGGTGCTGGGAAATCTGGTCAACCACTTGTAAAAGAATGAAACTAGAACACTTTCTAACACCATATACAAAAATAAACTCAAAATGGATTAAAGATTTCAACGTAAGACCAGAAACTATAAAACTCCTAGAGGAGAACATAGGCAAAACACTCTCTGACATACATCACAGCAGGATCCTCTATGACCCACCTCCCAGAATATTGGAAATAAAAGCAAAAATAAACAAATGGGACCTAATTAAACTTAAAAGCTTCTGCACATCAAAGGAAACTATTAGCAAGGTGAAAAGACAGCCTTCAGAATGGGAGAAAATAATAGCAAATGAAGCAACCGACAAACAACTAATCTCAAAAATATACAAGCAACTCCTACAGCTCAACTCCAGAAAAATAAATGACCCAATCAAAAAATGGGCCAAAGATCTAAATAGACATTTCTCCAAAGAAGACATACAGATGGCTAACAAACACATGAAAAGATGCTCAACATCACTCATTATCAGAGAAATGCAAATCAAAACCACTATGAGGTACCATTTCACACCAGTCAGAATGGCTGCGATCCAAAAGTCTACAAATAATAAATGCTGGAGAGGGTGTGGAGAAAAGGGAACCCTCTTACACTGTTGGTGGGAATGCAAACTAGTACAGCCACTATG
>NW_011494760.1:1562706-1575346 GCF_000754665.1 Bison bison bison | reverse complement strand
CTGTATACGAGACAGCAAAAGAGACACTGATGTAGAGAACAGTCTTATGGACTCTGTGGGAGAGGGAGAGGGTGGGAAGATTTGGGAGAATGGCATTGAAACATGTGAAATGTCATGTATGAAACGAGATGCCAGTCCAGGTTTAATGCACGATGCTGGATGCTTGGGCCTGGTGCACTGGGACGACCCAAAGGGATGGTATGGGGAGGGAGGAGGGAGGAGGGTTCAGGATGGGGAACACATGTATAATTTTTTTAAATTGAAAAAAAAAAAAGAAAAAAAAAGAAAAAAAAAAAAGAAAGGGAAAATTTTTCTGAATAAAAGTATTGCTTCTTTGATAAACCTATTTTTTTTACATACTTTTTCTAGTATGTGTACTTATAACTTTATTTCTTAAATAATAAATACCATAACATGTAATAAACTCAGGAGACATGGCACTATTTTTATATATGCAGTCAATAAAATATAAAATGAATTGAAGAATAAGAAGTTGCATAAGTTATGACTTCTTGGGAAGCTTCTAGTTAAGATCTAGATGGCATGTAGTATTATTGCAGAAATGATTCTTTGACTTCATGAAACAGAGGGTTGCCATAGTAACCTTTTTCTATATCATACATAATGCATTTTTTCCTTTTGGATATTAAGCCTAGAAATATAATTTAAATTAATTTTTTATATTTTATACTTTAAGTTGTCACAGTAAAACATTCTTGAATTTGAGAAGGATATTTGGAATTTTAGAACCACAATACATTTTGTCCATAAAATTAAATAAAATCATGTAAAATTGAGAATTATAACTTTTCTGTGCATGTTCAATGTTAGTGAATGTGTCTCTTGACAAGAATGCTAAAAAAAAAAATGGAAATGTTTAAACTGATTAAAGCTGATTAAAATTCCTACTATCTGACACATCTTATATTTTATTTGCTTTGCTCAGTATAATATACCCTTCATAGACAATTTGTTCATGACAGTGAATATCTAGAGCCTATGACATTACCTAGTACACAGAAGTTGCAAAATAAATGCTGCCAAATAAAATGTATATAATAAATTCATATCATTTTTACAATTAGAAAATTATAAATATCTTTAAAATGTTTGTTGAAGTCAGAAGCTGGTATATTAATTTTTTTTTACACTGTAAATAAAAAAGCTTGAATTTTGACATTCCCTTCCAGGTGGCACTGAGAGGAAAGAATCTGCCTGGAGTGAGGAAGACCCAGGTTTGATCCCTGGATCAGGAAGATCCCCTGGAGAAGGGAATGGCTGCACACTCCAGCATTCTTGCTTGGAGAATTCCATAGACAGAGGAGCCTGGCAGACTACAGTCCATGAGTTTGCAAAGAGTCAGACACAACTTAGCAACTAACAGCTGCTCGAAGTTTTAAGGAATAATTATTTTCCCTTTAGGTTTTACATGGTAACATGTATATTTGTCAGAATGGAGTGAATTCTGTGTGGTATTCTGTGCCAAGGTTCATCTTCCAATAAAAGCTTTCCACTTATCATCTGATTTTAAGTTTACATTTATCTAAAAAAAGAAAAAAGGTTATTAACATGATTTAGAATCACTTTGCACCTCAAACTACAGAGAAGTTGGAATGCTTTTTTTTATATTTATGAAAGTATTAAAATCAATACCATTTTAATAAATATCTATATTTTTAAGCCATCAAGTTTGTGGTAATTAGCTTCAGCAAGCCATAGAAATTTGCTACATTTTCCCTCACCAAATATACAACTATGATGATCAAACTTTATCTACACTTGCCTTTTATTAAAAGTATATCGTTTTAAATCATAAACATGAGGTCTTTTATTCTGAAAAATCAAGAAAACAGTCGCACTCTTTTCCTTTTTTTATTATAGCAAGAGCTACGAAGATTTTCCGTCAGTATTCTTTCTTGTGAATAATTTCATAACATTGTGACATAATCACCTTCTTTTGTACATTCTCTGTTTTCACTTTGAGCTGATTTTAATTAATAATTTTTCTGGCATATTCCAAGTTTTGCAATAACAAATAACATGGAACTTATGATTTTAACATGGACTATAGCTATGTAATAAGAAACTGTATTGGCACTGTCAGGGTCATTTGGTTAATTTCAAACGCTCAGAACTGAAAGTGAATCAGAGTCACACATAAATTTTAATTCATATGTAATAACAAGAGCATAATATATATAAACATATTTCTATCCACATAAATACATATGTGCAAATGAATGTGTATATATAAGCAAATATATGTGTATATACACATATATACATACTACATATATATGCTATTTATCTACATGTATCATTTTAAATAGGGTGAATTGTATATCAGAACCTCCATCATGTATTGATGGAGACGGATATTTAAAATATAATACAAGCGGCTTCCCTCGTGGTCCAATGGTTAAGAATTTACCTAAATGTGTAGATTTCAATTCAATTTCCAACACAGGGGGTACAGGTTTGATCCTTGGTTGGGGAACTAAGATATCCCACATGTCTTGCTGTCAAAACACTGAAAACATAAAACAGAAGCAATATTTTAACAAATTTAATACTTTTAAAATAGTCTACCTCAAAAAAGTCATTTAAAAATAACATAATAGTACAAAAGACAAAATATATCTTTTTGTTTATAATAGATTTTTCTCTAAATATCTTGATCAATGTGTAGGTTTTAACTCAATTTCTCTGCATAAATATAGAACTAGTGTAGATATGCTTTTTGCACTATAGATAAAAGAGCATATTTATATAAATATGCTCATTAGAATTTCACTGAAATATTGTGCTGAGAACTCCATAGCAAAACTTTAATCAATCTGTGTACTTTCTTCTTAAGAGTCTAAGTAGGACAAATGCTAGATAACAATTGAAGATTTTCCTTTTTTTGAAGACATTTGTAAAATAGAAACAAAATTAAATGTCAGAATTATTTTCAGTACAGAAAAATAAATCTCTAAAACCAGTTAAACTCCAAATGAAAATCAGAAGAGGTATTTATGTAAGTGCAACCTTAAAGCTTACATCATATATGGGTACCATGTCATTTCCTTTGTATGTTTAAAATAGTTTCAGAGCCTGTTTTATTATCTATTTCTATACTCAAAACATCACTACCATAAAACATCAGATTAAAAAAAAATCTAAAAGGAGATAGAGCAGAGAGGAAAATTAAATTTACTTTAAAAGTATGTTATTCTCCCAATCTAGTAAAAACACAGACATTTATCATTCTCATTTGCAAACATTCAGAAAAGAATGCATAGTCATTTGTCTTCCCTGATACTAAAGTAATATAGAAGTTTTGGTCATAAATGATAATGAAGGAAGAAGTTTCTGTCCCAGCTTCCATATCTGTTTCTGTCTCTCTCTGTGGCTTCCAAGATTCGATAACTGAAGTGTGCAGCAGATTGGCTAATTCCTCTGTGTGTGAACTACAGCTCAATGAGAGATAAAGGAAGTCTCCTCTGGGAACAACTGAGCAGAAGTTTGCCTGATAACCATCTGACTTATGATCACTGCTACATTTTAGCTGTTGAAATGAAGTGCTCCCTAGTCAAGAGACTAGGCTATAAAATAATAGGTGAATAAACTTTAAGGTGCTTAACTTATGGTGTTTAATCATGTATTTGGATTGCACAGTATAAATTATGTTGATAGTGTCATAGGCCATTGTTTCTGAACATATAATTTAACTATCAGTACATAAAAGGATATGAACATTTATAGCATTAATCATATAAATTAATCAATCGAGACTTCACACTTGTATTCATCTCCTTTAAACTTAAGAGTAGAGTATTTTAACAAATCAAAGATATTATTTTCCTACCTGATAAGCTTAGCTGTCTGTTAAATTGATTGCAAACATGCCCTTTAAAAGTATACCTACAAATTTTGATTTTTTAAATTTAAGTATTCTTTAATATCAGTTTTATTTTCTACTTTTTTGCTCTATCAGATAACATCTTTATATATGTTACTGTTGACTACCACATTGCTCTTAGGCCACAGGTTCATGTTTGCTTCAGTATTAAAAATAGGATGTTTTTTTAAAAATATATGTATTTAACTTTGAAATTAAATTATTTTAATTTAGATATCAAAAATGAAATAATTAATATTCAAGAAAGTGCATGTGTGTTAACTGAGTGAGTTTCTCTTGATTATCAACATCTTTCTTTGCTTGACAAATTAGAAACCAAAAGTTTATGATCACTACCCATTTCTAACATTCCTTCATTTAATAAGTAGTCGTCTGAGGCCTACTACTTACCAAAGACTGAAAGTGAGAGCTACACTACAGAACAAGGAAACATTGCCCTTGTATTTACAGAGTTTATAGACTGGTAGGGATAGGAATTGTAAATAATAATCCCCCAAATCAGGTATTACATGCATATCCTGCATTTTTATGTTATTTAATTACTAAAGTCATTTATTTTTCCTTTATATTTTCACAGACAAAGGAATTGTGAAATTGCATTGCTCTAAAAGAATATAAAGTGGAATGTGTATATGCATTACAGAGACCTAACCAAAGGCCTCAGACAAAGCTTTCCTAAGGATATGATATTGAGCTAATTATTTATAACACAACTAGAAGAATGAAGAAGAGTCATTTAAATGGAAAGCTAGCTGAAAGGATATTTTAGTCTATAATTCTTTAGATTCAGAACAATATTCAGAATCTTGAGGAAGTAACAAATGCACCAAATCCAGAGTACTAAGGAGTATGAAACAGTGGCTTAGCAGACAGAGGGGACAATAGACAAATACAAGATTTGATGTAGTTGGCATTCTCAGAAACTGATATTCAGATAAGCAAATAAAGTATTTCTCTATGTTGTTGTTGTTCAGTTGATAAATCAGGTCTAACTTTTTGTAATCCCATGGACTGCAGCATATCAGGCTCCTCTGTCCTTCACTATCTCCTGGAGTTTGTTTAAATTCATGTTCATTACCATCCATGATATTATCTAAACATCTCATCCTCTGCACCCTCTTCTCCTTTTGTCTCAGTCTTACCCAGTATCAGGGTTTTTTCCCAATGAGTCAGATCTTCACATCTGGTGGACAAAGTATTGGAGCTTCAGCTTCAGCATCAGTTCTTCCAAGGCATATTCAGGGTTGATTTCCTTTAGGATGGACTGGTTGGATCTCCTTGCCTTCCTGGGAACTCTCAACAGTCTTCTGCAACACCACAGTTCGAAAGCATCAGTTCTTTGGTGCTCAGCCTTCTTTATGGTCCATCTCTCACATTTGTACATGACTACTCAAAAAACTGTAGATTTGACTATATGGACTTTTGTCAGTAAAGAGGTGTTTTTACTTTTTAATCGGTTCATTTCAGTCACTTAGTCGTATCTGACTCTTAGCAACCCCACAGATTACAGCACGCCAGGCTTCCCGAGCTTGACTCCCAGAGCTTGCTCAAACTCATGTCCATTGAGTCAGTAATCCCATTCAACCATCTCATCTTCTGTAGTCCCCTTTTCCTCCTGCCTTCAATCTTTCCCAGCATCAGGGTCTTTTCCAATGAGTTAGTTTTTCACATGAGATGGCCAAAGGATTGGAACTTCAACTTCAGCAACAGTCCTTCCAATGAATATTCAGGACTGATTTCCTTTAGGATTCACTGGTTGGATCTCCTTGCAGTCCAAGGGACTTTCAAGAATTTTCTCCAAACAACAGTTCAAAAGCATCAATTCTTCAGTGCTCAGCTTTCATTATGGTCCAACTCTTGCATCCATACATGACTACTGGAAAAACCATAGCTTTGAGTAGATGGACTTTTTTGGCAAAGTAATGTCTCTGCTTTTTAATATGCTGTCTAGGTTGATCATAGGTTTTCTTCCAAGGACTAAGTGTCTTTTAATTTCATGGCTGTAGTCACCATCTGCAGTGAATTTGGAGCCCTAGAAAATAAAGTCTCTCACTGTTTCCATTGATTCCCCATCTATTTGCCATGAAGTGATGGGACCAGATGCCATGGTCTTCGTTTTCTGAATGATGACTTCTTAAGTCAGCTTTTTCATTATGGACAGAAAGCAAAGTAGACCATAAGTGAGAGTTTATTCCTGGGGTCTTAATTCCTTTTATTACATTGATCTACAGTACTATCCATGATACATTACCTGTATTAAAACTCTGGCTGCCTTTTTAGAACTTAATCCTGAATTTAATATGGGAATGCAAAAACTGAAACAATCTTGGAAAAGGAGAAAAAAGTCAGAGAGCCTACACTTAACAATTTTAAAACTTATAACAAAATTACAATAAAGTGTCATGCTGGCATATGGATACTATTGTATATCAATGTAATAAATGGAATTAAGTCCCTAGGAATAAGCTCTCATTTATGGTTTATTTTGCTTTCTATCCATAATGAAAACAGAACATCTATCTTCTTCAAACTTTCTTGCCACTGTATATTTTAAATGTTGCTGTTCATCAGAGGGGAATATTTTTCCATCTGTAATTATTGAATGGACTCAGGAGACTACTTTCAAGTAGAGGGGACCTTCTCAAACCTCAAAGTGCATTTGAATAATCAGGGTACCTTAGTAAAATGCACATTCCAAATCATTAATTTTGAATTAGGGTCTGAAATCCTGCATATCTGACAAGCTAAGTAAACTGAGTACAGATTTACTCTTAGTAACCAAAATCCACAGTATATTAAACTATATTATTAGTAAAATGGGAAATGTTATGACAAACAAAATGATTTATGTGTTGCTGCTGCTGCTAAGTCGCTTCAGTCATGTCCGACTCTGTGCGACCCCATAGATGGCAGCCCACCAGGCTCCCCTGTCCCTGGGATTCTCTAGGCAAGAACACTGGAATGGGTTGCCATTTCCTTCTCCAATGCACGAAAGTGAAGTTGCTCAGTCATGTCCGACTTTTCTCGAACCCATCGACTGCAGCCTACCAGGCTCCTCCATCGATGGGAGTTTCCAGGCAAGAGTACTGGAATGGGTCGCCAGTGCCTTCTCCGATTTATGTGGTAAGTTACCCTAATTATTCAAAATTTGCGTTGCAGTCAGATTCTTTAGTAGGTGAGCCACCAGGGATGCCCAAGAGTACTAGAGTCGGTAGCCTATACCTTCTCTAGCAGATCTTCCTGACTCAGTAATTGAACCGGGGTCTCCTGAATTGCAGGCGGATTCTTTACCAGTTGAGCTGCCAGGGAATCCCTGTAAAATTGGAAATGTTATGGTAAAAAAAAAAAAAAGATCTATGTGGTCAAGAAGCCTGGAAACATTCAAATACACAAAATTTTCAAAAAAAAAGTCTCCTATTAGTAGAATATTCATATTATCAGGATTAATCCATAATAGGTATGGAAGAGGAAATATCCCAAATCAAGAAATATCAATAATATTAATAACCTATAATATGTCCTTAGAGCTTATAGTTAAGAAAATATGTTAAAAAAGAAAAAATATCACACAGAACAAGATGAGTAAACAAAAGTTGATTTTATTCTGATCCTATTGCCAGCAGCTGGGGAGACAGCACAAATCAAGCCTGCATACCCAGCTCCATGGAAAGAAAAGGCAACAAGATTTTAAATACTGGAGTGAGCTAGTGGAAAGTTACTGAGGGCTACTGAGTGGGAGCTTGATACATTGGGTATGTCTACCACATTAAGTGGTTCCCAAGTTTGCAAATGTTTTCCTCTGTAGGCCATTTGTGTTTGATAATGAGCTTTTCCCAAAGAAAAGAAGAAATTTCTCCTGTCTTCATCACTAAAAGTAGTTTTGCAACTTGAAGCAAGGCTCTAGGTTAGACTGAATTTAGTCTCCTACACTCCTGTAGAGATCGACACATAGGGACTGCTTCTTCCTTGATTACTTTAAAAGGGATGGCTCTCAGGTCTTTGAGAAAAAACAGGGGTTGTTGCTATTGTTCAGTTGCTAAGTTGTGCCCAACACTTTGTGACTCCACAGACTGTGACACCTCAGGCTTTTATGTCCTCCTCAGGCTTCACTGAAGGCTTAGTGGTAAAGAATCCACCTGCCAATGCATGAGATGGTGGTTCAGTCCCTGGGTTGGGAAGATCCCCTGGAGAAGGAAATGGTAATTCACCCCAGTATTCTTACCTAGAAAATTCCATGGACAGAGGAGGCTGATGGTAGGCGGTCTATGAGGTTGCAAAAAGAGAAAGATAGTCCTGAGTTACAAAACTGGAAAGAGCCTTTTAAAAAGATATTTATCTCAAAGGGACAAAGAAATAAATTAAAATTATACATTTTAATGCTCTAAGAAAAGAAATAGATCAGATGATTCAGGAAAAAGTCATGAAATACCCATCAAGTAAATACCTAAATATATGTTAGAAGTCATTGAAAGTGTCTACTTGAAATAGAAAGTTTTGTTTTGATGAAAGTTGTTTAAAATTTCAGTTTAATCTACAAGAAGCAAACATATCCATCATTCTGGCCTTCTTGAAATTTTGCTAAATGTATGACTGTTCATATTATACAATATTCAGTTCACTTCAGTTGCTCAGTCGTGTCAGACTCTTTGCAACCCCATGAATCGCAGCATGCCAGGCCTCCCTGTCCATTACCAACTTCTGGAGTTCACTCATACTCACGTCCATCGAGTTGGTGATGCCATCCAGGCATCTCATCTTCAGTCGTCCCCTTCTCCTCCCGCCCCCAAATCCCTCCCAGCATCAGAGTCTTTTCCAATGAGTCCACTCTTCACATGAGGTGGCCGAAGTACTGGAGTTTCAGCTTTAGCATCATTCCTTCCAAAGAACACCCAGGACTGATCTCCTATAGCATGGACTGGTTGGATCTCCAGTCCAAAGTTATGTGCTATATTTTGTTATTTTGACAAGGAGATTCTTATACATACAGAAAGCTAGCATCATTGACCCAGTGGTTTATTGATTGTATTGTTTCATATTGTATTGTTCAAGGGAAATTTTGTTTGTAGATCCTAAGAACATTACCCATTCATCTGATTAGTGTCATACAGATTGCAGACCTTATATTTAGCAAGAAGAAAACAGCTTTTATGAAGATTAGCTATCCAGTTTGAAATCTTGATAAAGTATGGAGAGGAATCTCACTGAAGTCACTTTAAAAAAAAATCCTATGAGTCTAAACCAAAAGCAGAAGCACCATTCCATACAGAAAGCTGTCTGAGATTGACAGTAGTGAGGTTTCCCAGAAAAAGTAAAGCCTTTGTCTGGCTGCCAGAAACAGGCCTGATTCATGTTCAAGGAAATATTCTTCCTAATCTGAAGAATATTGAGATATATATCTGAGAATATTTCAAATTCGGTGGACCAGTGAATTAAAGCTATCTCTGATGTTCACCCTCATATGTACACAGAGAATGCGATTCCCTGTAACAGCAAAGATCCATATATGTGTTAATATCTAGAGTTCAAATATGTAGCAGAATGCATGTACAAGCCTCTACCTTCTAAAACGTAATTTTTAAATCATCTGATTTTGAAAACAAATAACTAAACATCAGTGTAACCTCTAATTCAATCTATGACATAAAAGTAAGACACATAAAATTTTAACACAGAGATCTCAGAAAATCATCCTCAGATGCCCTAAGAAAATTACAGAATTTTACAGGGAAAAATCATGAGGTCCTAGGATAGACAACCTTCATTTCATGTGTTAAAATCAAGGTCAGGAAAGGATGAACAGTTAGGGAGTGGCTATGAATAAAACTCAAGCATGTGGTAGCTCAGCTGGTAAAGACTCCACCTGCAATGCAGGAGACCCCACATTCAATTCCTGGGTCAGGAAGATCTGCTGTAGAAAGGATAAGCTACCCACTCCAGTATTCTTGGGCTTCTCGGGTGGCTCAGCTGGTAAAGAATCCGCCTACAATGAGGGAGACCTGTGTTTGATCCCTGGGTTGGGAAGATCCTCTGGAGAAGGGAAAGACCACCCACTCCAGTATTCTGGCCTGGAGAATTCCATGGACTGTGTAGTCCATGGGATCCCAAAAGAGTGGACAAGGCTGAGTGACTTTCACTTTCATCTTTAAAACAACAACAACAACAACACTGGCATGCTATTTCTTTCTTTTTTTTTTTTCAACTGTCATTACATTATTTGTTTCAAAAGGTTTTATTAGCTTGAAATTCACTCATTATTTTCACAACCTCTTGCAGAGGTTAAGAAAAGCAAATTTGAGATCTATTAACTTGGCTAATCCTCTCATTTATATGTACTCTAATACCTTGTTTAACCTTTCTAGCTATGCCACATGATTATTTAACTGGGAAAAATGCTGGCTACCTTATGGTTTCATTGTGGATATTAAATGTAATAGTGTATATGAAACAATTAGCATGCTTCCTGTGCCAAACAAATATTAGCTACTCTGTAATTATCATTATCATAAGATATTCAAACTGATTTAACCAATATTATTATCATACATTATCTGATTCAGCAGCTCATGTACCTGCTCACATACAATTACTTCTGTACATATTCTAAGTGAAGAGTCAGCAAATGCAGTGAAGGGTTGGCAAGTTAATGACATTTCAATGATCCAAAGAACAACAAAAAACAAACAAAACTTTTCAGTTAAGAAAAATGTTTTTCTATTTTCTCTGTTATAAACAGTTCTACACCTAGCTTATGGAATGGCCACACTATTTTCCTTTGCTGATAAATATGACCTTTGTCCCTCTACTGGTGAAGAGCCACAGATTTTCCTTCTCTAATTCTATATTTACTCAACTTTTCTAGAGAGAGTCCACCTACATTTTTTCCTGAACTTCTATAAGTTTTGTCACTAAAAGATTGTTGTGGATACATTTTCTATCACAAAAAGTGTTAGTTTTTCATTTGTAAGCTAAAGAACAGAAAAAAAATTGTAGAATATTTTCCCTCCTTGATTATTATTCAGTTTTGCTTTTATTTGAACTCAAATAAATTCACAATAATATATTAATGACATATTTTAAATTTATATTGAAAATGGCAGTATTTTATTGTTTAGTCTCAAAGTAATTTCTGACTGTTTTGTGATGCCATGGACTGTAGAATGTTGAGTTCCTCTTTCCATGGCATTTCCCAGGCAAGAATACTGGAGTGGGTTATCATTTCCTTCTACAGGAATCGTCCTGACCCACATCTCCTGCATTGGCAGGCGGATTCTTCATTACCGAGCCACCAGGAAGACACAAATGGCAATATTAATTGGTATCATTCGAAGGTAGCTTATTTAAATTTATAAACGACTATCAGAAATCGTTTTGCTTATCTTGATTTGAGTTGCAACATTTTACTGACTTGACAAGATAAGTGAACTCTACTTATATAAGAGATTGATGTACATGCTTGTTTGAACTTAATCTGGAGATTAATGTTCCAAATCAAGCCTTCCTTCTTCTTTAAAGAAAATGTATTAAAAATTAAATATAATTCACTGAAACTTCCATTCACTTTATATGTTTACTTTTTCTTTGATGTTGAAATCAATTATTTTCATTGTTTGAGGTTCAGAGCATCTTCTATGCCACTGGAATATAATCTAAAGATCTCACTATAATATAAAGATCAAACTGGGGCAGCAGTCCCAATATGGAAGAGGAATAGGGGAGACCACTTTCTCCCCCAAAATTTCATCAAAAGATCATTTGAATACTGAGCTACTTCCACAAAACCACTTCTGAACGCTGGTGGAGGACACTGGACACCAAGAAAGGCAGCCAATTCTCTTCAAAAGGAGGTAGGACAAAATATAAAAGACAAAAAGAAAGACAAAAATTTAGGGATGAAGACCTGTCCTGGGGAGGGAGACATGATGTAGGAGAAGTTTCCAAACAGTAGGAAATGATCTCACAGACAGGTCTGTGGGGATTTTTGGAATCTCAGAGGGCAACCTAGTCAGGTTCAGTCACTCAGTCATGTCCAACTCTTTGTGACCACATGGACTGAAGCACACCAGGCCTCCCTGTCCATCACCAACTCCCAAGGGTTTACGCAAACTCATGTCCATTGAGTCGGTGATACCTTCTAACCATCTCATCCTCTGTTGTCCCCTTCTCTTCCTGCCTTTAATCTTTTCCAACATCCTGGTCTTTTCAAATGAATAATCACTTCACATCAGGTGGCCCAAATACTGGAGTTTTTGCTTCAACATCAGTCCTTCCTATGAACACCCAGGACTGATCTCCTATAGAATGGATTGGTTGGATCTCCTTGCAGTCCAAGGGAATCTCAAGAGTCTTCTCCAACATCACAGTTCAAAAGCATCAAATCTTCTGTGCTCAGCTTTCTTTATAGTCCAACTCTCATATCCATACAAAACTACTGGAAAAACCATAGCCTTGATTAGATGGACCTTTTTTGGCAAAGTAATGTCTCTGCTTTATAATATGCTAAGTTGGTCATAACTTTCCTTCCACGGAGTAAGTGTCTTTTAATTTCATAGCAGCAATCACTATCTGCAGTGATTTTGGAACCCCCAAAAATAAAGTCAGATACTGTTTCCACTGTTTGCCCATCTATTTGTCATGAAGTAATGGAACCATATGCCATGATCTTAGTTTTCTGAATGTTGAGCTTTAAGCCAACTTTTTCACTCTCCACTTTCACTTTCATCAAGAGGCTCTTTAGTT
>NW_011494760.1:1559062-1562305 GCF_000754665.1 Bison bison bison | reverse complement strand
TGAACATCTGGAAGTTCACGGTTCACGTATTGCTGAAGCCTGGATTGCAGAATTTTGAGCATTACTTTATTAGCATGTGACATGAGTGCAATTGTGCGGTAGTTTGAGCATTCTTTGGCATTGCCTTCCTTAGGGATTGGAATGAGTACTGACCTTTTCCAGTCCTGTGGCCACTGCTGAGTTTTAAAATTTGCTAGCATATTGAGTGCAGAATTTTCACAGCATAATCTTTTAGGATTTGAAATAGCTCAACTGGAATTCCATCACCTCCACTAGCTTTGTTCATAGTGATACTTGGCTAAGGTCCACTTGACTTCACATTTCAGGATGTCTGACTCTAGTTGAATGATCACACCATTGTGATTATCTGGGTCATGATGATATCTTTTGTACAGTTCTTCTGTGTAGCCTTGCCACCTCTTCTTAATATCATCTGCTTCTATTAGGTCCATACCAGTTCTGTCCTTTATTGAGCCCGTTTTTGCATGAAATGTTCCCTTGGTATCTCTAACTTTCTTGAAGAGATCTCTAGTCCTTCCCATTCTGTTGTTTTCCTCTATTTCTTTGCATTGATCGCTGAGGAAGGCTTTCTTATCTATCCTTGCTATGCTTTGGTACTCTGCATTCAGATGCTTATATCTTTCATTTTCTCCTTTGCTTTTCACTTCCCTTATTTTCACAGCTATTTGTAATGCCTCCTCAGACAGCCATTTTGCTTTTTTGAATTTCTTTTTCTTAGGGACGGTCTTGATCCCTGTCTCCTGTACAATGTCACAAACCTCTGTCCATGGTTCCTCAGGTACTCTGTCTATCAGATCTAGTTCCTTAAATCTATTTCTCACTTCCACTGTATAATCATAAGGGATTTCATAACTGTGAGAAGAAAAAAAAAAACACCCACAGAATATGCACCTAACATAACTGCCAGCGGAGAAGTATCCCAGAACCTCGTGTCCACCACCATCTTGTGGGGCTGGATAGGAAATAGTGGGCTGCATAATTGATGCTAAAGGTAAGGACCATCATATGGTGCCTTGGCCGGGAATTGAATCTGGGTGTCCCGTGCGGGAGGTGAGAATTCTAATACTGAACCACCAATGTGGTGACCGTGTATATTGTCGCCCTGCTTATTTAGCTTATATGCAGAGTACTTCATGAGAAACACTAGGCTGGATGAAGCATAAGCTGGAATCAAGATTGCTGGGAAAAATATAAATAACCTCAGATATGCCGATGACGCCACTCTTATGGCAGAAAGTGAAGAAGAACTAAAGAGCCTCTTGATGAATGTGAAAGAGGAGAGTGAAAAAGTTTACTTAAAGCTCAACATTCAGAAAACTAAGATGATGACATCCGGTCCGATCACTTCATGGCAAATAGATGGGGAAACAGTGCAAACATTGGCAGATTTTATTTTTTGGAGCTCCAAAATCACTGCAGATGCTGACTGCAGCCATGAAATTAAAAGATGCTTACTCCTTGGAAGGAAAGTTATGACCAACCTAGACAGCATATTATATAGCAGAGACATTACTTTGCCAACAAAGGTCTGTCTAGTTAAGGCTATGGTCTTTCCAGTAGTCATGTATGGATGTAAGAGTTGGACTTTAAAGAAAGCTGAGCACCAAAGAATTAATGATTTTGAACTATGATTTTAGAGAAGAATCTTGAGAGTCCCTTGGACTGCAAAGAGATCCAACTAGTTTCTCCCAAAGGAGATCAATCCTGAGTGTTCATTTTAAGGACTGATGTTGAAGCTGAAACTCCAGTACTTTGGCTACCTGATGCGAAGAGCTGACTCATTTGAAAATATCCTGATGCTGGGAATGCTTGATGGTGGGAGGAGAAGGTGATGACAGAGGAGGAGATGTTTAGATGGCATCACCAACTCAATGAACATGAGTTTGGATAAACTCCGGGAGTTTTTATCACCAATTCCCAGAGTTTAGGACAGGGATGCATGCCTAGCATACTTCAGTCCATGGGGTCGCAAAGAGTCAGCCAGGACTGAGAGACTGAACTGAACTGAAGGTAAGGACCAGGGGGCCTGAATGTCCTGAGGACCATCTGAGGGAGCTAATGTGAGATAGCAACACAAACTGTGGGATTGCCACAGAGACAATAAAAGAGAACTTTCTCATGAAAGTCTCTAACAAGCAGCCTGGCCTACTCACAGAACAAAGGATTAAGTGAATACCAAAGAAGAGCTAGCCGGCTGCATACAGGCCCCTTCTACCCTCCATCAGAGGCAGAGAGGCAGGCCAGTGACATCCAGAGCCAGAAAACAAGGAGCTGCTGCAATCTTAGCCTTGGAGACCGGCATCCTCCACCAAACTGTGAGCAGGCTCCCAGTTGCCAACCATGTCTTGTTGGGATTTTGGACGGTTGACATCTGCCAGGAGGGTCCCAGCTTGAGATTAGCTCCCCGGAGGAGACACTCGGCATACCTGAGATGGTGCTCTCATGGCGCACCCGGGAATCTGAACGGCTGGGCATCGAGAGGTGATTAAGACACACGGTCCACCAGGGACAATGTGTTAGCCAAACACCTGCTTGCTTGAGCTGCTCAGACCTGTGAAGTGCACAAAACTCATGCCCAACTCAGTCTGGGCGCTTTGGAGTACACAAGAAACTGAGCGGCTTAGACCTGGGAAGTGCACCAAAAGCAGGGCCCACTTTGGACAATGTCCCTGCAGAGCACCCTGAAGCCTGAGCAGTGTAGACCCAGGAATCACACGCCACCTTGAGCTGGGGCAAACCCAGTGTGGTCCATACATTGTGATCACTCTCTACACACTCCAGTGACATTTGTTTGCAATATCCCTCCCTCCCCACAATGCAACTGAACAAGTGAGCCTAAATAAATGACCACCTTCACCCACTTGTGTCAGGGGGGAAATTGGAGACTGAAGAGACTTGCAAAAAGAGGAAGCCAAAATAAAAAAAAAAGAGAACCACTCTGGAAGTGACAGGTGCAACAGATTAAAACCCTGTAGTTAACATTGACTAAGCATTGGAGGGGACCTATAGACCTTGAGAAAAAGTACAAGATGAAACAAGGAACTATCTAAAACTAAACTGACCCCACACTGTCCACAACAGCTCCAGAGAAATTCCTAGACATATTTTTTATTATTATCATTTTTAAAAGATCTTTATTACTCCTTTAATTTTCATTTTTATAACATACTATTACCTTGCAAAAAAAATCCAAGTTTTACAGAAAATTTCATATATATATAT
>NW_011494760.1:1555541-1557640 GCF_000754665.1 Bison bison bison | reverse complement strand
AAGGGCATGAGAAAAATACTTGAGATAATAGTTGAAAACTTCCCTAAAATGGGGAAGGAAATAGCCACCCAAGTCCAAGAAACCCAGAGAATCCCAAACTGATAAACCCAAGGCCAAACACCCCAATAAGCATATTAATCAAACTAATGAAGATCAAACACAAAGAGCAAACATTAAAAGCAGAAAGGCAAAAGCAGTAAATAATACACAAGGGGATTTGCATAAGGATAACAGCTGATCGTTTCATAGAAACTCTTCAGGCCAGAAAAGAATGGCAGGTCATACTTAGAATGATGAAAGAGAAAAGCCTACAACCCAGATTACTATACCCAGCAAGGAACTCATTCAAATGTGGAGAAATTAAAAGCTTTATAGAGAAGCAAAAGCTGAGAGAATTCAGTACCACCAAACCTGCTGTTCAACAAATGCTAAAAGATCTTCTCTAGACAGGAAACACAGAAAAGGTGTATAAACTCGAACCCAAAACAACAAAGTAAATGACCCTGGATCATACTTATCAATAATTACCTTAAATGTAAATGGGTTGAATGCCCCAAACAGAAGACAAAGGCTAACTGAATGGATAAAACAAGACCCTTATATATGCCATCTACAAGAGACCCACCTCAAGCCCAGGAACACATACAGGCTCAAAGTGTAGTGCTAGAAAAAGATATTTCATGCAAATTGAAATTAAAAAAAAATAAAGGCAGGAGTAGCAATACTCATAACAGATAAAATAGACTTTTAAATACAGACCGTGAAAAGAGACAAGGAGACTACCTAATGATCAAAGGATCAATTCAAGAAGAAGATTAAGCAATTATAAACATACGTACAACCAAGATAGCAGCACCTCAATATGTAAGGCAAATGCTAACAAGTATGAAAGGGGAAATTAACAGTAACACAATAATAGTGAGAGACTTTAATATCTCACTCACAACTATTGATAGATCAACCAAACAGAAAATTACCAAGGAAACAAAAACTTTAAATGATAAAATGGGCCATTTAGACCTAATTGATATCTGTAGAGTATTTCACTCCCCAAAATGGATTTCACCATTTTCTCAAGTACACACAGAACATTCTCCAGGATAGATCACATCCTGGGCCATAAATCTTGCCTTGGTAAATTCAAAAAATTGGAATCATTTCAAGCATCTTTTCTGATAACAATGCAGTAATATTAGGTGTCAATTACAGGGGGAAAATGTTAAAAATACAAACATGTGGATGCTAAATGACACACTTATAAATCACCAACAAATCATGGAAAAAATAAAAAAGGAAATAAAAGTACACATAGAAACACATGAAAATGAAAATATGAAGACCCAAAACCTATACCAGTGAACCAGTGAATTTTCTCTGTCGTGTCTGACTCTTTGGAATCCCATGGACTATAGCCTACCAGGTTCCTCCATTCATGAAATTTTCCAGGCAAGAGTACTGGAGTGGGTGGCCATTTCCTTCTCCAGGGGATTCAGTAAAAGTAGTGCTAAGGGGAAGGTTCATAGCAATACCAGCTTACCTCAAGAAACAAGAGAAAAACCAAATAAATAACCTAACATTACACCTAAAGTGAAAAGCAAAGGATAAAAGGAAATGCATAAGCACCTGAATGCAGGGTTCCAAAGAATAGCAAGGAGAAATAAAAAAGCCTTCCTCAGCAATCAGTGCAAAGAAATAGAGGAAAACAACAGAATGGAAAGGACTAGAGATCTCTTCAAGAAAATTAGAGATACCAAGGGAACATTTCATGAAAAGATGGGCTTGATAAAGGACAAAAATGGTATGGACCTAACAGAAGCAGAAGATATTAAGAAGAGATGGCAAGAATACACGGAAGAACTGTACAAAAAAGATCTTCATGAACAAGATAATCATGATCATGTGATCATGATCATTCATCTAGAGCCAGACATCCTGGAATGTGAAGTCAAGTGGGCCTTAGAAAGCATCACTAGGAACAAAACTAGTGGAGGTGATGGCATTCCAGTTGAGCTATTTCAAATCCTGAAAGATGATGCTGTGAAAGTGCTGCACCCAATATGCAAGCAAATTTGGAAAACTCAGCAGTGGCCACAGGACTG
>NW_011494760.1:1555303-1555441 GCF_000754665.1 Bison bison bison | reverse complement strand
TAAAGAGATGGGAATACCAGACCACCTGACTTTCTTCTTGAGAAACCTATATGCAGGTCAGGAAGCAACGGTTAGAACTGGACATGGAACAAGAGATTGGTTCCAAACAGGAAAAGGAGTATGTCAAGGCTGAATATT
>NW_011494760.1:1555106-1555203 GCF_000754665.1 Bison bison bison | reverse complement strand
TGATCGTTTCATAGAAACTCTTCAGGCCAGAAAAGAATGGCAGGTCATACTTAGAATGATGAAAGAGAAAAGCCTACAACCCAGATTACTATACCTG
>NW_011494760.1:1553814-1554796 GCF_000754665.1 Bison bison bison | reverse complement strand
GAAGCAACGGTTAGAACTGGACATGGAACAAGAGATTGGTTCCAAACAGGAAAAGGAGTATGTCAAGGCTGTATATTGTCACCCTGCTTATTTAACTTATATGCAGAGTACATCATGAGAAACGCTGGGCTGGAAGAAACACAAGCTGGAATCAAGATTGCTGGGAGAAATATCAATAACCTTAGATATGCAGATGACACCACCCTAATGGCAGAAAGTGAAGAGGAACTAAAAAGCCTCTTGATGAAAGTGAAAGAGGAGAGTGAAAATGTTGGCTTAAAGCTCAACATTCAGAAAGCTAAGATCATGGCATCTGGTCCCATCACTTCATGGGAAATACATGGAGAAGCAGTGGAAGCAGTGTCAGACTTTATTTATGTATTTTTTTTTAGCTCCAAAATCACTGCAGATGGTGGTTGCAGCCATGAAATTAAAAGACGCTTACTCCTTGGAAGGAAAGTTATGACCAACCTAGATAGCATATTCAAAAGCAGAGACATTACTTTGCCAACAAAGGTCCGTCTAGTCAAGGTTATGTTTTTTCCAGTGGTCATGTATGGATGTGAGAGTTGGACTGTGAAGAAAGCTGAGTGCTGAAGTATTGATGCTTTTGAACTGTGGTGTTGGAGTAAACTCTTCAGAGTCCCTTGGACTGCAAGGAGATCCAACCAGTCCATTCTAAAGGAGATCAGTCCTGGATGTTCTTTGGAAGGAATGATGCTAAAGCTGAAACTCCAGTATTTTGGCCAGTTCATGCAAAGTGTTGACTCATTGGAAAAGACTCTGATGCTGGGAGGGGTTGGGGGCAGGAGAAGAAGGGGACGACAGAAGATGAGATGGCTGGATGGCATCACTGACTCAATGGACGTGAGTCTGAGTGAACTCTGGGAGTTGGTGATGGACAGGGAGGCCTGGCATACTGCAATTCATGGGGTTGCAAAGAGTCGGACATGACTGAGTGACTGAACTGAACTGAACACCT
>NW_011494760.1:1548664-1552842 GCF_000754665.1 Bison bison bison | reverse complement strand
GCAATCAGAGAAGAAAAAGAAATAAAAGGAATCCAGATTGGAAAAGAATAAGTAAAACTCTCACTGATTGCATCTGATATTATCCTTGACATAGAAAACCCTAAAGAGACTACCAGAAATTACTAGAGCTAATCAATGAACACAGTAAAGTTGCAGGATATAAAATTAATACACAGAAAGCCCTTGCATTCCTATACCCAATAATGAGAAAACAGAAAGAGAAATTAAGGAAACACACCCATTCAGCACTGTGACAGAAAGAATAAAATACCTAGGAATAAATCTACCTAAATAAACAAAAGACCTATATATATATATGTATATAACTATAAAACACTGATGAAAGAAATCAAAGAGAATGCAAATAGATGGAGAAATATACCATGTTCACGGATTGGAACAATATAGTGAACATGGAACAATGTTGATCAATGATCAACATTGGATCAATATAATGAAAATAAGTACACTACCCAAAGCAATATACAGATTCAACAAAATCCTTATCAAGCTACCAACAGTATTTTTCACAGAACTAGAACAAATACTGTAACAATTTGTATGAAAATACGAAAAACTTTCAATAGCCAAAGCAATTTGAGAAAGAAGAATGGAACCGGAGGAATCAACCTGCCTGATTTCAGACTATACTACAAAGCTGCAGTCATCAAGACAGTATGGTACTGACACAAAAACAGAAATATCAATCAATGGAACACAATAGAAAGCCCAAAGATAAATCCAAACACGTATGTACACCTATGTGAACCTTATCTTTGACAAAGGAGGCAAAAATATAAAATAGAGAAAACATAATCTCTTTAACAAGTGGTGCTGGGAAAACTGGTCAACCACCTGTAAAATAATGAAATTAGAACACTTTCTAACACCATACACAAAAATAAACTCAAAATGGATTAAAGATCTAAATTTAAGGCCTGAAATCATAAAACTCCTAGAGGAAAACATAGGCAAAACGCTGTCTGAAATAAATCACAGCAAGATCCACTATGACCTACCTTCCAGAAGAATGGAAATAAAGCAAAAATAAACAAATAGGACCTAATTAAGCTTAAAAGCTTTTGCACTCTCTGAAATAAATCACAGCAAGATCCACTATGACCTACCTTCCAGAGGAATGGAAATAAAGCAAAAATAAACAAATAGGACCTAATTAAGCTTAAAAGCTTTTGCACTCTCTGAAATAAATCACAGCAAGATCCACTATGACCTACCTTCCAGAGTAATGGAAATAAAAGCAAAAATAAACAAATGGGACCTAATTAAACTTAAAAGCTTTTGAAGGAAACTATAAGAAAAGTGAAGATACAGCCTTCAAAATGGGTGAAAATAATAGCAAATGAAGCAACTGACAAAGAAATAATCTCAAAAATATAAAGCAGTTCATGCAGCTCAATACCAGAAAGATAAATGACTCAATCAAAAAATGGGCCAAATAACTAAACAGACATTTCTCCAAAGAAGACATACAGATGGCTAACAAACACATGGAAAGCTGCTCAACATCATTCATTATCAGAGAAATGCAAATCAAAACCACAATGAGGTACCATCTCATGCCAGTCAGAATGGCTGCTATCAAAAAGTCTACAAAATTTAAATATTGGAGAGGGTGTGGAGAAAAGGGAACCCTCTTACATTGTTGGTGGGAATGCAAACTAGTACAGCCACTATGGAGAACAGTGTGGAAATTCCTTAAAAACTGGAAATAGAACTGCTATACAATCCAGCAATCCCACTCCTGGGCATACACACCAAGAAAACCAGAATTGAAAGAGACATGTGTACCCCAATGTTCATTACAGCACTGTTTACAATAGCTAGGACATGGAAGCAACCTAGATGTCCATTGGCAGATAAATGGATAAGAAAGCTGTGGTACATATACACAATGGAATATTACTCAACTATTAGAAGAATGAATTTGAATCAGTTCTAATGAGGTGGATGAAACTGGTGCCTATGATACAAAGTGAAGTAAGTCAGAAAGAAAAACACCAGTACAGTATATAAATGCATATATATGGAATTTAGAAAGATGGTCACAATGACCCTATATGTGAAACAGCAAAAGAGACATAAAGAACAGACTTTTGGACTCTTGGGAGGAGGCAAGGGTGGGATTATTTGAGAGAATATTATTGAAACCAGTATATTACTTTATGCAAAATCAATGGCCAGTCCAAGTTCGATGCATGAAACAGGGCACTCAAAGCCTGTACACTGGGACAACCTAGAGGGATGGGATGGGGAGGGAGGTAGGAGGGGGGTTCAGGTTGCGGAACACATGTACACCCATGGTGGATTCATATCAATGTATGGCAAAACCAATACAATATTGTAAAGTAATTAGCCTACAAGCAAAATAAATAAATTTATATTAAAAATAAAATTAATTAATTAATTAAAAAATATCTCATTGGTATATCTCTGTAATTATTCAAGAGGTAAAGACATAAGTAATAAGCTTTGATGAATAGGCAGTTGTTTCTTTTAATACTAGCTGAAGAATCCCTGGGCAAAAGCTTACTTGACCTTCTTGAAAGCAGCTTGCTTCCAACACTCATACCTGATGCTCATACACGATCACTTGGCTGCCAATATTCGTAACCATCTGTTATGGTGGCAACATGCCTGCTCACGAAATAATGTGATATTTTAGATAGTAGGTGCCAATTAAGTAGATTGGCAATCCTAAATTCTGAGAGCATTTTTTCCTTACAGAAAGTGATGCTACATTAGCAACCACATGGATTCTTATCATTAAACCATCTGTTTACACTTTTGGGGCCAAACATCTTCATGGAAGGAAAATACAGAGTACTTGAGAAAAATTGGTGAGAATCTGTTGTGAAATAGATATTGTTATACATGAATCTATTTTAAAATTGACTTTATATATATGAGTGACTTCACTTTCACTTTTCACTTTCATGCATTGGAGAAGGAAATGGCAACCCACTCTAGTGTTCTGGTGGGCTGCTGTCTATGGGGTCGCACAGAGTCAGACACGACTGAAGCGACTTAGCAGCAGCAGCAGCATAGGAGTGTAAAACTACCAAACTTATGAAAAGCCATAAGACCTATAAGTAATTACTTTCATAAGTAACTAAAAGAAATATCGTTGATATATTGTTTTTTCATCAGTGCGAGTTTTAAGTGTGCATAAAAATCTGTGATACATCCAGGACCTGAACTGGAGGAAGTTCCTCTGTTGAATAAACTTTTGTAGATCTCAGCAATAATGATTGGAATCTGGGTGGTGCAGCCCTATCAACAGGTTGACCCCAGTTGGTCATATCAGAGAACAGGGTATGCTGTGGACATTCGTATGAATAATCCAGGCATTTAATAAACAGCTACAATTTGTTTCAAGTCCACAGGTCCAAAGAACAGTTTCTTTAAATCTGCCAGTCTGTAGCTTTCCAAAAGACGGGATGAGAGTGAAAGTCCCTCAGTCATGTCTGACTCTTTGCAGCCTTGTGGATGGTAGCCTGCTAGGCTCCTCTGCCCATGGAATTCTCAAGGCAAGAACACTGGAGTGGGTAGCCATTCTCTTCTTCTGGAGATCTTCCTGACCCAGGGATAGAACCCGGGTCTCCTGCATCACAGGCAGATTCTTTACTGTCTAAGCCACTAGGGAAGCCTTCAGTTCAGTTCAGTTCAGTCACTCAGTCGTGTCCGACTCTTTGCGACCCCATGAATCGCAGCACACCAGGCCTCCCTGTCCATCACCAACTCCTGGAGTTCACTCAAACTCACGTCCATTGAGTCGGTGATGCCATCTAGCCATCTCATCATCTGCGTCCCCTTTTCCTCCTGCCCCCAATCCCTCCCAGCATCAGAGTCTTTTCCAGTGAGTCAACTCTTCACATGAGGTGGTCAAAGTGTTGGAGTTTCAGCTTTAGCATCATTCCTTCCAAAGAACACCTAGGGCTGATCTTTAGAATGGATTGGTTGGATCTCCTTGCAGTCCAAGGGACTCTCAAGAGTCTTCTCCAACACCACAGTTCAAAAGCATCAATTCTTCCGCACTCAGCTTTCTTCACAGTCCAACTCTCACATCCATACATGACCACTGGAAAAACCATAGCCTTGACTAGACGGACCTTTGTTGGCAAAGTAACATCTCTGCTTTTGAATATGCTATGTAGGTT
>NW_011494760.1:1543510-1547902 GCF_000754665.1 Bison bison bison | reverse complement strand
CGTCCCTGGGATTCTCCAGGCAAGAACACTGGAGTGGGTTGCCATTTCCTTCTCTAATGCATGAAAATGGAAAGTGAAAGTGAAGTCGCTCAGTCGTGTCTGACTCTTAGTGACCCTATAGATGGCAGCCCACCAGGCTCTTCCATCCATGGGATTTTCCAGGCAAGAGTGCTGGAGTGGGGTGCCATTGCCGTCTCCAAAAATTATCATATGATTCAGCAAATTCACTACTAGGTATAGTACTCAAGAGAACTGACTGTATACATTCATGCAAAACCTTTCACATGAATGTCACTAAAACATTGTTCATAATATCCAAGTGTTTATCACCTTATGCATGGATAAATAAAATGTGGCATACTCAAATGATAGAATATTATTTTGAAATTAAATAGAGTACCGATATATTCAACAGCTTAAATGAATCTTGAAATCATGTTAAATGAAAGAAACTAGTCATGAAAAAAATACATATTTTATCATTTCATTTATATGAAATGTCTGGAGTGGAAAATCCATTGAGATAAAATGTAGATTAATAGCTGTCTGGGAATTGGATAAAAATGGGCAGTGACTGTTGCTACAGGCTTCTCTGGGGGTGACAAATTTTCTAAAATTGATTGTAGCAATAATTGCACTGCTCTTCAAATATACCAAAAACATTCACTTGTGCATCTTCACTGGCAGATTTTATAATATGTGAGTTATATATTAACAGAGCTATTTAAAAACTTCTCCAGATTTTAGATATAAATTCCTCTCCTCCAAGCAGAATATTTCACCCAAAGCTCAAGCTTCAATAAAATACCCAGATCTCTTCTTGGAAGAAAATAAAAGTTGAACTAAGAAAAGGAGTGAGGTTCCAACTTAAAGTTTGAGAGGAATATACACAAACAGAATATGTGAAGGAGCAAAAGCAAGTTTATTTCAGGATACATAATACTAAATTATTTTCATCTGGATGTAATTTCATTCATTTTATTAACAAAATTGAGTTTACTCCTAATTATAAAAAGAATATTTTTTAAATGTAAGTATATCTACCAGTGCTCTCTAATACATATAGCAAAAAAAGTGGAGTTATGTCTTATCTGCTGTACAAATTTAAGTAATTTTCATCATCTACTCTAAGTGTATTTATCAGCTATAATCTTTTTAAATACAAGCTGATGTTTCAAATATTAATCCAAGTAAATTGTTTTTCTAAAAACAGGTATTTTAATTGCAAGTAGTCAAGACTACTAAGGAAGGCTGTTCAGTGAAATTGTGGGTATTGCTGGTTATAATTGATGGGGAAAAGACCACCATTACATGGATGTCAGGTTGATGGTTGTAATTCTGAAGAGTAAAGTTGTATTTTTAGTCTACTTCAAACTTCATCTTAAAATCAGAATGTTTTGTCCTGATATTGGCCCCAAAATCAATTATATGAAAAAGAAAAAAAATGTTGAGTTTTATACGCATGGTGAATTTTTGAAATGATACACAGGAATAATGATTGTGTCTGTGGAGGAGGATTGGGGTGGTTGATGTGAGTTTTAATTGTAAACTTCTTTTTACATATATGTGTATTTATATATTCAAGTAAAGTGAATTAAACTAAAGTTGAATGTTAATGAACCATGGCATAAAGATCTGTTGAGATAATCATAGCATTATATATATTTAATCTTTGACGTTCATATTTTTCAGGGCATGCTTCCCAAAACAAATTGTGTTCAAAACATCTAGACTGCTTATTAAAACACAAAATCCATGAAAGAACTCCAGACATTGCTGTTTAGACCATCTAAGGACTTGGGACATGAATTTTGAATTTTTATGGTAAGTTCTGTATTCAGTTTTTTTACACGCTGAAACTTAATGGCTACTTCACTGGACTATTTACTTTAAAAACCATTAGTAAGTAAATTAATAAAAAGGCATTTAGTCTTATGATATCATGATATCTCAAAGTCTTGTTGAAACCTTTCCCCCTGACTCCAAATTAACATTTGTCATGTGTTCTTTTTCAATTAGTGCAGCATGTATTTTTTAAAAAAATCTTCAAAATAAAGGTGAAAATGCATCTTCTATATAAGTCTGTGATAATTTTACACTTATTCTGAGTCTACCTTGAAAGTTTGTGTTAATTGTGCTGTTCTGTGTGACTTTGATAACAGAAACCAACTCAAATAATTTTAGAATTTTTGACAATGCTAAGGCTTAAATTTCAAGTATATTTTTAAATGCAGCATATTTGCAAAACTCACTTTTACAGATATTATTGTATTTAAATATTTATGTGTTTATTATATAAAATTTATATAGAACACATCTTGTTCTAAGAATGAGGACTGTTGCTCACATATAATGTATTGAAAAAACTTTTATTTCTCAAGTAACATTGAAAAAAATTAAACATTAAACAACTAGAGAATCTGTTGGCTCATGTGCTCTTGCCACCAGGCTCCACTGTCCATGGAATTTTCCAGGGAAGAGTACTGAAATGGGTTGCCATTTCCTACTGTAGGGTATCTTCCCGACACAAGGATCATGTCCTGTTCCTCCTATAAAGTGGATTCTTTACCACTGCAACACCTAGGAAGCTCAAGATTTGTTTAAAGTCTTTAGTCAGTGGTTCAATCATGCCACAGAAAAACTAGTTTCTGACTGCCTCGCTGACAATTGACATTGTCTTCAGACTGACTTCACTTTTTTCACTACCAACAGATCACAGGGTATTGCTTTTATGTTTATACTATACAAGCAAGAAAATGTATCATTTATCACAATACTAACAAAAACTCTGAGAAGCACTCTCATTGGATAAACTACATAATGAGTATACATGTATCCAAAAGGATAGAGTATAGCACCCAGGCTTAGCAAACTACACACTTCAAGCTGGCTTATTTTGCATTCAAACTCACAACCCCTACAAGAAGCTGGGAATCTAGGAGAAGAGAAAAGGATTACAGTGTTGAAACTGCAGTCCATAAGATCCAGTGAATCATTTAATTCTGTAATATAATTATTAAATATAATGTTGTTACAAATTTTTGCAATAGTAAATGTCAGCTTTTATTATTAATAACACAACGATTCATGATTTCAAGGAAATTTCTGTAAAGTAAGGAAACAAAGCCATTATGGTGTTTTGTACCTATTATTTCTGTATGCCCAAAGACCTCATATTAAGACTTGGAAAATCTTACATTTTTACCACTAAAGTAAAATGTACCTTCAGCATAACAAGTATAATAATGAAACATATTGGCCTTAAAATATCTATAATTCCAGGTATTTGTTACTGCCAATGAATAAAGTGCTTTTATTTGTGAAGAATGCACTTCACTTCAGCTCAGTCTCTCATTCTTTTTGACTCTTTGTGAGCTTATGGACTGCAGCATGCCAGGCTTCCCTGTCCATCACCAACCCCTGGAACTTGTTCAAATTCATGTTCAATAGGTCGGTGAGGCCATCCATCCATCTCATCCTCTGTTGTCCCCTTCTCCTCTTTCCTTCAACATTTCCCAGCATCAGAGTCTTTTCCAAAGACTCAGATCTTTGCATCAGGTGGCCAAAGTATTGGAATTTCAGCCTCAGCATCAGTTCTTCCAATGAATATTCAGGACTGATTTCCTTTAGGATTGACTGGTTTGATCTCCTTGAGATCAAAAGATTGAAGTCCAAGATTCTTGAGAGTCTTCTCCAACACCACAGTTCAAAAGCATCAATTCTTCAGTGTTCAGCCTTTTTACATCCATACATGACTCTCACATCCATACTTGACTACTGGAAAAAACTGTAGCTTTGACTAGACAGACGTTTGTCTGCAAAGTAATGACACTACATTTTAATATGCTGTCAAAGTTGGTCATTGGTTTTCTTCCAAGAAACAAGCATCTTTTAATTTCATGGCTGCAGTGATCTTGGAGCAGCCCAAATTAAAATCTGTCACTGTTTCCATTGTTTCCCCATTTATTTGACATGAAGTGATGGGATTGGATGCCATGATCTTTGTTTTTTGAATGTTGAGATTTAAGGCAGCTTTTTCACTCTCCTCTTTCACTTTCATCAAAAGGCTCTTGGACGACCCAGAGGGATGGTATGGGGAGGGAGGAGGGAGGAGGGTTCAGGATGGGGAGCACATGTATACCTGTGATGGATTCATTTTGATATTTGGCAAAACTAATACAATTATGTAAAGTTTAAAAAAAAAAAAAAGGCTCTTTGCTTCGTCTTTACTTTCTGCCATAAGGGTGGTGTCATCTGCGTATCTGAGGTTATTAATATTTCTCCTGAAAATCTTGATACCAGCTTGTGCTTCCTCCAGCCCAGCATTTCTCATGATGTACTCTGCATGTAAGTTAAATAAGCAGGATAACAATATACAGCCATGACGTACTC
>NW_011494760.1:1542364-1542544 GCF_000754665.1 Bison bison bison | reverse complement strand
AGTCTGAATTTGGCAAAAAGGAGTTCATGATCTGAGCCACAGTCAGCTCCTGGTCTTGTTTTTGCTGACTGTATAGAGTTTCTCCATCTCTGGCTGCAAAGAATATAAACAATCTGATTTTGGTATTGACCATCTGGTGATGTCCATGTGTAGAGTTTTCTCTTGTGTTGTTGGAAGAGG
>NW_011494760.1:1537856-1541347 GCF_000754665.1 Bison bison bison | reverse complement strand
GCTGTGGTCTATGTGATAAGTTTGATTAGTTTTCTGTGATTGTGGTTTTCATTCTGTCTGCCTTCTGATGAATAAGGATAAGAAGCTTTTGGAAGCTTCCTGACAGAGGGGGAAACTGGGTCTTGTTCTGATGGGCCAAGCCATGCTCAGTAAGCCTTTAATCCAATTTTTTTGATGGGTGGGGCTGTGTTCCCTCCCTGTTCCTTGATCTGAGACCTAACTGTGGTGGAGGTAATGAATATAATGGAGACCTCCTTCAAAATGTTCCTTGCTTGTACTGCTGCAGTCAGTTTCCTCCACTCTGCAGCAGGACACCTCTAACCCTTGCCTCACCCGGATACTCCTGAACACTCAAAGACAAGTCTGGGTCAGTCTCTTGTGAGATCACTGCTCCCTTCTCCTGAGTCCTGGTGCACACAAGTTTGTGTTTGTGCCCTCTAAGAATCTGTTTCCTCAGTTCTATAAGTTCTGTAATCAACTACTCCCTGGGAGTTCTTGGTCCCTTTTCCAGATCCCCAGGTTGAGAAATCTGTTGTGGTTCCTGGCATTTTCTTAACAGTGCCAGAATCTCTTTGGTATAATTGTTCTGCAGTTTGTGGGTCATCTGCTCAGCAGCTCTATGGTGGAGTTAATGACGACCTTCTCCATGAGGGCTTATGCCACATGTGAATATTGAACTACATTCAGACTTACATTTTTTTACTCATAAATACTGAATAATTAAATAGAAATATAATGATGATATTAATGACAGGAATACTTTCATGGGAGAATGGTCATCAATTGTTTCAGAACTTTAAATACAGTGAATGTATTGATAAATTATAAGGTATTGATATATTGATCTCTTTCAACTACTATGACCTTTTCATACAGTGTCGAAGTCATCAAGAATGAGAAATGCTGGTCATATTTAGTATCTATGAAATGTTACATTATATGGAATGTATAAAATTACTTTCTGAAAATGTTCAGAGGTTTAATATGTGTGTGTGTGTGTGTGTGTGTGTGTGTGTCTGTTGTACACACATGTGGGCTCAGTTATGTCCAATTCTTTGTGGCCCTGTGGATTGTAGCCTGCCAGGCTTCTCTGTCCATGGAATTTTCCAGGCAAGAATGCTTGAGTGTATTTCCATTTCATACCACAGTGAATCTTCCTGACCCACATATTGAACCCTCATCTCTCACATTTCCAGCATTGGCAGGTGGACTCTTTACCTGTAGCACCACATGGGAAGGCCAGTTTAATATGTGGATGAGGGTATGTCTAATATAAACCTGGAGAAGAACTAGGTCTGATTAACAGGTTGAAAGAAAAAGTAGAAAGTGATCCTGATAGTATAACTTGTAATAGTATGGTGCTTGGACCAGCAGCATGTGAATCAACTTGGGGACTTTTTAGAAACACAAATTCTTAAGCCCAGTTAGGAAAAGGAGGGGCTTCCAAGGTGGCTCAATGGTAAAGAATCTGCCTACTAATGCAGGAGACTAGAGTTTACTCCCTGACTTGGGAAGATAAACCTAGAGGAGGAAATGGCAACCTGCTCCAGCACTCTTTCCTAGGAAATTCCATGGATCGACCCTCCCTGGAGTCACAGAGAGTCCTACAGCCACACACAGAACACAGCAGTCACACACTCCAAGAATACTTAAAGCACAGACAGTTCACATAACTGCTTAAGGCCACAAAGCTAGGAAAGCAGACACCCAGGAAGACAGAAAGAGTCTTTTCTTTTAAATACTATTCTGTAACCATTGATGTTTGTCTCTATGAACATGTAAGTTTAGAAGAGGATTAAACCTTAATTTAACACAGTAAGATAAATGAAAATGATCCACATACAGCATAAGATTTAATTGAATAATTTACTTGATAAACATATGCTTCTAAATTGAAAATCAATGGTGTATCACTTGAATATATATTTATTTTATATTTGTATCAGTAACAGGTATATAATCATACTACTACTAATAATAACAAGGATAAAAAAATATTAGAAACAAGACCAACAAATACATAGTGGATGGTTACTAAGCATTAAACAGTGTTAAAATGGTTTTGTGTAATCACATTCTTCCTTATTATATTCCTATGAGTCAACGACATTGAGACATGCCAAATTTAAGCACCTGTTGACACTAACACAGCTACTTAGTGACAGAGTCAATATTCCAATTCTTCTTTGTCTCCAGAGTTCCATTCTTGTGTTAAGACTGTGCTTAACTGGCTGGTAGAGAGAATAACCTCTACCTCAATTAGTGAATTGGCTAAATCTGTAAATCTATAATTTCAAGTAATTTTGCTGTTGTTGTTAGTCACTAAGTCATGTCTGACTGTTTTGTGACCCCATGAACTGTAGCTCCACCAGACTCCCCTGTCCATGGGACTTCCCAGGCAAGAATACTGGAGTGGGTTGCCATATCCTTCTCCAGTGGATCTTTCTGGGCCAGGGATCAAATCCCCATCTCTTGCATTGCAGGTGGATTCTTTACCACTGAGACATGCAGGAAGACCTATGTGATTCTAGAGTCCTTAAAAATGCAATTCTTATATTTTTAAAAGTGTACTTCAAAGTAGCTGCAGTTTTCTGCACAGAATTAGTATTAAGCCCGTCTTCAAAAAATCTCCTAAACAAGTTTTAAGTATAATCTAGACGAGAGCGTGTTACTACAAACTATTGGCAAGCTCATACTGAAATGACCTTCGATATAAAGGAGAGGGTTTTGAAATATGATATCAATTTTATTACAGTTTTTAGCATTTACTCAAAGTGATATACAGAAGAAGGAAGTAAAAAGAAATAAGCCAATCCATCACTTCATTACAGAAGGGACCGATGATCTTAATGTCCCTTTATACTGTAATATTATGCCAGAGTTCTGTGAGAGGATGGTTCTGAAAATAAAATTTAAGAAGTATTCAGCCACAAATATACCAATACTGAAGACAGTTCCTGAATTCTGAAGGAATGAACTGTAATACTATTCTTTCTTTACTAAATAATGTCTATTTAAGCTTTTATGTTTTCTAATATCTGACTATACAATCATTGAACTGTGTTCATGCTGTGAACTGAAAAACATTAATGATGCTATTAAGTAAATTCACTAGCCAAGTGACTTTCTTTACTAATTTTTAAAGGTACTGAAACAATAGTTTTATTTCATCATTAGTTCTCTGAGTCTACATAACTGAGCAACTGAACTGACTGACTTCTCTGGAATATGTTTATATGTCATTTATTAAATGAATTATGCAAAAAAGCAAAATGGATGTCTGGGGAGGCCTTACAAATAGCTGTGAAGAGAAGTGAAAGCAAAGGATAAAAGGAAAGATATAAGCATCTGAATGCAGAGTTCCAAAGAATAGCAAGAAGAGATAAGAAAGCCTTCTTCAGTGATCAATGCAGAGAAATAGAGGAAAACAACAGAATGGGAAAGACTAGAGATCTCTTCAAGAAAATTAGAGATACCAAGGGAACACTTCA
>NW_011494760.1:1535745-1536357 GCF_000754665.1 Bison bison bison | reverse complement strand
GAGAGTGAAAAAGTTGGCTTAAAGCTCAACATTCAGAAAATGAAGATCATGGCATCCGGTCCCATCACTTCATGGCAAATAGGTGGGTAAACAGTGGAAACAGTGTCAGACTTTATTTTTTGGGGCTCCAAAATCACTGAAGATGGTGATTGCAGCCATTAAATTAAAAGACGTTTACTCCTTGGAAGGAAAGTTATGACCATCCTAGATGGCATATTGAAAAGCAGAGACATTACTTTGCCAACAAAGGTCCATCTTGTCAAGACTATGGTTTTTCCTGTGGTCATATATGGATGTGAGAGTTGGACTGTGAAGAAGGCTGAGTGCTGAAGAATTGATACATTTGAACTGTAGTGTTGGAGAAGACTCTTGAGAGTCCCTTGGACTGCAAGGAGATCCAACCAGTCTATTCTGAAGGAGATCAGCTCTAGGATTTCATTGGAAGGAATGATGCTAAAGCTGAAACTCCAGTACTTTGGCCACCTGATGCGAAGAGCTGACTCATTGGAAAAGATTCTGATGCTGGGAGGTATTGGGGGCAGGAGGAGAAGGGGACGACAGAGGATAAGATGGCTGGATGGCACCACTGACTCAATGGACATGAGTCTGAGT
>NW_011494760.1:1535355-1535645 GCF_000754665.1 Bison bison bison | reverse complement strand
TGTCCATTGAGTTGGTGATCCCATCCAACCCTCTTATCCTCTGTCATCCCCTACTCTTCCTGCCTTCAATCTTTCCCAACTCAGGGTCTTTTCAAATAAGTCAGTTCTTCAAATTCCATAAAGACTTTTAAATTGTCTACATTAAAAAATCTTTAAGAAAAGGTCTACATTAGTATTTTTTTATCTTTGGACAATTATTCTGTCTTTTTCACCATAGTAAGCTTGATGAAAGTGAAAGAGGAGAGTGAAAAGGTTGGCTTAAAGCTCAACATTCAGAAAACTAAGATCAT
>NW_011494760.1:1526483-1535255 GCF_000754665.1 Bison bison bison | reverse complement strand
CATATTGAAAAGCAGAGACATTACTTTGCCAACAAAGGTCCATCTTGTCAAGGCTATGGTTTTTCCAGTACTCATGTATGGTTTTGAGAGTTGGACTGTGAAAAAAGCTGAGTGCCAAAGAATTGATGCTTTTGAACTGTGGTGTTGGAGAAGACTCTTGAGAGTCCCTTGGACTGTAAGGAGATCCAACCAGTTCATTCTAAAGGAGATCAGCCCTTGGTGTTCTTTGGAAGGAATGATGCTAAAGCTGAAACTCTAGTACTTTGGCCATCTCATGCAATGAGTTAACTCATTGGAAAAGACTGTGATGGTGGGAGTGATTGGGGGCAGGAGGAGAAGGGGATGACAGAGGATGAGATGGCTGGATGGCATCACCAACTCGATGGGCATAAGTTTGAGTGAACTCCGAGAGTTGGTGATGGACAGGGAGGCCTGGAGTGCTGCAATTCATGGAGTTGCAAAGAGTTGGACATGCCTGAGCAACTAAACTGAACTGAACTGAAAGCTAAAAGAAGTAACAACCCACACCAGCAACCTGACAGTTTTGTACCATATTTTCTAAGGTCTCAATTGACCTATACTATTATTTGATGGGTTTTCTTTAGTATAAATCAAATTCTCAGCAGAGGCCTCCCATTCCTAGATCTTATGCTGACTCAGCAATGTCCATGTTCTAGTGTCTACCACAAAGATTAGCTTATGCCACCGACTTCCACATACAGTTTCATTGTTGGGATTGCAAATGGTAAACAATTATGGCCATGTTTATGTTCTTTGCAAACCAAACTTAAATTTAATACACATTGTGGCTCATGAGATCAGGCTATTGAAAGTTTCAGACTCTGAAAACAAAAGTAATAATTTTGATAAAAATCTAAGTTAAAAAATCTCAGTGAATTATTTTGAGATATGGTTAGATACTGAACCCTGGAAATACAGTCAGGGTTTTTCTTCACATTTTTTCCACATCTACCTTTCTTCTTTTCTTTGTTGATTTCATATTCATCTGCTGCAAAAAGTTGGGACGATGAGTGGAGTCTAGTATATAGCACCCATATGAGTAGATAATTGATATGAAGATTCTGATTCGTTTAGCTGTATCAAACCAGCTGTATCATACTCAAACATGGGTCATTGAGTCCTGCAGATAAATGATAAACTTCATCCAAAATACATCCAAAAGAGAACTTGAGGCTTGAAGAAAGTTTTGGTCATAAAATATGAATTCAATAAAAACAAGACATTTTTAGTTATAATACTGATTTAACATGTGTTTATTAATGTTAATTATTTGATTAATTCTTAAAGCATGAAGCAAATAACATGATTGTTTTTTTGGGGGGGATGGTGAGATGTGGTCCTTCCAAAGTAACTCTAAAGAAGTCACCACTCAACTGATGGGTTGTCCTAACCCTAGTTAGAGAAAATCAGAATTGAAATCCTAATGTTTCCATTAAGAAAAGTAGCTAGAATTAAATATGAATAAGGATGATTTTTACATTCACAAAAAAAAATGCACTGGTTGTTAAAGCTTGTTTTATTTATTTTTATTTGATTCCCTGATGAAAGAGTAGCTATTTTAGTAATTTATAGTTACTTTATCTTTAGGGAATTTAAAGGGCTATTTTACTAAATTAAAATAATAATAACTAGCAATTATTAGTGTACAAGTTATAATGATAGAAATACTATTTTAATTTACTTTATATTTTCTGAAAGAATAAGTTGAAGGCTAAAGCCAATCTGAAAGCCAATATTAAGTCAATATAATTTATTCACTGTCCTTCTTTTAGAAAAGAGATTTATTTCTCTCTGTGTTAGTGTTTTCTTAAAATGCCTTGGCTTACTTTTCAATTCATTTCAGCATTTCAATTTCCTGTGAGTGCTTTCCATTTCTCACTATGTACTAAGAAAGATAGTAAAAATGGCTTAAACATAATTGTCATTTTCATGACAACACTAGGGTATTTCAAAGAATGAAAGAAAGATAATCCATTTAAATTGCTATTTTCCACCCACATTGGAATTTTTAGATATAAATGAGTTCATATAAATGGAAAACTGTCATAAAGGTAAGGTCATTTAAACAGTCCGCTGCAGTTAAAATAGTTTCATGACAGACCAACATGTCAGGCAGTAAGGCATGGAATTGATACTATGATCAGTAGCTTTTGTCATGATGTTCTTCTTCACTCTGATTCTATTGAAATGTAATAGGGAAATAGCCAATTGTTATACACTGTATAGTGCATAATTTTATATACACTATACAATAGAATATAAAATATTAAATTGTTAAACACTAATGTCCAGAGAGTGAATTGTTAAGGTGTATGTTGTTCAGTCATTAAGTCATGTCTAATTCTTTATAACCCCATGGACTACAGCATGTCAGGCTTCCCTGCCTTTCAGTATCTGTCAGAGTTTGCTCAATCTCATCCCCATTAAGTCAGTGATGCTATCTAAATGTCTCATCCTCTGTCACCCTCTTCTCCTCCTGCCTTAATCTTTCCCAGCATCAAGATCTTTCCCAATGGGTCAGCTCTTCACATCAGGTAGTCGAAATATTGGAGCTTCAGCATCAGTCCTTCCAATGATTATTCAGAGTTACTTCCTTTAGAATTGACTGGTTTGATTTCCTTGCAGTCTAAGGGACTCTTAAAAGTCTTCTCCAACACCACAGTTTGAAAGCATCAATTCTTCAGCTCTCAGCCTTCTTTATGGTCCAACTTTGTCATCTGTACATGACTACTGGCAAAAAACATAGCTTTGACTATACAGACCTTTGTCAGCAAGTGATGTTTCTGCTTTTTAATATGCTGCCTAGGTTTGTCATAGCTTTTCTTCCAAGGAGCAAGTGTCTTAATTTTGTGGCTGCAGTTACTTTCTGAGGTGATTTGGAGCTCAGCGTTCAAGAAACGAAGATGATACATCCAGTCCCATCACTTCATGGCAAATAGATGGGGGAAAAGTGGAAACAGGAGTTTTAAGCAAGCTTTTTCAATCTCCTCTGTCACACTCAAGAGGCTCTTTTGTTCCTCTTCACTTTCTACCGTTAGAGTGTTTATCATCTGCATACCTGAGGTTGCTGATATTTCTCCCAACAATATTAATTCCAGTTTTTGTTCCATCCAGTACAGAATTTTGCATGATGTATTTAGCTGGGCTTCCTTGGTGGCACAGCAGTAAAGATTTTACCTGCAATGCAGGAGCTACAGGAGACGCGGGTTAGATCCCAGGGTTGGGAAGATCCCTGGAGAAAGGCATGGCAACCAACTCCAGTATTCTTGCTTGGGGAATCCATGGACAGAGGAGCCTGGTGGGCTACAGTTCATAAGGTCACACTGAGCTGGACACAACAGAAGTTATTTAGCACATAAGCATGCACTCTGCATAAAAGTTAAATAAACAGAGCTATAATATACAACCTTGAAATACTCCTTTCCAAGTTTTGAGCCATTCTATGTCTGGTTCAAATTATTGCTTCTTGATTTGCTTACAGGTTTCTCAGAATGCAGTTAAGGTAGTATGGTATTCCCATCTCTTTAAGAATTTTCCAGTTTGTTGTGAGCCACACAGTCAAAGGCTTTAGTGTAGTCAAGGAGGCAGAACTAGATGTTTTTCTGGAATTCCTTTTCTCTGTGATCCCGTGAATTTTGTCAGTTTAATCTCTGGTTCCTCTGCCTTTTCTAAATACAGCTTGTACATCTGGACTTTCTAGGTTCATATACTGCTGAAGTGTAGCTTAAAGGATTTTGAGCATTAACTTGCTAGCATGAGACATGAATGCAATTGTCTGGTAGTTTGAACATTCTTTGGCATTGTCCTTCTTTGGGATTGGAATGAAAATATGCCTTAAAAAATAAATCCTATATCCAAATGGGGAGATCTTAATGGGTGCTCACAATATATAAATTTTACTTTTTTTTTTTCTATGGAAGATCTTGATTAGTTGGACTAATATGCATGGGAGAATAAAGAAAGCAGGATAGATGACAAAGAACATAGTGTAGAAATGCTGTTTGTGCTATACTACCAGTTGGGTTTAATGGAAAACTTTTGGCCAAAGTATGGGTTTGTGGTTTGATGGGTCTCAGTCTTTACAAGGGGTTTAAGAAAGAAAATTGTCCATGCCATTTGGTTCGTGTGTTTATCGAGTAACATGATGCCCAAGTCTCTTAGTAGAGTGTGAGATGGTGAACATGAACAGTTATTCCAAACAGGAATTGCAAATATTTGTACAAAACTAAAGCTACTTACAGACTGAGATGAGTTACATGGAGTGGAGAAAAACTGTTGTAAGTGATGCAGATTTAAGGATCATTATTACATATTTGGAATACAGAACAGACATCTGGCAAACTGACAGAATCATCTTAAAGGAAAAACCAGCAAATAATTATTTTCACTTGAAAAGGCCCAAATATTTGTTCTGCTTAAAAAAAAAAAAGTTAAAATATTTGTTCTCAAGATGCATAAATTCCTTGGAAAATTTGCTTCCACTAGTAATTGTAACTTTTTCAAATGTGATTTCAAATTGCAATTCTCACAAAAGTATTTTATTAAATGTGTTGGCAGAGCAGTAATTTTATTTTTAAAGCTAGAAGTGTGAATATACTCAGACCAAGTTATAATTTATATCACTGGGTTTTGTAAGCAAAAATTAAGTATTTAAGTGAAATTTAAGTTATTTGACTACAGTTATAAACAGAATATATAACAAGCTACATTCAAATAGTGTTAATTATCATTTTGAAGTTTACTAGCAAAATAAAGATGTTTTGTAATCACATTATTTTCTATTTGCTTTTATATTATGAATTTCAGGAGTACAGCATTATAATTCAGCATCTGTATATATATTACAGAGTGATCACCCCCACAAGTCTAGTCGCCATCCATCACTATACTGTTGACCCTGTTCGCCCACCCTTCAAATCCCTTCCCCTCTGGTTTATGCTCTTTATGAGTTTTTATTTTAATGCCTATTTTGAAATATAATTTTGAAATCATATAAATACTTGCTTTGAGAGGCCATAATGTTGAACAGATGTAGCTTAACGTATAGTTTAACAATAATCTTATTTTGTTTACTCTGCTTAGGGATGTAACTGATGTTTTTATGAAATTTTTCCACATAATAGTTAAGACAAAAATCAATTTAGGACACAAAAGCAGTCACAAATATTTTTTATAATTGAATACATTACTTGAGCTTCCCTGAGCAATTTTACATACGTCTTCGATGTATCAAATGCAATGCTGGAAATCTCTGTATACTTAATGACTGCTTATCTATTTATCTACATATTTTCTTGGTAATGAAGTGATATTTATTCACCAAAATATTAAAAACTTAGGCATAAATATTTCCTAAATGACTGTTCATCTAAGGACATTTTAGCATTTTAAACTTCTACTTCCATAATCACTCAGTTCTAATCTCAGCGACTGTTACTTTACTCCCCTCAACATATCTCCATATTTCTTCTGTGCTGTGTTGTTGTTACTTTTGAGCATGTTCTCAGATTTATCTCACAGATTCACTTGGAATATTTGAATATGGAAGGGATCTGTGAGCTTAAAATTTTGATAAAATAATGGTAAAATAAATAGATCATTATTTTATAATTTTTTCAACAGTGATGGGTAGGGGATTAAGAGATCTAAGATATTATGTAGAAAATAAACTGAAAGGATGTATTGTACAAGGCAGGGAATATAGCACATACTTTATAATCACTATGAATTAACTATAAAATTGTGAATCACTATGACATACACTTGTAACACAAAATACTGTATATCAACTGTACCTCAATAAAAAGATTTTGGGTTTAGTATTATAAATGCTATCTAGCAGTGTTTAATTAAAATAAAGAACCGAAGGAAAATTATATTATTAAGAGTTTTGAAGGACTCAACGTTTTCAAAAAGAATTAAGACAGAAAAAGGAAAAGTTACCCATAACACTTTTTTGCAAAATCATATCTTCTTATTAAAAAAGAAAATGTTAAAATTGCAAAATGTTAAGAGCAGAATTGCTTAGAAGACCATATATTGTGATGGAAGAGGAGAAAATATTAAGGTTGACTAATAGTCATAGAACATATAAAGCCAGAAAATTTGGAGGAAATGTGTAGAAGTCCTTAAGATCCAGTGAATAAATAAACAGAATGTGAAGAAGGAGAGAAATACAACGTTTGTATGTATGCATATGTTTCAATATGTATATGAAAAAATATAAATTACATTATATATATATATAATACATATACTTCAAATATATAGATTATACGTATTACTTGTAAATATTGAGCACATGTGTGTGTGTGCCCAGTCATGTCCAACTCTTTGTGACACCAGGGACTGTAGCCTGCCAGGATCCTTTGTCCACGAAATTTTCCAGGCAAGAATACTGGAGTAGGTTGCCATTTCCTACTCCAGGGGATTTTGCCAACCCATGGATTGAACTTGCATCTCTTCTTGATTCTCCTGAATTGGCAGGTGGATTCTTTACTGCTACCCCACCTGGGAAGCCCATCTGAGTGTATGCGTGCAGGCTGTCACTTCAGTTGGTCCAACTGTTTGCGAGTCTATGGACCATAACCTGCCAGGCTCCTCTGTCCATGGGATTCTCCAGGTGAGATTACTGGAGTGGGTTGCCCTTTTCTTCTCCAGGGGATCCTCCCAACCCAGGGATCAAACCAGTGTCTCTGGCAACTCCTGCACTGGCAGGCAGGTTCTTTACAAATAGTGCCTCCTGGGAAGCCCATTTGTATGTATATTTCACTATAAATTGAAATGTATTTGTCTATGCGTGAGTGTATGGATATTTATATACTATATGTCTGTTTCATTAGTAAAATAATTTGACTCATGTAGAGCTGGATTTAAGTCACCCCATATTCCTGATAGTTTCTGGATATGATATAACCTGTTATTTTCCCCGTCTGACTTTTCCTGGGATCCATGTAGATAGATAGTACTGTGGTGGTGGCTTAGTTGCTAAGTCATGTCTGTCTCTTCAGACCTGTGGCGGGGTAGCTTACTAGGCTCCTCTGTCCATGGGATTTCACATGCAAGAATACTGGAGTGGGTTGCCATTTTTTCTCCAGGGAATTCTCCCAACTCAGGGATTGAACCCGCATCTCCTGTATTGCAGACAGTCTCCTGCATTGCAGGCAGATTCTTTACTGACTGAGCCACCAGGGAAGACCAGACTATACAGTGCTACACTAATTTGTTAAGGGTGTCTTAACAAAGTTCCTTTATTAACAAAATACAGATTGGGTGCCTTCAATGACAGACTTTTGTTTACTTTAAGTTATGGGAAATAGGAAGACAAGATGAAGATATCCACAAGGTTAGTTTCCTCTGAAATCTCACTCTTTGGCTTATGGATAATCATTTCCTCCCCATGTCTTCATAAGTTCTTTCTTCAATAGATGTTGCTATCTTGATCTTCTCCTCTTGTAAGGATGTAACTGATATCAAATTAGTGCCCACCCTCATGATATCATTTTATATTAATTATTCCTTTAAAGATCCTTTCTCCAAACATAGTCACACTTGGAGTTGCTGGGGGTTAGGACTTCAACATGAGAATATGAGAGATGGGCAGAACAGTTAAGAAGAGATGGCAAGAATACACAGAAGAAGTATACAAAAAAGATTTTCACTACCCAGATAATCACGATGGTGTGATCTTTGACCTAGAGCCAGACATCCTGGAATGTGAAGTCAAGTGGGCCTGAGGAAGCATCACTACGAACAAAGCTAGTGGAGGCTAGTGGAGATGATGGAATTCCAGTGGAGCTATTCCAAATCCTGAAAGATGATGCTGTGAAAGAGCTGCACTCAATATGCCAGCAAATTTGGAAAACTCAGCAGTGACCACAGGACTGGAAAAGGTCAGTTGTCATTCCAATCCCAAAGAAAGGCAATGCCAAAGAATGCTTAAATTACCACACAATGCACTCATCTCACACACTAGTAAAGTAATGCTCAAAATTCTCCAAGCCAGACTTCAGCAATATGTGAACCGTGAACTTCCTGATGTTCAATCTGGTTTTAGGAAAGGCAGAGCAACCAGAGACCAAATTGCCAACACCTGCTGGATCATAGAAAAAGCAAGAGAGTTCCATAAAAACATCTATTTCTGCTTTAATGACTATGCCAAAGCCTTTGACTGTGTGGATCACAATAAACTGTGGAAAATTCTGAAAGAGATGGGAATACCAGACCACCTGATCTGCCTCTTGAGAAATTTGTATGCAGGTCAGGAAGCAACAGTTAGAACTGGACATGGAACAACAGACTGGTTCCAAATAGGAAAAGGAGTTCATCAAGGCTGTATATTGTCACCCTGCTTATTTAACTTATATGCAGAGTACATAAGCGTTTTCAGAAATGCTGGACTGGAAGAAACGCAAACTGGAATCAAGATGGCCGGGAGAAATATCAGTAACCTCAAATATGCAGATGACACCACCCTTATGGCAGAAAGTGAAGAGGAACTCAAAAGCATCTTGATGAAAGTGAAAGTGGAGAGTGAAAAAGTTGGCTTAAAGCTCAACATTCAGAAAACGAAGATCATGGCATCTGGTCCCACCACTTCATGGGAAATAGATGGGGAAACAGTGGAGACAGTGTCAGACTTTATTTTTCTGGGCTCCAAAATCACTGCAGATGGTGACTGCTGCCATGAAATTAAAAGAGGCTTACTCCTTGGAAGGAAAGTTATGACCAACCTAGATAGCATGTTCAAAA
>NW_011494760.1:1523386-1526243 GCF_000754665.1 Bison bison bison | reverse complement strand
AATTTGAGTGAACTCCGGGAGTTGGTGATGGACAGGGAGGCCTGGTGTGCTGCGATTCATGGGGTCACAAAGAGTCGGACACGACTGAGCGACTGATCTGATCTGATCTGATGAGTAGAATAATTCTGTGCATTGAATGTCATTTTCATCTAATTAAATTTAAATTACTTATAAATCATATCTTAATATTTACCATTAATGTTTATTATTTTGAATCAATGTGCTACAATAAATAGGAAAGCAAATCATAATTTCTCCCCTGATGATGTACTCAAGATCATAATTTGGCATCTGTTCTATATCCAAGATGTTTGGGGTCATTGAACTTTGTTGTAATTGTAAATATTTTCTTTAAATGAGTTTCTGTTTTTACTCAGTGCTTACACTTTAAAATGCTCTGCTAAGGCAAATACAAAACCCTTAGTTTTTGTGTATGTGTGTGTGTGTGTGTGTGTTGCTTGCAAGGAAAATACATTCTAATAAAAATATTATTGTGTAGATCAGTCTTATGGACTCTGTGGGAGAGGGAGAGGGTGGGAGGTTTGGGAGAATGGCATTGAAACATGTATAATATCATGTATGAAATGAGTTGCCAGTCCAGGTTCGATGCACGATACTGGATGCTTGGGGTTGGTGCACTGGGACGACCCAGAGGGAGGAGGGTTCAGGATGGGGAACACAGGTATACCTGTGGTGGATTCATCTCGATATTTGGAAAAACTAATACAATATTGTAAAGTTTAAAAATAAAATAAAATTTACACCAATACAGTATACTAACGCATATATATGGAATTTAGAAAGATGGTAACGATAACCCTGTATACGAGACAGCAAAAGAGACACTGACGTATAGAACAGTCTTATGGACTCTGTGGGAGAGGGAGAAGGTGGGAAAATTTGGGAGAATGGCATTGAAACATGTAAAATATCATGTGTGAAACGAGATGCCAGTCCAGGTTCAATGCACGATACTGGATGCTTGGGGCTGGTGCACTGGGACGACCCAGAGGGATGGTGTGGGGAGGGAGGAGGGAGGGGGGTTCAGGATGGGGAACACATGTATACCTGTGGTGGATTCATTTTGATATTTGGCAAAACTAATACAATTATGTAAAGTTTAAAAATAAAATAAAATTAATTAAAAAAATAAAATAAAATTAAAAAAATAAACTGAATTAGTTCTCTGTGAAAATTGAAGGGGAAAGCATTTCTACTTACTAGTAAGAAATTGTATAAAAGTGACTATTTACAAACGTTGGTTTAGAAATCATCCCTAACTTATAATAAGATTTGAATCCAACTTTTCAGTCTGAGGGGCAATTAATTCCCAAGAAATATGGGAATTACTTCCAGGAGTAATTACTGAATATTAAAAATAAATTTAATTTATTAGTAAAAATATTTTTGAATAATCAGTGTTATAATTCTCTGTTGGGTTTTTGCATAGCTATATTGCCCCTAAATTAAAATATTTTAATGTGTCTAACTTATGAAAAAACAGAAAATTTGATTACTTCAAGTTCTTTAAAATTGTAAACTAATGTTTAACACTTATTTTAAAACTTAAGTGACTTATGAATATTACCATAGTGTGAATATCAAAGTTATGTGAAATTTTATTGATAGCATTTATTCTGGCTACATCTCAGCCATTTAATTCTTTATTCATTCATGAGCTAGCCTTCTTTCTTAATGCATATGTGTGCACTGAGAGGTTAGATCAAGGGTTAGAAAAAATCATATTAGAATTATATCTCTTTTAGAGACCTAGTCTTTATACTTAAATTAACAAATAAAGGTAACAAAAACAGATGGGAAACATCATGTTTGCTAAAATTAAATATTTCAACTTATTAATACTGAAGAGTATCATGTTGTTGTTCAGTAGCTAAGTTGTGTCCAACTCTTTGCGTCTCCATGGACTGCAGCCTGGCAGACTTCCCTGTTCTTGATTATCTCCCAGAGTTTATTCAATCTCATGTCCATTGAATCAGTGATGCTATTCAACCCATCTCATCCTATATCACCCTCTTCTTCTCCTGCTCTCAATCTTTCCCAGCATCAGAGTCTTTTCCAATGAGTCAGTTCTTCACATCAGGTGGCCGAAGTATTAGAGCTCCAGCTTCAGCATCAGAACTTCCAATGAATATTTGGAGGTACTTTCCTTTAAGATTGACTGGTTTGATTTCCTTGTAGTCCAAAAGACCCTCAAGAGTCTTCTCTAGCACCACAGTTTGAAAGAATCAATTTCTCAGTGCTCAACCTTCTTTATGATTAAACTCTTACATCTGTACATGACTACTGGAAAACCATAGCTTTAAAAAGTATCTAGTAGTTGTATTTTGAATTAAGTTCAAAGAAAATATATAATCACATGGTTTAGTGGTTTGGAAAGAAAGAAAAAAAATCATAAGAGATTTTATAATTGGTCCAAAAAGTAATACATGGGAAATGGTAGGGTAAGCAGAGAACCAAGTACTTGAAGCCATTTCTGCTCCAGCAAGTCTGCAGCAGCCATAAGGCTTCAATCAAGATCTTACTGGAAGGAACTGGGAGATTGCTATTGATATATATATATATATATATATATATACACACACACACACATAGTATCAATATATGTATACATTGTATATATATGTATATGTATACATATATCAATATATGTATGTACATATATTGATACTATGTATAAAATAGATAACTAATGAGAACATATTGTATAACACAGGTAAATCTACTGAATGCACTGTGGTGACCTCAATGGGATGGACATCCAAAAGAGAGGGAAAATATGTATTTTATATGACTGATTCATTTTGCTGTACAGTAGAAGCTAACATAGCATTGTAAA
>NW_011494760.1:1519461-1523286 GCF_000754665.1 Bison bison bison | reverse complement strand
AATTAATTAATTAATTAAAAACCTGTATGGGAAAAGAATCTTAAAAACTATTGGTATATGATTATGTATACCTGAATCATTTTGCTGTGCACCTGAAACTAACCACATATAATTCAACTATATTCTAATAAAAACTAAAAAAAAATAAATAAGTAAAACTCACTGCTGAGTGTTGGCCTGTGTGCTCCTTATCAGCATATTCTCTTCCCCCTTCCTCCTTCACTTTCTCTTCTTCTTCCTATCCATTACAAAAAAAAAAAATCTTGTCTTGATGAATAAGTCACATGAGGGCATATGTAGAAGAAAAATAATATTCCTAGCTACCAATCAAAAACCTAGGCAGCACATTAAAAAGCAGAGACATTACTTTGTTGACCAAGGTCCATCTAGTCAAAGCTATTGTTTATCCAGGAGCATGTATCAATGTGAGAATTGGACCATAAAGAAACCTGAGCACTGAAGAATGAATGCTTTTGAACTGTGGTGCTGGAGAAGACTCTTGGACTGCAAGGATATCCAACCAATCCATCCGAAAGGAAATCAGTCTTGAATATTCATTGAAAGGACTGATGCTGAAGCCGAAGCTCCAATACACTGACCACCTGATATGAAGAACTAACTCAATGGAAAGGACCCTGACGCTAGGAAATATAGAAAGCAAGAGGAGAAAGGGACAAAAAGAGGATAAGATGGTTGGATGACATCATCGACTTGATGGACATGAGTTTGAGCAAGCTCTGGGAGCTAGTGATGGATAAGGAAGCCTGGTGTGCAGCAGTCCATGGGATCGCAAAGTGTTGGATATGACTGACCAACTGAACTGAACAGAACTGAAGGGAAACAAGGTTCACATCAATGCCCTTAACCTCTTCTTGATCACACAGTATTTGTATGATGGATTCATGAACAGAGTTTCCACGTCAAGGGTGAACATGATGTACAAGCACAGATGCATGGCTTCCTTCTCATTGTGGCCACTGCCTCTTCTGAATAACTGATCTATTAACTGTAGAAACTTATGATGCACTCTAAAGAGAAAAATCTCTTGATAAGCCCATCTAGCTACTTGGTGCCAAGTCAACAGTAAAACTGCAGGCAAAAGAAAAAGTTAATATGAATAGTTAGACTTCATGATATGAATTGGAGCATGTCTAGAAAACAGAAATTTCAGTGTTACTTCTCCATAACAATGAATTGGGAATCACATTAACTGCAACCTTAACCAAGCAAGGAAATCAATGATTCATGCCCCTCAGGGATTAAACTCTTAGCTACTTAATCATACAAGTAGCCTAGAATAGAAGAAGCATTGGAATGGGCGGTAGAGGAAGAAAACAACCAACTATGGCTTCCAGTGGAAATATATTTCAATAATTCCTCAAAATGCATTTCAATAATTTAAATAATCCTTCAATAATCTGTACTCAATGTTCTATTTTTTTAATAAATTACATTAAACCACAACCTTGAAAAGGACTTGAAAGGACTTTAAAAATCACATAAAACTTTTGAGGGTAATGCTGCATTTATTACTTTCAATGTGATAATAATTTTACAGACATAAGCATATGTCAAAATTATTCATTTTATTGTACATTCATAATACTTTAATGTGCTGTGCTGTGCTCAGTTGCTTCAGTCAGCTAAATTTTTATCATATTTAATATGTGTGCATGGTATGTTGCTTCAATCATGTCCAACTCTTTGCGATCTATGGACTGTATCCCGTCAGGCTCCTCTGTCCATGGGATTCTTCAGGCAAGAATACTGGGGTGGGTTGCCATGCCCTCCTCCACGGGATCTTCCTGACACAGAAATCAAACCCGTATCTCCAGAATCTCCTGCTTTGCAAGTATGTTCTCTACCCACTGAGACACCTGGGAAGTCCTAATACTTTAAAAATCTATTAAAAATCAAAATGAATATACATAAAATAAATGTATAAAATGTGCACATTATATTAAACATTCATATGTACATGTATGTGTCTTTGTGATTCTATTCAATTTTCCTCATCATTGTAAGTAGTAAGTAAAATGTTCATAGTGAAAAATTCCTTGCCATTATTTTGTCTTGACAGATTGACTATCTACAAGCCGGACAATGTGGAGTAAGATCCAACACTCTCTAACATTATTGACGTTCAGGGCAATGTGACAATGTGTGCAAAACAAGTGAGAATGCCACTGGGAGAACTGGTTAATAATGCTTTGCTTTGACTTTATGGTATTAATACAAATAAATATATTCTGCTTCTAGTTTGTTCATACCTGTAAAGTTGTATTTGAAAAGAAGATAAATAAAACAAATAAATTTAGAAAACAATCAAATTCTAAAAGTCATCAAATCACACTCTCATCATTTGTACAGAAAGCTATGCCATAGAAACATTAAATATTTTGCTGTTATTACACAGTTATGGCATAAATAATTAAAATATGGCGTTTAAGATGTTCTATGAAGTGATGTATATTAAGTGATGTATATCAACTGATGTTCTCTATGTCATACATAAAATATTATTTATAGAGTTTACAGTATTGGAGCTATACAAAACAAAACAGTTGATTATTTCACTGAATGGAGGGTAATAAGAGATCAATAATTGTGTTGAAGACAACAGAGAAACTGATAGAAACAGAACAGCTTTGTTGTGGTCAAGAGATCTAAATTCCTCTTGTTTTCTTCTTTATGTGGCACTCTTTAATAAAACTTAACATGCATGTATATTAAATATGGGGCTTCCCAGGTTACACTAGTGGTAAAGGACCCACATGCCAAAGCAAGAGAAATAAGAGACATGGTCTATAGCCTTGAGTTAAGAAGATCCCGTAGAGGAGGGCATGTTAACCCACTTCAGTACTTTTTCCTGGAGGATCCCATGGGCAGAGGAGCCTGGTGGGCTACAGTCCATAAAGTAACAAAGAGTTGGACATGACTGAAGCCACATGGCATGCACACATATTAAATATGATATGGATTTAGCTGAGGTTTTATTGAAATAAATTAAATCCATATGTATCACTTAGAAGAAATTAAGAAATATATTTTCAGAGGTGCTTCCAGAGGTGATATATTTCTGAGTACTTTCAGTAGAAGTTCTGTTACAGAGTAGACTTTAATTAGAGTGCTACTGAGAAAAAGATAATTGCACTTAAAGCATCCTGAGACGACAGTCAAGATGCAGCAGGTGGACAGGAAATACTGCAGTATGCCAGCAAGAAACACATTCCACTGAATGCAGCAGCATAGATCAATCATGCGAGGAAAAGAAGATAAGTGAAATGAGAGCAGCACTTTCAGTTTTGTTAATTAGGCTGCATTCATGCTTCAGTGATGCTACAATTTACCACTCTATCCTCCTGGACTGATCCTGTTATACAAACATGCTCATGCTTAATATAACTAGAAATGCTGTCTCACATGTGGTCCTAGGAGGTGTGATTACAATGGTGTTAATTTAACAGATCATTTTCTTAAAATTTGTAATATTTTTTTCACAACAAAATATTAGTAAATGCGTTAGTACTTTTTAAAGGTTAAAAATACTTTTTAATATAATTTCTAATACCTGGCACTAATATTCAGATTACTGAACTCATTACATTATTTAGCAATAGTGCTTAATTCTTTAAAAAATATACACACTTTGGACAAAAATAACTTTTTGCAACTAAAATTTCATAAGCTGTATCTATAGATAGGTATAGACACATAGACATCTGCTTAAATGAATCATGATATTTTAATAATTTAGAAATTATTTAAGAGTAAAATATTTGACTAAATGTTAATTATTGTGCCCTTTATATATGCATATAAACA
>NW_011494760.1:1517739-1519361 GCF_000754665.1 Bison bison bison | reverse complement strand
ATATATATATATATATATTTGTTCTGTTTGTATTTCCCTTCCTTCAACATTTTGGTGATGGGCATTTTGTATACATTGATATAGGCCAATACAATAACATTAGACAAATATGACATGCAGGTTGAAATGCCAGGCAAAAGGCTTGGAAACATATGTTCACAGCAGGTTGTCATAATAGCATCATGGTCAGCTGTTTAAAACCAGTGCGCCTGTGACACTTCCCATCGAGGTAATAAATGAGAAATTACATATTCAAACTATTAGTACAGGGCCTCACTCATAGGAAATGCTCAGTAAAAATAGAACCTGCTATCCTTACTAGTACCCTGGGTAGTCTTGTGCTTACTCTAATGAGTTTCTAAGAAATGTACATTTATCAAATATTGTTAGTTATTAAACTTTAAACTGAAAAATGGGTAGAGGAACTAAATAAACATTTTTTTTTCTTCCCAAAGAAAGACATACATATGGCCAACAGGTACCTGAAGATGTGCTCAGCATCACTAATCATCAGAGAAGTGTAATCCAAAACCACCATGAGCTATCACCTCACATCAAAGGGTTATCACCAAAAAAACAAGAAATGACAAGTGTGGACAAGGATGAGGAGAAAAGGAAACTTTGTGCACTGTTGGTGGGAATGTAAAACGGAGGAGCCGTTATGGAAAACCGTATTGAGGTTCACTAGAAACGATCTGTGTCAGCCGCTCAGTTTTTGTGACCCCATGAACTGTAGCCTGCCAGGCATCTCTGTCCATGGAATTTTACAGGCAAGAACACTGGAGTGGGTTGCCATTTCCTCCTCCAAGGGATCTTACTCACCCAGGGATCAAACCCAGATCTCCTGCATTGCAGGCAGAGTGTTTACCATCTGATTGACCAGAGAAGCAGAATCATGTTTCCTAGAGTTTTTTAAATGACCAATCATATTTCATTTTTGGCGTTTCTTCTCTTTTTCATTAATAGCTATAATGAAACAAATAAAAATAAATCAATGGTAAATTGCATGTCCTTAGATGCCTCTGAAAACTGACCACTTTCTCATTCTTAGAACATTTTGCAGAATTGCCAGACCTATTTCTTTTCTCCCAACCCTCTATAGCACTAACGGCTTTCTGAAATGTATATGCCTATCATTTAGCCAAAGTAGCACTGGCAAACAGAAAAGCATTAATTTGTTTTGCTGTCACTTGGAATTATACATGATTTAAAATTAAGCATTTTAAGCACCTCATTGTGCTTCCTTTTCTTGTCTACTGCTTTGAAGAAACATACTGGGCTTCAATTTTTTCTTAAGACTCAAAAATAAACAATTCTTTAAGAAAATAAAATAGGTTCTTTTTTTTTTTTTTTTGCCTTTCTACGAGCTCATAAAACCTATCCTAGTCTGAAAGAGCAGTACAAGGTATCACTTGCCCATTTAAGTTAGTGAGTGCATTGATTTAACACAGTAGACAAATCTTTAAAACATCATTTTTTTCCCTTTTTTCCTATGATAAAGAAAAACTCAGAATATTATTGGATTGTTAAAGACTCTTACTTGTGAAGAATATTTATATATTATGCTATGATCAGTGATGTCTCAAGGGACCTGATTATTCTAAGTAAAAATAATTTAATTG
>NW_011494760.1:1514694-1517639 GCF_000754665.1 Bison bison bison | reverse complement strand
ATTTGAAATATGTGTTTGGAAAATGAAAAGGTAAAGCCGCTGAGTAGCCAAAAAGAGATGGGCAGAGGATAGCCAAGAGCTTTTCTGCCCTGATCTTAGACTTCAAAATTTGTCTTAAAAGAGCGGCTATCAAACAGAAGATATTTGCTGAATGAATGATATTTCATGTGTAAAATTAAAATTAAATTTATAGAAAGGTTATCTCTGTATTTTCCATGTGCTACCATGCCTTCTAGTTGAAAAGGTCACCTCAATGAGACAATTTATATCAATAGGATGAAAATAGGTTTTTTGTGCACTTGTATTGCCATTAAGGAATACTGCTTTCCCATTAGGACATGAAGGGTAATGCAGTAATGAATTCCCGAAGTACAAATGAATTGGATATAATGCAAGCAGAATCACTACATTTATTATAAGCCATAGTGAAGTAAGAACTATTGTCCCTTCTTCCCTTGCCCCAGCTCTGTCCTAGACTTCACTTTTCTTTCTGGTTGTGATTGTGACTTTTGCAAACAACTCATGCTTGAAACTTTTCCCTGTGGACCAAAGGAGTGACTATAAAGGATAACTAAGCAGAGTGGTTCAAAGGCCCAGCAGATGCTGTGTGGTCCAAGGACATCACAATTGTTTGGAAAAGGAAGAAGGAAAGAAAATGAAGTCGTTCAGTCATGTCTGACTCTTTGCAACCTGGTGAATTGTAGCCTACTAGGCTCTTCTGTCCATCTTTCTCCAGGGGATCCTCCCAACCCGGGCACCGGTCAAATCCGGGTCTGCTGAATTGTAGGCAGACGCCTCACTGTGTGAGCCACCAGGGAAGTCCAAGTAAACAAGTCAGAATGCCATGCCTCATGAAGGGCTATTAAAAAGTATATATCTTTTTCATAAAATGAAAACAGTAAAATCAGGTATAAGTAGAGTGTATTCATGTTCTTACTTGATGATTGGTGTCAAGCCAATGGGGGCAGAGTGTTAAACACAAAATAAAAATAATATCCTTATTTAGTAGTGTTCCCTTGTACTCCTTCAGTTCAGTCACTCAGTCCTGTCCAACTCTTTTTGACCCCATGGACTGCAGCACAACAGGGTTCCTTGTCCATCACCAACTCCCAGAGCTTGCCCAATCTCATGTCAATTGAGTTGGTGTTGTCATCCAATCATCTCATCCTCTGCCGTCCCCTTCTCCGGCCTTCAATCTTTCTCAGTGTCAGGGTCTTTTCCAATTAGTCAGTTCTTCACATCAGGTGGCCAAAACATTGGAACTTCAGCATCAGTCTTTCCAATGAACACCCAGGACTGATCTCCTTTAGGATGGACTGGTTGGATCTTCTTGCAGTCCAAGGGACTCTCAAGAGTCTTCTCCAGCACCACAGTTCAAAAGCATCAATTCTTTGGCATTCAACTTTCTTTATAGTCCAACTCTCACATCCATGCATGGCTACTGGAAAAGCCATAGATTTGACTAGATGGACATTTGTCAGCAAAGTAATGTCTCTGCTTTTTAATATGCCTTCTAGGTTGATCATAGCTAGGTTGTGCTCCTTAGGGCTATACAAGTTGTAAGATTAGTGGAAGGAAAAAAAAATGATGTGCTATTAGTTATAGTCCTTTATTTTAATATAATAGCTTAAAATGTGGTTTCAAAGGTGTGTTGTAGCCAGCTACATTGAGATGCATAAAGTTTTCTTTGGGCCTTTAACAAAAGATTCAGCTAATTTAAGGGAATAGTGGGTCAAATATGGATGTCAGAAGATGGAAGAATTTCCTCTGGGATTTAACAGCTGTTTGTTGCTGTGGTAAGGTCTTAGTAAGAGGGTTGAAGAGGAACTGTTTAGTGGTTTAGGCCATGCAAATGTCAGAGGTCAGCAAGAAAAATTTTAAGGGAAAAATCATGATGAGATTAAATGGATATTTTTCAGTTCTCAGGGTCTCTTACAGTTTCTTCTTCAAAGTTAAAGGAGAGGCTGACTCTCATAACTTGACATTTTTTAATTCCTTAAAACCCATACACTTGTAGCAACAAAACTCCCTGACCCTTTGATGATGGCTGACTTCGGGCCTTCTCATGACTATTACTCCTTGGAGTTGAACTTCAATTATTTATTAAATGAGTTGCCATTTAGTATATTTCAAGATTCTGGAGAAAGAAAGTACAGGAAAAAAAAACCAACAACAACAACAACAAACCTTGGAATACATCAAGGATAGATGCAAATTAGAATTATTAGAAAGACTTAAGCAATAATTTTAAGCTAAGATTCTCCCAACCTGAAATCATTGAGGGGAACATAGGCCATCTCACGCCCATGTCTGTAAGGAAGTGAGGTTTGATTACCATTAGGCTTGAGTATAATATAATGCAGGTACATAAAGAAACAAGGTTAAGAAGAAAGCCTTTTAAAATAAATCCAACAGAGAAAGACAAATATTATATGATATCACTTAACACTTAGATCTAAAAAGTAGTACAAATGAATGCATTTACAAAACTGAAACCGACTCACAAGCATAGATAACAAAATTATGGTTACCGAAGGAGAAGTAGGTGGAGAGATAAATTGGGATTATGGGAATAACAGATGCATACTACCATATATAAATTAGACCAACAATAAGGATTTACTGTGTAGTGCAGGGAATTATAGTTCAGTTCAGTTCAGTTCAGTTCAGTTCAGTTCAGTTGCTCAGTTATGTCCGACTCTTTGCGACCCCATGAATTGTATCACGCCAGGCCTCCCTGTCCATCACCAACTCCTGGAGTTCACTCAAACTCACGTCCATCGAGTCAGTGATGCCATCCAGCCATCTCATCCTCTGTCGTCCCCTTCTCCTCCTGCACCCAATCCCTCCCACCATCAGAGTCTTTTCCAATGAGTCAACTCTTCGCATGAGGTGGCCAAAGTACTGGACTTTCAGCTTTAGCATCATTCCTTCCAAAGAAATCC
>NW_011494760.1:1513510-1514594 GCF_000754665.1 Bison bison bison | reverse complement strand
TGCCATCCAGCCATCTCATCCTCTGTCGTCCCCTTCTCCTCCTGCACCCAATCCCTCCCACCATCAGAGTCTTTTCCAATGAGTCAACTCTTCGCATGAGGTGGCCAAAGTACTGGACTTTCAGCTTTAGCATCATTCCTTCCAAAGAAATCCCAGGGCTGATCTCCTTCAGAATGGACTGGTTGGATCTCCTTGCAGTCCAAGGGACTCTCAAGAGGCTTCTCCAACACCACAGTTCAAAAGCATCAATTCTTCGGCGCTCAGCTTTCTTCACAGTCCAACTCTCACATCCATACATGACCACTGGAAAAACCATAGCCTTGACTAGATGAAACTTTGTTGGCAAAGTAATGTCTCTGCTTTGCAATATGCTATCTAGGTTGGTCATAACTTTTCTTCCAAGGAGTAAGCTTCTTTTAATTCCATGGCTGCAGTCACCATCTGCAATGATTTTGGAGCCCCCAAAAATAAAGTCTGACATTGTTTCCATTGTTTCCCCATCTATTTCCCAGGTAATAAACTATAATGGAAAAAATCAAAATAAAAAATATAGATACATCTTTTCATGTGTTTGTTAGCCATCTGTATGTCTTCTTTGGAGAAATGTCTATTTAGTTCTTTGGCCCATTTTTTGATTGGGTCATTTATTTTTCTGGAGTTGAGCTGTAGGAGTTGCTTGTATATTTTTGAGATTAGTTGTTTGTCCGTTGCTTCATTTGCTATTATTTTCTCCCATTCTGAAGGCTGCCTTTTCACCTTGCTAATAGTTTCTAATGAGATGGATAAAACTGGAACCTATCATACAGAGTGAAGTAAGCCAGAAAGAAAAACACCAATACAGTATACTAACGCATATATATGGAATTTAGAAAGATGGTAACAATAACCCTGTGTACGAGACAGCAAAAGAGACACCGATGTAGAGATTAGTCTTATGGACTCTGTGGGAGAGGGAGAGGGTGGGGAGATTTGGGAGAATAGCATTGAAACATGTATAATATCATGTATGAAACGAGTCGCCAGTCCAGGTTCGATGCATGGTACTGGATGCTTGGGGCTGGTGCACTGGGAAGACCCAGAGGGC
>NW_011494760.1:1503828-1513410 GCF_000754665.1 Bison bison bison | reverse complement strand
AGGGAGGGTAGGGGAGGGAGGAGGGAGGAGGGTTCAGGATGGGGAACGCGGGTATACCTGTGGTGGATTCATTTTGATATTTGGCAAAACTAATACAATATTGTAAAGTTTAAAAATAAAATAAAAGTTAAAAAAAAAAAAGAAAGTGGAAAAAAAAAACAAAGTACTAAAAAAATATATATAGATACATATATACATATAACAATGGAATCATTTTGCTGTACACACCTTAAACTAACAATATTTTTTTTAATTTTATTTTATTTTTAAACTTTACATAATTGTATTAGTTTTGCCAAATAGCCAAATGAATCCGCCACAGGTATACATGTGTTCCCCATCCTGAACCCTCCTCCCTCCTCCCTCCCCATACCATCCCTCTGGGTCGTCCCAGTGCACTAGCCCCAAGCATCCAGTATCGTGCATCGAACCTGGACTGGCAACTCGTTTCTTACACGATATTTTACATGTTTCAATGTCATTCTGCCAAATCTTCCCCCCCTCTCCCTCTCCCACAGAGTCCATAAGACTGTTCTATACATCAGTGTCTCTTTTGCTGTCTCGTACACAGGGTTATTGTTTCCATCTTTCTAAATTCCATATATTTTAAGTCAACTACACTTCAGTAAAAAAAGAAAAAAAAATTCTAAGAATATTGATTAATCAAATTCTTGAAACCAACAGAAAGTTGAAAAAAATAAGCATGAAAAGAAACCTAACAAGAGATTAAAGTGTGGCACTCAGGGAAATTTTGGGTAGAAGATGTCCATATATAATAAACTTCTAATATCTTAGTTCTTGATAGAGTTGTTTCCTGTATGGTGAATTCTACTGCTGGAACTCCTGAAGAAATTTGTTTTAGATCTATCATCAGAATAGAAATATGGGAGATGATGTATGTCTTTTTAACCAAGATGCAAAAATTCACTGGACTCTTGCTGACATGTTTGTGGTTAACTGTAATGGCTCTTTAGTGGGACTCAAAGGCACTCTTACATTGCTCTTGTTTCCAGTAAACTGGATATCTAGGCTGAAGGTTATGAAATGATTCTTAAATTTTATCCTGGGGAAGGTCATTAAACCTGTTGATGATAAACTTGGACATGAAGTATTAGACCTCTACATTGTTTTGCCATATCAGCCTATAAAATAGCAGGTTCAAGGTTAGGGGTGAGATTTTCAGAGGCCCCATGTATCCAGTAATGAGCTCCTATGGGGATGGGCTAGTTACTGTGGAGTGGACAAATAGAGTTGGAGATACTAGCAGTGTTCTTCTAGGAATGCAAGCTCAAAAATGAACAGTGCATTTGAAAAGTACTTTAAAACTAATTAATGGCTTAATCATGCTAACCTTCCTGTAAAATTCTCATTAATACTTGAAGTTCAAATCATAGTATTGAACTTTGCTTTTGTTTTTGTATTTTTGTTAACAGATTTATATAATAGTGTCAGGCGAGTGTATGTTTCTTGGTTCTTGTCTCATCACAACAACGGTTTGGAGTGATGGACATTAAAGCCAGCAGCACGTCACAGCTCTCGGGTCTTGAACAAACCATTTCATAGCTCTTAGACAAATCAGTGTTACAGCTCTATTTTATTAAGAAGATAGCAGGAGAATCCATCCTCGAAGAAGAGAAGAGAGTGGAGGAGCATGCCAACATGCGTGGGGCGAGCGGCGGGGCGGGGGGGGTGGTGGGTCGGGGGGGTGGAGGGGAGAGAGAGAGAAAGAGCATATGCATGAGAGAAAGAGAGAGAAAGCGCGCGCGAGAGAGAGCGAGAGAGCACTTTGCTCCTCCTTTTATATGTTTTCTTCCCCCTGGGCCTGCCCTATGCAAATTGGGCTCATCCAGGAGTGCTGTTCTACCTGAAGTCCTCACTCAGGTCCTCACTCTGGTCCTTGGACCTTTATTTGACCTTTCTTTGTTCTATTTTTGTGGGCTTTTCCCTTCCTTGTCTTTTAGTCACCGCCATTTTGGACAGCTTTTCCCTATTCTACCTACCTGACAATAGGATTATATGTGCTGGTTAAAGACCTCCTGTAAACACATGTTTATGGAACTGAATCATATCTGTTTTCAAAGATTTCAAATATAGAAACTAAAACCACACATATTGCACATAATGAATGACAAATTAATTATTATAGTATGGGTTATAAACTGAAATTCTTCTAGTAGATGAAATCCTGAGCTATGAAAAAAAAAAAAAAAAAAGAAGTGAAAGTGTTACTCACTCAGTCATGTCCAACTCTTTGAGACTCCATGGAATTCTCCAGGAAAGAACAAGGGTAGCTATTCCCTTCTTCAGGGCATCTTCTTGACCCAGGGATCAAACTCGTGTCTCCTGCATTGCAGGCAAATTCTTTACTATCTGCCCCATCAGGGAAGCCCAGTCCTAAGCTCTGGCCAGAACTAAAGCCTGACATCAAGAAGCTAAGCCTTCTCAAAATACTCATCTTCTCCAGGGTAGTCACACCCCCAGAGAGAAAAAGCAGAAGATGGTGTAATTAACAGTCTTTTATTACCAAGCCAAGAGACCAAAACAACAACAACAACAGCAACATATGACTAACTACCATTATATTGAGGACTCCTTTCCAAAATCTAAATCTTGATAAGAAAAACGTAAGTCACTGTAACTGTGACATTGTTGATATCACGGTCAATGGGGGAGATGTTTTATATCACTGAACTCTAACAATAGTTGACCATATTCATTTGGGAAGAGGAAAGTCTCTAATGGTTTGCATATTCATTATTTTTTCCTAATACACTCAACACTGAAGGACTGGATGTTGATCTTTAAGAGATACTGTTGATGCCAGATTATTTTATATAATTTGAGAGCACAGGCATTGCAATCTGCCCTTCATGATCCCATTAACTGTACAGTATATGATTTGGTTCTTTAATTTGATTCTGAAACACTTTCACATGCTTGTGAAATTCCGGAATTCTCCAGTTCTCTCATGAATTGGGTTTGCGTTTGACAAGGGTTGTAATGTTTTGGACTTCCCAGTTGGCTAAGTGGTAAAAATCTGCCTGGCAATATAGCAGAAACAGGAGACCTTGGTTCGATCCATGGGTAGGGAAGATCCCCTGGAGGAGGAAATGGCAACCTGCTCCAGTGGTCTTACTTATAAAATACCATGGACAGAGAAGCTTGGTGAACTATAGTCCATAATGTTGCAAAAAGTCTGACACAGTGGACAGACTGAGCATATGCACTGTAATGTTAGAACAGTTAAACTGTCTTCCATGTAAGCCATTTGTCATTTTTTGGAAATCTTAGATATTTTTTTTTCCTTTGGATAAAACTTCTAATACTCTTTCCATGGTTAATATAATTTAAAAAGAAAATCATATTTAAATACCACATTTCTAAATTGCATATGCTTAATTTAGTTGCTTTTAGTTTCAATATTTATTATTTTCAAATAACTTCTTACATTTTTTCTAACTCCTTTATTTTTTAATAAATAAAGTTATATTAATTTCAAATAAACTTTTACTTTCTGCTGTATGAAAATATTATAAAAATAAGCTAATAGGAAAAATAATTAGATTAGATTACCAATTGTCAATTTTTGCAGCATTTTTATTTTTGCATCTGTCTTTGTGTGTGTGTGTGTATGTGTGTTTGGTGTATAATTCTGTAGCATACAATAAAAATGACTTTATTATACAAAACCTAAAGCAACTATTTGTTGGCATCCATGCCTTGAGACATGTGGAAAAGGTGTCTACCCATCATATAAAAGCTGTTTAGATTTTAAGCAAAATTAAATTTTACCTTTGACGATGATTTTTTAACATGGAGATATAAAAAATGTCTTCTAAGTGTTCACTTATATGTGCTAAATTTTAATCTTTATATCCCTGATGAACCACGCATGTCATACTTTTAGCTTTCAAAATTGAATTAAACCCCATATCATAAGAAAATTTCTATGACATATTGTTCACAGCTTTCTTTCTCTTTCTCTTTAGCTCCTAAAACACAAGGGTTTTAATGTTTACTTTTTTCACTAACAATTAATCTTGATGGAATTCATTATTTGTTTTTTGTTTCTTGATAAATCAACAGTGGATGACTGATGAAATCTCAGTAAATATTTATTCAATGAGTGGATGAATAAATGAATGAAAAAAACCTGAAACCTTTGCACGAGACTATGGTCATCATCTTTCTTTGTTTACAGGTTAACCTGTAGGCTACTAAAAACAGCCAGTGTTTTTATATCAGAGTAGACTCCAAATTATTTTCCGTTGAACAGTTTTGACTAATGATTACATATTTTGTGTATCACTTGGGTAATCCACATGCTATATATGTCACTCCTTTGAAAATTTAGGCATGTCTTTATAACTAGACAATGCCATTAACTTCTGTTTACTTCTGAAAAATATTTTGTTTTGTCTTTTAACCACACTGCTAATTAATTTTGAATTTGCACATGTGTTTTTAGATCTGCCTTTGTTTCACTGGTCAGATTTTTATCTTTATGGCAATCACATTTTTGATAAGTTCATAAATCTGAACCTTTTTAAATGTGGAAGAGTGCATATCAAGGAGAAAAGATTTTATACAATACACATGATCAATATAAAAATTCTCCATTTATCTTTGATATTTCTTATTTCATTTCATATTTTATAAAGTATCAAAGATGAAAATGAAATTGTCTTCTTCGTTAAAGTGTAGTACATGAATATTGCAAAATATGTTACACACAAACACACCTTTATTCTGTAATTTGGGGACTTTTTACAATTATTCTGTGATTCAATAAATAAAAATAAACCCATGCCATAAATATATATATATATATATATATTTTATATTTCATCAGGACAGCTTTTGAGACTTAGGAAACTAATGCTGTTTATGTATTTAGATTTTTCTTTCATACAATGTTGTGTTATTCACTCAGCTGTGTCTAACTCTTTGCAACCTCGTGGACCATAGTTTGCCAGTCTCCCCTTTCCATGGAATTCTCCAGGCAAGAATACTGGAGTGGGTTGCCAATCCGTTCTCCATGGATCTTTCTAACCCAGGGATAGAATTCTTAAATATATAAGCTTTCATCAAAAGGATATGTCAACATGCTTTTGAGAAATGTTTTACTATCAAATATTTGAAATATTAATTTACAAAATTTAACTGAATCAACAATTCTGCTTTTTTTCACTAATTATATGAGCAGGGAAAAGCTAATAGAGTTTTTGCCAAGAGAAGACACATTATAGCAAACAGCCTCTAACAACAGCACAAGAGAAGACTCTACACATGGACATTACCAGATGGTCAACACCGAAATTAGATTGATTATATTCTTTGCAGCCAAAGATGGAGAAGCTCTATACAGTCAACAAAAACAAGACTGGGAGCTGACTGTGGCTCAGACCATGAACTCCTTATTGCCAAATTCAGACTTAAATTGAAGAAATTAGGGAAAACAACTAGACCATCCAGGGATGACATAAATCAAATTCCTTACAATTATACAGTGGAAGTGACAAATAGATCTGATAGACACAGTGCCTGAAGAATTATGGATGGAGGTTCATGACATTGGACAGAAGGCAGGCATCAAGACCATCCCCAAGGATAGAAATGCAAAAAAACAAAATGGTTGTCTGAGGAGGCCTTACAAATAGCTGTGAAAAGAACAGAAGCTAAAGGCAGAGGAGGAAAGGAGAGATATACCCATTTGAATGCAGAGTTTCAAAGAATAGCAAGGGGAGATGAGAAAGCCTTCCTCAGTGATCAGTGCAAAGAGATAGAGGAAAATAATAGAATGGGAAAGACTAGAGATCTCTTCAAGAAAATTAGAGATACCAAGGGAATATTTTACACAAAGATGGGCACAATAAAGGACAGAAATGGTATGGACCTAACAGAAGCAAAAGATACTGAGAAGATGTGGCAAGAATAAACAGAAGAACTATACAAAAACCATCTTCACAACCCAGATAATCACGATGGTGTGATCATTCACCAAGAGCCAGACATCCTGGAATATGAAGTCAAGTGGGCCTTAGGAAACATCTTTATGAACAAAGCTAGTGGAGGTGATGGAATTCCAGTTGAGCTATTTCAAATCCTAAAAGATGATGTTGTGAAAGTGCTGCATTCCACATGCCAACAAATTTGGAAAACTCAGCACTGGCCACAGGACTGCAAAAAGCCAGTTTTCATTCCAATCCCAAAGAAAGACAATGCCAAAGAATGTTCAAACTACTGCACAATTGCACTCATCTCACATGCTAGTAAAGCAATGCTCAAAACTCTCCAAGGCAGGCTTCAGCAATACGTGAACTGTGAACTTCCAGACGTTCAAGCTGGATTTATAAAAAGCAGAGGAACCAGATATCAAATTGCCAACATCTGTCGGATCATTGAAAAAGCAAGAGAGTTCCAAAAAAACATCTACTTCTGCTTTATTGACTATGCCAAAACCTTTGAATATGTGGACCCCAAGAAACTCTGGAAAAGTCTTAAAGAGATGGGAATACCAGGCCACCTGACCTGCTTCTTGAGATATCTGTATGCAGGTCAAGAAGCAACAGTTAGAACTAGACATGGAACAACAGACTGGTTCCAAATAGGAAAAGTGGTACGTCAAGGCTGTATATTGTCACAGTGATTATTTACCTAATAGGCAGAGTACATTATGAGAAACACTGAGCTGGATGGAGCACAAGATGGAGTCAAGATTGCTGGGAGAAATATTAACTTAGATATGCAGATAACACGACCCTTATAGCAGATAGCAAAGAAGAACTAAAGAGCCTCTTGATGAAAGTGAAAGAGGAGAGTTAAAATATTGGCTTAAAACTCAAAATTCAGAAACCTAAGATCATGGCATCTGATCTCATTACTTCATGGTCAGTAGATGGGGAAACAGTGGAAACAGTGACAGACTTTATTTTTTGTGGGGGCTTCAAAACCACTGGAGAAGGCAATGGCAACCCACTCCAGTACTCTTGCCTGGAAAACCCCATGGACCGAGGAGCCTGGTAGGCTGCAGTCCATGGGGTCGCTAGGAGTCGGACACGACTGAGCGACTTCACTTTCACTTTCATGCATTGGAGAAGGAAATGGCAACCCACTCCAGTATTCTTGCCTGGAGAATCCCAGGGATGGAGGAGCCTGGTGGGCTGCCATCTATGGGGTCCCACAGAGTCGGACACGACTGAAGTGACTTAGCAACAGCAGCAGCAAAACCACTTTAGACGGTGACTGCAGCCATGAAATTAAAAGACACTTGCTCCTTGGAAGAAAAGTTATGACCAACCTCAATAGCACATTAAAAAGCAGAGACATTACTTTGTCAGCAAAGGTCCGTCTAGTCAAAGCTATGGTTTTCCAGTAGTCATGCATGGATGAGAGAAATGGACTATAAAGAAAGCTGAGCACTGAAGAATTGATCCTTTTTAACTGTGGTGTTGGAGAAAACTCTTGAGACTCCCTTGGACTGCAAGGAAATCAAACCAGTCAATCTTAAGGAGATCAGTCCTGAATATTCTTTGGAAACACTGATGCTGAAGCTGAAACTCCAATACTTTGGCCACCTGATGGGAAGAACCAACTCACAGGAAAAGACCCTGATGCTGAGAAAGACTGAAGGTGGGAGGAGAAGGGACAACAGAGGATGAGATGGTTGGATGGCATCACTGACTAGATGGACGTGAGTTTGAGTAAACTCGTGGAATTGGTAATGGACAGGGAGGCCTGGCGTGCTGCAGTCCGTAGGGTCACAAAAAGTCGGGCACAACTGAGCAACTGAACTGAACTGATGAGCAATGTTTTTTTCATGTTTTGATAGATAGTTAGATAACATTACAGATGGATACATAGTTAGCTTTGACACGTTGGGGCTTCCCTGATAGCTCAATTGGTAAAAATTTGCCCTGAATGCAGGAGACCCCGATTTGATTCCTGGGTGGAGAAGATCCACTGGAGCAAGGATAGGCTACCCACTCCAGTGTTCTTGAGCTTCCCTTGTGGCTCAGCTGGTAAAGAATGCATCTGCATGCAAGAGACCTGGGTTCGATCCCCGGGTAGACAAGATCCTTTGGAAAGGGGAAAGGCTACGCACTCTAGTATTCTGGCCTGGAGAATTCCATAGTGCATGGTGTTGCAAAGAATCAGACGTGACTGAGTGACCTTTACCTGATACTTTTACATGCAGAGAAGTAGTGAATTCCCAATCAATAATATTGTCATTACATACATACTCTAGAATTGCATCCTTTAAGTTCTAAAACCATTTCTAAAACTATTTTATTTTACTACCCCTCTATTTGTCAGGTTTTAGTGAAGTTTAATTTTTTGATAATGCACTAAATCTATTTTTCAGCAGAAAACAACATACCTGATTGGAAAGAATAGAAAGTCACTCAGAAATTAGCGAAGCTCATTTAAACAGAACTCTTCTGAAAACTACTATTCAGGGACTGAATGGCCTAAGACACAATACAGATTTAGAATAATCCAAAGATCATTTTTTAAAGGAATACAAATAGAAATTTCTGCTTAGCTTGAGAATATACCCAGGTGTTCCAAAGTGTAACATTAACATGAATTCAAATTTCCTAAGTTATGGGAAACTTTGTACGTTCTTTTCATCTTTAACTAAAAGCAAATAAGACCTGCATGTTTCATGTTTCAGATCTTGGCTTGTGGTGAATTTCTGCATTATTTCAGGTTGGAATTCTACTATTTTGGTAGATAGAACTTCTCCCCATGGGAATTAAATACATATCTTAAAAACTTCAGTATGAAGCACTTGTTTTGTCAAGAAGGTGGATCTGAGGTTGTATACTATACTTTGCTCTGAAGAGTCAAGCATCTCAGCAGTCATACTTGGGTTTCCTGCTGCCATTATGAATGTGTACGAAGCCGATTTCCATGCAGAAAAATAGCTCCAGGACTGACATGGTACCCATAATATAAGAACCTACTGTTTAGTGAACTGCTCAAAAAAAAAAACAAAAACAAAAACAAACAAACAAAAAAAAACCCACTTCTCCTTCTGTCACTGCTTCTCTAAGAATGAAAGAGCATGGAAATTGAATGCAACTTAGTTAATATGGATCAATTCAATTCCAAAATATACAATTTTGTACATACTTCACTTGAATGCATCTGCATACCTTCTAGAAAAATTAAGGAGTATTTTAATTCTTAATGAAAACATATAAGTATAATCATTTGCTCCAGAGCTGAGCTCAGAAGAAAGGAGGGCATAAATAATACAGGAGTTTCTGGGAGCACTGAAACACAGATTTTCTAAGTATGTCTATGTTTGTGTTGGCACCTGTTTACCAAGTCATGGGTTTTGTTACAGTTGCTTTATTGACATCTTCCTAGAATAAGAGAATAGATATATTTTCAAAAGGAAATTAAAAACCATGGAATATGCATTTGAAGATGGCTCACTGAATGAGTTTTACATCTTCACAAATAATATCATCTTAAAATGAAGGATGGCCCATTTTCTAACTTTTCAGAGGGTATTTAGGGGGAATAATTGAACTGCATGAAGAAGCAACTCATTTCCTTGCATAAAATATC
>NW_011494760.1:1494874-1503728 GCF_000754665.1 Bison bison bison | reverse complement strand
ATATATATATATATATATATACATTTTTATAATTATTGATTAAAATACAGTATTTATAAATTTTGGGCTAATTTATAAATATACATTCTTATTACCTGTGGAGCTTCCTAGGTGGTTCTAGTGGTAAAGAACCTGCCTGCCAATGCAGGAGACATAAGAGACACAGGTTGATACCTGTGTCAGGAAGATCCCCTGGACGAGGGCACGACAACACACTTCAGTATTCTTGCCTGAAGAAGCCCATGGACAAAGGGGCCTGGCAGTTTGAAGTCCATAGGATCACACAGGGTGGGACACGACTAAAGCACACAGCACAGAGCACATATTACCCTGTGACCCTAATTTGAGCTAAAATCTTACTCTGATTCCAACAGTAGATGGTGGCGGGTATACACCAGATCAATCTGAGAAAGCATTAGAAGAGGCCACTCAGATAATCAATTAGGAAAAAAAAATACATATTAGACTTCAAGTCCTTTTTTAAAAAGATACAGATAGAATACAAAATTTAATCCATATATTTCTTTTGATATTGGTTTATAATGGGTGTTCTGTCACAGCAAATATTGATCACTAGAACTATATATATATAGTTCTATATATATATCTATATCTATATCTATATATATATATATATATATATCTCAAAACTCAAAAGATCTCTGGACTATTGTGTTTGAGAATACTTTTCAGGCTTATGTTTTCCTTCAAAGATTCTAGTTTCTGAATTCTCACAGACATTAAATATGGTGTATCTTATGAAAAACTGAGAAATTTGAAATCGTATAAATTTATATGCAGCAAGAACAGATACAAAAGAGACATGGATGAAGGATGAACCTTGAGACACTGAATTTTAGTATCCAGAATGTAAAGTGAATCAACCAAGAAAGTAACTTGATGTGACCAGATATGCAAGTGGAAAATAAAGTGAATTTTGTATTTGAAGATCAAATGATTAAATTGACTCAAGGGGAAAAAAAGAAGAGAAACCAGAGGTGTCAAATTCTGCCCCTGGGCAAACATTAACCACAGGATTTAGCAACAAAAAGATCATCAGTAACACCATCGTTACTTTCCTGGATTATTACAATAACATCTGTTGTAGACAGAGCTACCTTAAAAATAGACTCTGCAATGAAGATTTAAACAGGCAATTATTAAGGATTACTCTCTAGAACAACACTCATGAAAAATAATTAGAAATGTGATCAGGTAGAGGGAGAAAACATGAACTGTGTGGTTCAGTGGCAAGAGGTCTCTAACAATCCTTCAGGAAGTCCTGAATTGGGATACCCCATCAGAGAAGTACTGAATTGAATTTCAGGTGCCAGATATAGCATCGGGTGATGAATCTTCCTTTAGCCAAGGGAGATTTCTGGCACTGACCCATTTGGAAGTGGTCGTCAGCCAACACGCTCAGGAACTGGGAAAATGAGCTTCACTGCTGATGGAGAAACTGCCTGAAGTTTACAGTATCCAAGAGAACATAATAACTGGCCACTTTGTTCTCTTATAGTCTATTCTCAACAAAGTCTGTTAAAAGAGAAGTCACATCATGTTTTTAAAGTATTGTTTAAATCATTGGGAGGACTAATGCTGAAGCTTAAATATTTTTCCCTGATACTGGGAAAGATGGTGGGCAGGAGGAGAAGGGGATGACAGAGGATGAAATGGATGGCATCACTGACTCAATGGACATAAGCCTGAGCAAATTCTGGGAGATGGTGAAGGACAGGGAAGCCGGGCATGCTGCAGTCCATAGGATCACAAAGAGTTGGACATGATTGAGCAACTGAAACACAACAAAAGTCATTCTGTCAAAAAAGAAGTCATATTGTGTTTAAAACCTTCCAATAGTTTCCCTTCTTACTGAAAATAAACACCAAAATCTGTATGATGGCCTGCAATGCCTAGGTTCCTTCATTATTTCTTTTTATTTTATATACTACTCCCTTTCTCTCACCTACTCCTTTGAGGCCTTTGTTAATAGAGAGGTTGCCCCCACCTCACAGACTTTTTTTTTTTTTTTTTCACATGCTTTGAATGCTCTACCTCTAGAAAATACTATCATTTCCCCCCATACTTTGATAAAATATTTTCTTACAAGGTGTTCTTTTATTACTCTGTATAATATCACAATAAACTGTCTGACTTATGGAAAAACTATTCCCCATCCATCCCTTAGATCTATAGTATTTGTAAAGTTTTGTGTGGTTAAAATATTTATTTTATTTAATATCTGCCTATTCCTATTAACATAAGTGGCATAGGGCAACTGTGTGTTTGTCTTTCCACCAGAAACTGGATGCAAAATAATGCTTACATATAGAGAACATCCAGTGAATATTTCTGGACAAATGAATGATGAGTGAATAAAAGAATGAGGAAAATTGGCTTCTCAAATATGAATTTGAATAGCAGGTCAGGAAGCAACAGAACTGGACATGGAACAACAGACTGGCTCCAAATAGGAGTGTGTCAAGGCTGTATATTGTCACCCTGCTTATTTAACTTATATGCAGAGTACATCATGAGAAATGCTGGGCTGGAAGAAGCACAAGCTGGAATCAAGATTGTGGGAGAAATATCAATAACCTCAGATATGCAGATGACACCACCCTTATGGCAGAAAGTGAAGAGGAACTAAAAAGCCTCTTGATGAAAGTGAAAGAGGACAGTGAAAAACTTGGCCTAAAGCTCAACATTCAGAAAACGAAGATCATGGCATCTGCTCCCATCACTTCATGTGAAATAGATGGGGAAACAGTGGAAACAGTGTCAGACTTTATTTTTTGGGCTCCAAAATCACTGCAGATGGTGACTGCAGCCATGAAATTGAAAGACGCTTACTCCTTGGAAGGAAAGTTATGACCAACCTAGATAGCATATTCAAAAGGAGAGACATTACTTTGCCAGCAAAGGTCTGTCTAGTCAAGGCTATGGTTTTTCCTGTGGTCATGTATGGATGTGAGAGTTGGACTGTGAAGAAAGCTGAGCACCAAAGAATTGATGCTTTTGAACTGCAGTGTTGGAGAAGACTCTTGAGAGTCCCTTGGACTGCAAGGAGATCCAACCAGTCCATTCTAAAGGAGACCAGTCCTGGGTGTTCACTGGAAGGACTGATGTTGAAGCTGAAATTCCAATACTTTGGCCACCTGATGCGAAGAGCTGACTCATTGGAAAAGACTCTGGTGCTGCAAGGGATTGGGGGCAGGAGGAGAAGGGGACGACAGAGGATGAGATGGCTGGATGGCATCACTGACTCGATGGATGTGAGTCTGAGTGAACTCCGGGAGTTGGTGATGGACAGGGAGGCCTGGTGTGCTGCAATTCATGGGGTCACAAAGAGTTGGACATGACTGAGGGGCTGAACTGACCTGAATCATAGAGAAAGTATAATCACAGCAATTAATTTGATAATCAGATAAAGTTTAGTATTTCCCAGTAGGAGCTAGTATCAACATTCATTACAAGGTTTCAAAAAAAAAAAATATTGCAGCAAAATTTTAAGATACCTGGACATTTATCAGTGAATTCAGTATATAAAGACATTTCATATTAAGTGATGTCATAATATCAATAAAAAGTATATTATACATTAGTGCAGTTCAGTTCAATCACTCAGTTGTGTCCAACTGAATATTTAATGCAGTATTGTACATTAAAAATCAATAAAATTTGAGCTATTAACATTTGGATTTTATCTTTGTGTTTTAAATATGTTTTATCTTCATTTATCAGGTTACTCACTTCGAGTTTTTTCTACTGTGTGATCACAACTTAAAAAAATGGTCATTCTGAGAAGAAGTTGATTTATTACTACTAGTAATATAAGATTCTTTGAAAACTATTTAAATTAATTGGCCTGTGTGTTAAAACTTAACAGTTTAGGTGAAATGTGTGTGCAAAGTATATTCATGTATAGTTTAAATATGTTTGTTGTTCTGATAAATTACCAAAGCACAAAAATCTCACACTTCTCTTTTATTTGAATAATTTTCTAAGGTGGCATGTTTTTTGATGCTTGATATTGAACTATTTTTGTTCCAGCTAACAAGAATTCTATATGATATGATTAAATGTTATATTTGCATAAAATTGTATGTATTACAAATCAAAGTCATCTTTCAAATTTATTCCTTTCAAAAGAGAAATAAATCAGTAGAAATATGCCATTTGGCTTCATCATTCAAACATAATGTGAGCACTGGAATGTATTAAATACATAGAGTTGAAGTGTGGTTTACAGATTTGTTTGAAAAGCTACTGATAATGCCATCTCACTATTAATGCTCCCTCATCATTTCCTTGTCTTGGAATGCAGTCCATATTTTAAAGGAAAGTAGTGTATTCTAACTCAAGTTCTGAAATAACAATATTACATTTATATGTGAAATATGTTTTCAGCTAAGATTATCTACAAAGAGTTTACTTATTAATTGACTTTCTCTTCAGGAGTAATTTTCCCATATAATGTAATACACAAGCTTTTGATTCATATAAGGGAAAAAGAAGAAATGCTGTGAAATAATCAAAGGTCAAAATATTCCTTTTTATACATAATGAAAAGAAACAAATTCAGAGTTATTTGGAGGGATTAATAAAATGTAACCTAGTGGCTCAGATGTTCAGGAATCTGCCTGCAATGCAGAAGACCTGGGTTCAGTCTCTGGTTTGGGAATATCCCCTGGAGAAGGAATGACTATACACTCCAGTATTCTTTTTTTTTTTTTAATTTTATTTTATTTTTAAACTTTACAAATTGTATTAGTTTTGCCAAATATCAAAATGAATCCTCCACAGGTATAACTCCAGTATTCTTGCCTGGAGAATTCCATAGACAGAGGAAACTGGCAGGCTAGAGTTCATGAGGTCACAAAGAGTAGGATATACTGATAAGCTAACAATTTCTCATACTTTCACTCTTAGGATGGATCTTGAGATATTTGTCTACTTTAAAGTTCTCTGCATATGTATTCTGCCTTTTTTTCTGGTATAATGAGATCCAGAGGACTTCTTCACCATCCCACTACTATTCATACTATTTTTCCCAAGAGAGTCAACCCGAATGACAGAAACATTTAGCTAAGTGTAAAATAAGTTGGCTCAGAATAATAGTTTTCAAATAATCTAATTATAAAGAAAGTACAATTAAAATAAATGCCAAATTTACTTCAGAATTTCTAATAGGATTTACTTCATATGTAAGGGCTTCCTTGGTGGATCAAATGGTAAAGAAACTGCCTGCAATGCAGGAGACCTGGGTTTGATCTCTGGTTGAGAAAGATCCTCTAAAGAAAGACATGGCAACCCATTCCAGTATTCTTGCCTAGGAAATATCATGGTCAGAGGACCTGACAGACTACAGTCCACTGGGTTGCAAAGAGCTGGACAAGACTGAGTGACTAACACTTTCACTTAACATAGGGAAGAATAGACAGTCTTGAGACAATTTACCAGGTTCCTCTGGGACTTAGAGCTAAGTAACCAAAGACTAAGAGAGTACTTACATCACAATTTTTAAGATAAACATTATTAAATAAATTAATAATATTCAATGTAGTTGAAACAGTGAAAAACTAATCAATTCAGTTCAGTTCAGTCTCTCACTCATGTCCAGTTCTTTGTGATCCCATGGATTGCAACACGCCACGCCTCCCTGCCCATCACCAGCTCCAAGAGTTTACCCAAACTCACGTCCATTGAGTCACTGATGCCATCCAACCATCTCATCCTCTGTTGTCCCCTTCTCCTCCTGCCTTCAATCTTTCCCAGCATCAGGGTCTTGTCAAATGAGTCAGCTCTTCACATCAGATGGCCAAAGAATTGGAGTTTCAGCTTCAACATCAGTCCATCCAATGAATATTCAGGACTGGATCTGTTTTAGGATTGACTGGTTGGATGTCCTTGCACTTCAAGGGACTCTCAAGAGTCTTCTCCAAAACAACAGTTCAAAAGCATCACCTCTTTGGCGCTCAGCTTTTTTTACAGTCTAGCTCTCACATCCATACATGACTACTGGAAAAATCATGGGTTTGACTAGACAGACCTTTGTTGGCAAAGTAATGTCTCTTCTTTTGAATATGCTGTCTAGGTATAGTCATAGCTTTTCTTCCAAGGAGAAAGCGTCTTTTAATTTCATGGCTACAGTCACCATATACAATGATTTTGGACCCCCCAAAAAATAAAGTCGGACACTGTTTCCACTGTTTCCCCATCTATTTGCCATGAAGAGATGGGACCAGATGCCATGATCTTAGTTTTCTGAATGTAGAATTTTGACCCAACTTTTTCACTCTCCTCTTTAATTTTTGTCAAGAGGTTCTTTAGTTATTCTTTGCTTTCGACCATAAGGGTTGTGCCATCTGCATATCTGAGGTTATTGATATTTCTCCCAGCAATCTTGATAGGAGCTTATGCTCCATCCAGCCCAGCGTTTCTCATCATTTACTCTGCATGCAAGTTAAATAAGCAGGGTGACAACATACATCATTGATGAACTCCTTTCCCTATTTGGAACCAGTCTGCTCTTCCATGTCCCATTCTAACTGTTGTTTCCTGACCTGCATACAGATTTCTCAAGAGGCAAGTCAGGTGGTCTGGTATTCCCATCTCTTTCAGAATTTTGCACAGTTTACTGTGATCTACACAGTCAAAGGCTTTGACATAGTCAGTAAAGCAGAAATAGTTGTTTTTCTGGAATTCTCTTGCTTTTTTGAGGATCCAGCAGATGTCAGCAATTTGATCTCTGGTTCTTCTGCCTTTTCTAAATCCAGCTTGAACATCTGGAATTTCATGGTTCATGTATTGCTGAAGCCTGGCTTGAAGAATTTTGAGCATTACTTTACTAGTGCGTGAGATGAGTGCAATTGTGCAGTAGTTTGAGCATTTTTGGCATTGCCTTTCTTTTGGATTGGAATGAAAACTGACCTTTTCCAGTCCTGTGGCCACTGCTGAGTTTTCCAAATTTGCTGGTATATGGAATGCAACACTTTTACAACACAGTCTTTTAAGATAGAAATAGCTCAACTGGAATTCCATCACTACCACTTCCTTTGTTCATAGTGATGCTTCCTACGCTAAGTCACTTCAGTCGTGTCTGACTCTGTGCAACCCCATAGATGGCAGCCCACCAGGCTCCCCCATCCCTGGGATTCTCCAGGCAAGAACACTGGAGTGGGTTGCCATTTCCTTTTCCAATGCATGAAAGTGAAAAGTGAAAGTGAAGTTGCTGAGTCGTGTCTGACTCTTAGCGACCCCATGGTTTGCAGCCTAACAGGCTCCTCTGTCCATGGGATTTTCCAAGCAAGAGTACTGGAGTGGGGTGCCATTGTCTAAGGCCCACTTAATTTCATATTCCAGGATGTTTGGCTCTAGGTGAGTGATCACATCATTGTGATTATCTGGGTCATGAAGATCCCTTTTGTATAGATCTTCTGTGTATTCTTCCCACCTCTTCTTAATATCTTCTGCTTTTGTTGTGTCCATACCATTTCTGTCCTTTATTAAATGTTTGCATGAGATGAATGGATAAGAAAGCTGTGGTACATATACACAATGGAGTATTACTCAGCCATTAAAAAGAATACATTTGAATCAGTTCTAATGAGGTGGATGAAACTGGAGCCTATTATACAGAGTGAAGTAAGCCAGAAGGAAAAACACCAGTATAGTATACTAACGCATATATATGGAATTTAGAAAGATGGTAACGATAACCCTGTATACGAGACAGCAAAAGAGACACTGATGTATAGAACAGGCTTATGGACTCTGTGGGAGAGGGAGAGGGTGGGAAGATTTGGGAGAATGGTATTGAAACATGTGAAATGTCATGTATGAAATGAGATGCCAGTCCAGGTTCAATGCACGATGCTGGATGCTTGGGGCTGGTGCACTGGGACGACCCAGAGGGATGGTATGGGGAGGGAGGAGGGAGGAGGGTTCAGGATGGGGAACACATGAATAAAGAAAAGAATTTTAAAAAATAAATAAATAAATAAAAATTAAAAAAAATGTTTGCATGAAATGTTCCCATGGTCTCTCTAATTTTGTTAAAGATATCTCTAGTCTTCCCCATTCTATTATTTTCCTCTATTTCTTTGCATTGATTGCTGAGGAAGGCTTTTTTATCTCCCCTTGCTATTCCTTGGAACTCTGCATTCAAATGGGTATATCTTTCCTTAACTCCTTTGCTTTTCAATTCACTCTTTTCACAGCTATTTGCAAGGCCTTCTCAGACAGCCATTTTGTTTTTGCTTTTTTTCCCCATGGGGATTGTCTTGACGCCTGTCTCCTGTACAGTGTCACAAACCTCCCCGCATAGTTCATAAGGCACTCTGTCTATCAGATCTAGTGCCTTAAATCTATTTGTCACTTTCACTGTATAATCATAAGGGAATTGATTTAGGTCATACCTGAATGGTCTAGTGGTTTCCCCTACTTTCTTCAATTTATATCTGAATTTGGCAATAAGGAGTTCATGGTCAAGGCTTTATATTGTCACCCTGCTTATTTACCTTATATGCAGAGTATATCATGAGTAGTGCTGGGCTGGATGAAGCACAAGTTGGAATCAAGATTGCCTGGAGAAATATCAATAACCTCAGATATGCAGATGACACCAACCTTATGGCAGAAAGTGAAGAGGAACTAAAAAGCCTCTTGATGAAAGTGAAAGAGGAGAATGAAAAAGTTGGCTTAAAGCTCAACATTCAGAAAACGAAGATCATGGCATCCGGTCCCATCACTTCATGGGAAATAGATGGGGAAACAGTGGAAACAGTGTCAGACTTTATTTTTTTGAGCTCCAAAATCACTGCAGATGGTGATTGCAGCCATGAAATTAAAA
>NW_011494760.1:1489689-1494774 GCF_000754665.1 Bison bison bison | reverse complement strand
AACACGAAGGACATGAGTTTGAGTAAACTCCGGGAGCTGGTGATGGACAGGGAGGCCTGGCGTGTTGCAGTCCTTGGGGTCGCAAATAGTCGGACACGACTGAGCGACTGAACTGAACTGAACTGAACTGTAGATGAACCAGTAACTATTTTTCTCATAATGGCATTTTTTAAATTTAAATCTAACTTCAGAATTTGCTTCTTATCAAGTGCATAATTAGATTGTCTTAGAATTCATTCTCAGATTATTTTCTTTGCACTTTAATAATCCTGAGGATTTCCTTGAAACATTAACATAACTTTTCAGTTTTAATTTTCTTCTGGAGATTAAAAAGTTCCCACTTGACTCGTCAAGGTTAGTTCTATGGTATTTATTAAATGACACATAAAATTGATAAATGCTTATTTACTAGATGACTCACTTAAGAGAGGAGTATAGAGTAGTAGTTAGTGAAAAGTCAGAGACTGAAGATTTAGATTATAGATCTGCTAGTCAAAATCCCTGTGGTTTGTTATTTAGGCAATTGCCTTCTCAGTTTCTTTATTTATAAATATGCCCTATAGTGCTTATTATAAAAAATTGATGAATAAATATATGTACAACAATTAGAGGAAAACTTAGTCCATGAGAATCGCTATAAAATAATTAATTTTGTAAATAATATAATTCAATCAATAAAGTTACAAAACCAGGCATATGACTGAACAAAATGTCCATTTTAACAAGTCATAATAACCAGTTCAAAGAAGCTTCAGCATTTGAATTTCTAGCCCCATAATTCAACAATGAAGTTATTTTATTGTTTCTGTATATGATTTTAAAAGGTTATACAATCTTATGAAATATATATGGTTATATATACATATATATAGTATATCTGCATATATATATATATATATATGTATATATTAAGAAGAGGTGGCAAGAATGCACAGAAGAACTATAGCAAAAAAAATCTTCATGACCCAGATAACCATGAGGGTCTGATTCCTCACCCAGAGCCAGACATCCTGGAATGCAAATTCAAGAGGGCCTTAGGCAGCATCATGATGAACAAAGCTAGTGGCGGTGACAGAATTCCAGTTTAGCTATTTAAAATCCTAAAAGATGTTCCTGTTAAAGTGCTGCACTCAATATGCCAGCAAATATGGAAAACTCAGCAGTGGCCACAGGACTGGAAAAAGTTGGTTTTCTTACAGATCCCAAAGAAGGACAAGGTCAAAGAAATTCAAACTACTGCCCGATTGCACTCATCTGACAGGTTAGCAAAGTAATGTTCGAAATTCTCCAAGCCAGGCTTCAACAGTATGTGATCCATGAACTTCCAGATGTTCAAGCTGGATTTAGACAAGGTACAGGAACCAGAGATCAAATTGTCAGATTCTGTTGCATCATATAAAAGGCAAGAGGATTCCCTAAAAACATCTACTCTGCTTTATTGATTACACCAAAGAATATCTGCTGGAGAAGGCATAGGGTACCCACTCCAGTATTCTTGGGCTTCTCTTGTGGCTCAGCTGGTTAGGAATCCATCTGCAATATGGGTTGCAGACATGGGTTTGATCCCTGGGTTGGGAAGATCCTTTGGAGAAAGGAAAGGCTACCCAGTCCAGTATTCTGGTCTAGAGAATTCCGTGGACTATACCAATGGGGTCTCAAAGAGTCAGTCAGAATTGAGCAACTTTCACTTCACTTTCAAAACATTTTATTGTGTAAATCACAACAAACTGTGGAAAATTCTTCAAGAGATGGGGATACCAGACAACCTCAGATATGCAGATGATACCACACTTATGGCAGAAAGTGAAGAAGAACTAGAAAGCCTCTTGAAAGTGAAAGAGGAGAGTGAAAAAATTGGCTTAAAACTCAACATTCAGAAAACTAAGATCATGGCATCTTGTCCCATAACTTCATGGGAAATAGATGGGGAAACAGTGGAAACTGTGACAGACTATTTTTTTTTGAGCTTCAAAATCACTGCAGATGGTGATTGCAGCCATGAAATTAAAAGACGCTTACTCCTTGGAAGGAAGATTATGACCAACTTAGCACATTCAAAAGCAGAGACATTACTTTGCCAACAAAAGTCTGTCTAGTCAAGGCTATGTTTTTTCCAGTAGTCATGTATGGATGTGAGAGCTGGACTGTGAAGAAAGCTGAGCGCGGAAGAATTGATGCTTTTGAACTGTGGTGTTGGAGAAGACTCTTGAGAGTCCCTTGGACTGCAAGGAGATCCAACCAGTCCATTTTGAAAGCGATCAGCCCTGGAATTTCTCTGGATGGAATGATGCTAAAGCTGAAACTCCAGTACTTTGGCCACCTCATGCGAAGAGTTGACTCATTGGAAAAGACTCTGATGCTGGGAGGGATTGGGGGGACAACAGAGGATGATATGGCTGGATGGCATCACTGACTCGACGGACATGAGTCTGAGTGAACTCCAGGAGTTGGTGATGGACTGGGAGGCCTGGCGTGTGTGATTCATGGTTTGCAGAGTCTGCCACGACTGAGCGACTGAACTGAACTGAATGATTAATGAGGCTTAGAATTTTTTTATGTGTTTATTGTTCATTTGTATATATCTTTTAGTGAAATTACTATACAGGTCCTTTGTGCAATTTTAATTGGTTTGCTTATTTTTATTGTTTAGTATAAGGATTCTTTATATGTTACATATTAAACCTTCACTAAAACTTAATAGGCAGATATTTTCTATCACTCAGTAGGTTCTTTTTAGTTTCTTAATAGCATCATTTGATGCACAAAGTCTGCTTTTCAGATGTTCAATGTGTATGGGAATATGTGCAACATTCTCTGTGACAGATAATTACATCTTCTTTAGAAGATCATTAAGTTTTTCTCCATGTTCATATTACCAGATATTATCAAGATATGAAGTAGAAATACAATCCACAAAATAAATCATATGCAGATTATCACAAAGCTATCATTTTGCTATAATAATTTTTAATTGATAAAGAATCCAAATTATATATGTTTTGAATATATTACTTAAAATTTACCCATCCTCCAAGGAAAAAAATGAATAAAAATAAACATCCTTATTCATATAATGATTGATAATTTTAAGATAATTTAGTTTATAAATAGAGTCTGATTAATGTTTCTGGTTGAAAACTTGTGTTTTAAATCAAGAAGAAGACCTAATTTTCTTTTTGAGCATAATGTTCTCCAAGTTTATGTAGTCTTGGAAACTCTAATGTCTTAGTCAAAGTGTTAGTTGCTCAGTCATGCTCGACTTTTGTGACACCATGGTCTGTCATTGGAAAATAATACTGGAGTGGGTAGCCATTCCCTTCTCCAGGGATATCTTCCTGACCCAGGGATCAAACCAGGGTCTCCAGCATTGCAGGAATTTTTTTTTTTTTTAATCATCTGAGTTACCAGGGAAGTCCTAATGTCTTAGTCTACACAAAATAGTATTCATTGAAAACTAATCATCTTTTAGATCTTTGAAACCCTACCAAATTTCATTTTAAATGAAAAGCAATTTGTTGTACTATTTTATATATCTTATATGAATGTTTATGACTACTTTTAATTTTAGAGAAGATATTAAGCTAAAAAGGGAATTGAATGATAGTACTCATTGTTAAATGTAAAGTCCTTATTTCTTTACATCTGTTTCTAATTAATCACCAGAAATTCACAAAATTATTATAGATTCTTGGCTAGAAAAATTATATTTATACTTCCCCTGATTATGTAAATAGATAACAAGGGAAATGAGGAGAATCTTTAAATAAAACTTCTATAAATTGATTGCATTTTGAGGTTTATGTGTTTAGCATAATTGAAATATTTAAACAAATACTCTAATGAGCCAAGTTTTTTAACCACTTAAGGTAGCCCTAGGGAGCTATTAAAGCATTTTTGAAAACTAACTTGCAATTTTCAATTAAAGTTAGACTATTGAGTTCTGTGAAAGCTGGGTTAGTTAAAAGATGTCCTATGGACTTGAAATATTTGAAAAATACCTTATAGCTTACTATGGTATTAAACATGTACTTATTGAGGAGTTTAATCACAGAGATAATCTAGTATAGGATAAATTTGTATAATTCAGTTTTGTTATGTTATATGCTCTTCAAAGTCACATTTTCTTTTTCAGTGACCTGAAAATGAGTACATCAAAGTTATATATTGCCATCCTGCTTATTTAACTTCTATGCAGAGTACATCATGAGAAATGCTGCACTGGATGAAGCACAAGCTGGAATCAAGATTGCCGGGATAAATATCAATAACCTCAGATATTCAGATGACACCACCCTCATGGCAGAAAGTGAAGAGGAACTAAAGAGCCTCTTGATGAAAATGAAAGAGGAGAGTAAAAAAGTTGGCTTAAAGCTTAACATTCAGAAAACTAAGATCATGGCATCTGGTCCAATCACTTTATGGCAAATAAATGGGGAAACAGTGTCAGACTTTATTTTTTTGAGCTCCAAAATCCCTGCAGATGGTGATTGCAGCTATCAAGTTAAAAGACGCTTGCTCCTTGGAAGGAAAGTTATGATCAACCTAGACAGCATGTTGAGAAGCAGAGACATTATTTGCGAACAAAGGTCCATCTAGTCAAGGCTATGGTTTTTCCAGTAGTCATGTATGGATGTGAGAGTTGAACTATAAAAAAACCTGAGTGCCAAAGAATTGATGCTTTTGAACTTTGGTGTTGGAGAACATTCCTAAGAGTCCCTTGGAAACAAGGAGATCCAACCAGTCCATCCTAAAGGAAATCAGTCCTGAATATTGATTGGAAGGACTGATGCTGAAGCTGAAATTCCAATAATTTGGCCACCTGATGCAAAGAACTGGCTCACTGGAAAAGGCCCTGTTGCTGGGAAAGATTAAAGGCAGGAGAAGGGGACTACAGAGGATGAGATGGCTGGATAGGGGACGACAGAGGATGAGATGGCTGGATGGCATTACTAACACGAAGGACATGAGTTTGAGTAAACTCCGGGAGCTGGTGATGGACAGGGAGGCCTGGCGTGTTGCAGTCCTTGGGGTCCAAATAGTCGGACACGACTGAGCGACTGAACTGAACTGAACTGAACTGTAGAT
>NW_011494760.1:1484744-1489589 GCF_000754665.1 Bison bison bison | reverse complement strand
TTCAGGGGAAACAGTGGAAACAGTGTCAGACTTTATTTTTTTGAGCTCCAAAATCACTGCAGATGGTGATTGCAGCCATGAAATTAAAAGACGCTTGCTCTTTGGAAGAAAAGCTATGACAAAACTAGACAGCATATTAAAAAGCGGAGACATTACTTTGCCAACAAAGATCCATCTAGTCAAAGCTATGTTTTTTCCAGTAGTCATGTATGGATGTGAGAGTTGGACTATAAAGAAAGCAGAGTGCTGAAGAATTGATGTTTTTGAACTGTGGTCTTGGAGAAGACTCTTGAGAGTCCCTTGGACAGCAAGGAGATCAAATCAGTCAATCCTAAAGGAAATCATTCTTGAATATTCATTGGAAGGATTGATGCTGAAGCTGAAACCCCAATTCCTTGGCCACCTTATGGAAAGAACTGACTCATTGGAAAAGACCCTGATGCTGGGAGGCAGGAGGAGAAAAGGATGACAGAGGATGAAATGGTTGGATGATATCATGGACTTGATGCATGTAAGTTTGAGCAAGCCCTGGGTGCTGGTGATGGACAGGGAAGCCTGACATGCTACAGTTCATAGGGTTGCAAAGAGTTGGACATGACTAAGTGACTGAACTGAACTGATATTATATATAATTAAGTATACATGTACACATATTATGCGTGCATGTTTTCCTTTTGTCATCATATGAACGCACTTTAACATTTTTTTTAACATTTTAAGATGAAAATGATATGGCTCCCTATATGACTGGTTGTTTTATAATAATATGCATCATTGTTTTTGCTGCAGATGGCAGCAAAACCAGTTGGTGCATGCTAAGTTGCTTCAGTTTTGTCCAACTGTTTGAGATCCTATGAACTGAAGACTGCCTGGCCTCTTTGTCCATGGTATTCTCCATGCAAGAATACTGGAGTGGGTTGCCGTGCCCTTCTCTAGGGGATCTTTCTGACCAGATAATGGAACCTGGTCTCTTTCGTCTCCTGCATTGGCAGGTTTCTTTTGTTTGTTTTTCTGTCTTTTTCCCCCAGCACTAGCACCACCTAGGAAATCCAAAGGAATGGGACTTGAAGGTAAAACCTCAAGGCAAGAATTCTACAGAAGGAAAAAGGCTTGATTTGTAAATAGTGTTTCTGAGGACATTTTCCTTGAGGTTCAGAGACAGAATTAGCTGTTGAGTTGCTAAGTCATGTTTGACTTTTTTGCAACCCCATGGACTGTATCCCAGCAAGATCCTCTGTCATGGGATTTCTTAGTCAAGAATACTGGAGTGCATTCCCATCTCCTTCTCCAGGGGACCTCTTCGACCCTGGGATCAAGCGTTTAGAGTAATTACGTATGATAGAAAGATAGCCTCTACTTCAGAAATTTTCACTTAGAGCAAAATATTCAGGTGACATATTAACTTTAGCAAGGAGAAAAATGTGATTAGAACATCCATTCATATCCTTTTTTATCAGAAGTTTTCAATCATTGCTTTATTTAATTCACTTTACAGCCCCATCATAATTATTCTTTTTTTCTTTTTATTTATTTTTTTATTTTTAATGTAAATTTATTTATTTTAATTGGAAGCTAATTACTTTATAATATTGTATTGGTTTTGCCATACATCAACATGAATCTGTCACGGGTGTACACGTGTTTCCCATTCTGAACACCTTCTTATTTATATCACTCTCTACTCTTTATTTTATTTTATTTGTTTTGCTGGCATTTTTTAAAATTTTATTTTACTTTTAAACTTTACAATATTGTACTAGTTTTGCCAAATATCGAAATGAATCCACCACAGGTATACATGTGTTCCCCATCCTGAACCCTCCTCCCTCCCCGTACCATCCCTCTGGGTCATCCCAGTGCACCAGCCCCAAGCATCCAGTATTGTGCATCGAATCTGGACTGGAGACTTGTTTCATACATGATATTATACATGTTTCAATGCCATTATCCCAAATCTTCCCACCCTCTCCCTCTCCCACAGAGTCCATAAGACTGTTCTATACATCAGTGTCTCTTTTGCTGGTCTCGTATACAGGGTTATTGTTACCATCTTTCTAAATTCCATATATATGCATTAGTATACTGTATTGGTGTTTTTCTTTCTGGCTTACTTCACTCTGTATAATAGGCTCCAGTTTCATCCACCTCATTATCACTCTCTACTCTTTAATTCATTTTTCTTTCCACAGTTCATGATGTATTTATTTACTTGCTTGTTGTTTTATTTCTACTTCAGAATATAATGAATTCAGAAGGTCAAAGGCCATAAAAGATTTGTTTAATATAAAAACATATAATGACCAGAACATAGATCAGCCTTATTTGTGTATTTATTTATTTATTTCTAAATGAATGAATATATTAAAGTCATAGGTCTGTCTCTGAAGGCTAGCTCAGTGATGAAAGATGTATTGATTGTCAGCCTTTGTAAGATGCTTTTCATTTTTTTTAATCTCTATGAGCATTAACTTCCTATTCTTAAATGCTTAAATATTTATTTATATTGATAATTCCACTGTCAAGTCCCATTAGTAAAATGTCTTTAGTCGTTAATTGCTTTCTTTTGTCACAGAGATTCTACTGTTCTAGCTTAGAAGATATTTCCAGTAATGGGTATATGTGTTTGTTTAGTCACTCAGTTTTGTCCACCTCTTTGTGACTCTATGGACTGTAGCCCGCCAGGCTTCTCCATCCATGGGATTTTCCAGGCAAGAATACTGGAGTGGGTTGCCATTTCCTCCTCCAGGGGATCTTCCCAACCCACGGATTGAACCCAAGTCTCCATATCTCCTGTATTGCAGGCAGATTCTTTACTCACTGAGCCATAGTCACATCTAAGTTCTAGGCTCTAAGTCTCCGGTCAAGGATCAAGCTGATATATACTGTTACCAATCTGTACTTTTGCTTTTTTCCATGGTGTAAACATTATAACCATGCTGGTGATGGACAGGGAAGCTTGGCTTGCTGCTGTCCATGGGGTTACAAAGAGTCAGACATGACTGATCGATTGAAATGAACTGAACTAATGGATAATAATTTTAAACTATAAAATTAAACTTATTGAATGTTGAGACAAAAAGCTCACATGCTTAGTACTTTTGATTTATATATATTTATTTTATTCTAATTTGCTAAAATTCACTTTTTAAGGATGGATATATTCAACAACTGACTTGTGAAATTCCCTAAAATTTGCTTTCATGAGCCAGTAAGGACCAGTTCCAGCATACACGTGGACCCAGTCAGTTAGCCTCCTGTTCTGATCCTGACACCAATCCAATTTTTATGGAGTACACTTGAATCCATGCTTTGTAGAAAAAGCCAACTTGATCTTTTCAACTTACTGCCATTTGCCTTCCCCTTTTTCCAAATGAATGTGTCCACAACCATGACATATGTTTATATAGAATTAATAGTGAATTTTGAGAGAATTACCTTGGTCAATGTTTACTGATGTTTTACATTGTGAAAACTGACTTTTAAAAATAGTTCTGTTAATCTAGCAGCTGTTCATCTAGGAGAGAATGAATATTGTCTGGGGATTAGAGCTGTTTTGATATTGATATGCCTATTTTGATGTCTTTTTTTCAAGATTTTTATGCCATTATCCTATTTACCAAAGAGCAAATGACCACTTTCTGGTATTGGTGTCAAATATTAAAAGGACAGCCAGAAAATGGATGAGTATAGCAGTTGAAGGCCAGAGAGAAACAAACGAAATGGACATGCCAATTACTTTCTGTGCATCCGGACAGGCACAGACCTTACTGATCTACCATAGGCTGCCAGGCAACATAAAGGAAAATAAAGGCTTTCAAATGTAGAAATGGCATCTTTCCAGTTCTCTTCAACTGTGAGAGAAATAAAATTGCTAAAATTGCAAGCTGCATCACTAATACATAAGATAATTGTCCTATTTTTGCATGAATTACTCAGATCCATTCCTCTCTCATTTTCAAACATTGGTTCTTTAATGTCAGATATTCATGTGAGAAATGTATTTCCTGTATCTACTGATTCACTTGCTACCAGAGATTACATTGGACAATACAACCCCATTGATTTTCTCTATATTAGTTAGAATATTTTATAAAACTTTGTGATTTCTTAATTGAATGCAATATTATACTATATTCATATGTAGATAAATATAGAAATAGAAAATTTTATTTTCAATAATTTACTGTATTAAGGAATTTTATAAATGAAAAACAAATGCCAATGTGGGGATATCCTGCCAACAATTAAAAGTTAATTTATCTTCTCATTCAATTGCTTCAACTTGAGACAAAACGAAACAAGGAATTGACTTAAAAATCTATTCATTACTTTCCAGTCTTAAGTATTGAATATTTTATTATACACTTACACACAAAAGTATACACACAAATATGTGTGTATATCAGTTCAGTTCAGTTGCTCAGTTGTGTCCAACTCTTTGCGACCCCATGAATCACAGCACGCCAGGCCTCCCTGTCCATCACCAGCTCCCAGAGTTCACTCAGACTCACGTCCATTGAATCAGTGATGCCATCTAAGCACCTCGTCCTCTGTTGTGCCCTTCTCCTCCTGTCCCCAATCCCTCCCAGCATCAGAGTCTTTTCCAATGAGTCAACTCTTCTCATGAGGTGGCCAAAGTATTGGAGTTTCAGCTTTAGCATCATTCCTTCCAAAGAAATCCCAGGGCTGATCTCCTTCAGAATGGACTGGTTGGATCTCCTTGCAGTCCAAGGGACTCTCAACATCACAGTTCAAAAGCATCAATTCTTTGGCGCTCAGCTTTCTTCACAGTCCAACTCTCACATCCATACACGATCACTGGAAAAACCATAGCCTTGACTAGAC
>NW_011494760.1:1483345-1484644 GCF_000754665.1 Bison bison bison | reverse complement strand
TTGTATATTTTTGAGATTGGTTGTTTGTCAGTTGCTTCATTTGCTATTATTTTCTCCCATTCTGAAGGCTGTCTTTTCACCTTGCTTATACATCACAGCAGGATCCTCTATGACCTACCTCTCAGAATACTGGAAATAAAAGCAAAAATAAACAAACGGGATCTAATTAAAATCAAAAGCTTCTGCTTTTTAATATGGCATCTAGGTTTGTTATAACTTTTATTCCAAGGAGCAAGTTTCTTTTAATTTCATGGCTGCAGTCACCATCTGCAGTGATTTTGGAGCCCCCAAAAATAAAGTCTGACAATGTTTCCACTTTTTCCCCATCTATTTCCCATGAAGTGATGGGACCAGATGCCATGATCTTAGTTTTCTGAATGTTGAGTTTTAAGCCAACTTTTTCACTCTCGACTTTCACTTTCATCAAGAGGCTTCTTTGTTCCTCTTCACTTTCTGCCATAAGGGTGTTGTCATCTGCATATCTGAGATTACTGATATTTCTCCCAGGAATCTTGATTCCAGCTTGTGCTTTTTCCAGTCCAGCGTTTCTCATGATGTATTGTGCATATAAGTTAAATAAGCAGGGTGACAATATACAGCCTTTTTTTTTTTCTTTTTTTTTATTTTATTTTATTTTTAAACTTTACAAAATTGTATTAGTTTTGCCAAATATCAAAATGAATCCACCACAGGTATACCCACGTTCCCCATCCTGAGCCCTCCTCCCTCCTCCCTCCCCTACCCTCCCTCTGGGTCGTCCCAATGCATCAGCCCCAAGCATCCAGTACCGTGCATCGAACCTGGATTGGCGACTCATTTCATACATGATATTATACATGTTTCAATGCTATTCTCCCAAATCTCCCCACCCTCTCCCTCTCCCACAGAGTCCATAAGACTGATCTATACATCGGTGTCTCTTTTGCTGTCTCGTACACAGGGTTATTGTTACCATCTTTCTAAATTCCATATATATGCGTTAGGATACTACATTGGTGTTTTTCTTGCTGGCTTACTTCACTCTGTATAATAGGCTCCAGTTTCATCCATCTCATTAGAACTGACTCAAACGTATTCTTTTTAATGGCTGAGTAATACTCCATTGTGTATATGTACCACTGCTTTCTTATCCATTCATCTGCTGATGGACATCTAGGTTGCTTCCATGTCCTGGCTATTATAAACAGTGCTGCGATGAACATTGGGGTACACGTGTCTCTTTCCCTTCTGGTTTCCTCAGTGTGTATGCCCAGCAGTGGGATTGCTGGGTCGTATAGCAGTTCTATTTCCAGTTTTTTA
>NW_011494760.1:1468956-1483245 GCF_000754665.1 Bison bison bison | reverse complement strand
TCTTCACAGTCCAACTCTCACATCCATACACGATCACTGGAAAAACCATAGCCTTGACTAGACGGACCTTTGTTGGCAAAGTAATGTCTCTGCTTGTCTTTTTTATTATTATTATTATTTTTTTTACTTTACAATATTGTATTGGTTTTGGCATACATCAACATGCATCATCCATGGGTATACACACGTTCCCCATCCTGAACTCCCCTCCCACCTCCCTCCCTATGCCATCCATCTGGATCATCCCAGTGCACCAGCCCCAAGCTTCCTGTATCCTGCATCAAACCTGGACTGGCGATTCATTTCTTATATGATATTATACATGTTTTAATGCCATTCTCCCAAATCATCCCCTGCCCCTCTCACACAGAGTCCAAAAGACTGATCTATATATCTGTGTCTCTTTTGCTGTCTTGCATACAATGTTGTCATTACCATCTTTCTAAATTCCATATATATGCGTTAGGATACTACATTGGTGTTTTTCTTTCTGGTTTACTTCACTCTGTATAATAGGCTCCAGTTTCATCCACCTCATTAGAACTGACTCAAACGTATTCTTTTTAATGGCTGAGTAATACTCCATTGTGTATATGTACCACTGCTTTCTTATCCATTCATCTGCTGATGGACATCTAGGTTGCTTCCATGTCCTGGCTATTATAAACAGTGCTGCGATGAACATTGGGGTACACGTGTCTCTTTCCCTTCTGGTTTCCTCAGTGTGTATGCCCAGCAGTGGGATTGCTGGGTCGTATAGCAGTTCTATTTCCAGTTTTTTAAGGAATCTCCACACTGTTCTCCATAGTGGCTGTACTAGTTTGCATTCCCACCAACAGTGTAAGAGAGTTCCCTTTTCTCCACACCCTCTCCAGCATTTATTGCTTGTAGACTTTTGGATCACAGCCATTCTGACTGGCGTGAAATGGTACCTCATAGTGATTTTGATTTGCATTTCTCTGATAATGAGTGATGTTGAGCATCTTTTCATGTGTTTGTTAGCCATCTGTATGTCTTCTTTGGAGAAATGTCTATTTAGTTCTTTGGCCCATTTTTTGATTGGATCGTTTATTTTTCTGGAGTTGAGCTGTAGGAGTTGCTTGTATATTTTTGAGATTGGTTGTTTGTCCATTGCTTCATTTGCTATTATTTTCTCCCATTCTGAAGGCTGCCTTTTCACCTTGCTAATAGTTCCCTTTGTCAAGTGGTGCTGGGAAAACTGGTCAACCACTTGTAAAAGAATGAAACTAGAACACTTTCTAACACCATACACAAAAATAAACTCAAAATGGATTAAAGATCTAAATGTAAGACCAGAAACTATAAAACTCCTTGAGGAGAACATAGGCAAAACACTGTCCGACATACATCACAGCAGGATCCTCTATGACCCACCTCCCAGAATATTGGAAATAAAAACAAAAATAAACAAATGGGACCTAATTATCTTAAAAGCTTCTGCACAATATACAGCCTTGACATACTCCTTTTCCTATTTGGAACCAGTCTGTTGTTTCATGTCCAGTTGTAACTGTTGCTTCCTGACCTGCATATAGGTTTCTCAAGAGGCAGGTCAGGTGGTCTGGTATTTCCATTTCTTTCAGTATTTTCCACAGTTAGTCAATAAAGCAGAAATAGATGTTTTTCTGGAATTCTATTGCTTTTTCCATGATCCAGCAGATATTGGCAATTTGATCTTTGGTTCCTCTGCCTTTTTAAAAACCAGCTTGAATATCTGGAAGTTCATGGTTCACATATTGCTGAAGCCTGGCTTGGAGAATTTTGAGCATTACTTTACTAGTTTGTGAGATGAGAGCAATTCTGTGTTAGTTTGAGTATTCTTTGACATTGCCTTTCTTTGGGATTGGAATGAAAACTGACCTTTTCCAGTCCTGTGGCCAAAGCTGAGTTTTCCACATATATACACTGTGTGTACATATTTACTCACAAAACCATACTGGTCAAATGTCATAAACTAAGTCATCTAATTAATTTCATAGGGACAAAGGAAATCAAGGTGAATGGCAGTGGAAGGAGGGAAAAATAGGTGAGACTTAACGGTTCTAGAGGGCATCGCTAGTGGCTCAGTGGTAATAAACCTGCCTGTCAATGCAGGAGATGTGGGTTCCATTCCTGGATCAGGACGATTTCCTGGAGAAGGAAATGGCAACCCATTCCAGTTTTATTGTCTGGAAATCCCATGGACAGAGGGGCCTGGCGTGTTACAGTCCATGGGGTCACAAACAGTGTTGAACAGGACTTAATGACTAAACAACAAAGATGAGACTTAAAAATAAAATGATCTTACTAGCATACATATACATAATTTTTGTACATGATATGTTTTTTATGCTCATTGGTATGTTCTTTAATATAGTGATACAGTACATATAGATGAACAATTTGTTTCTTTACATATTACCATTTAAATTTATTAAAATGCAATATTATTTTTAGTTTATTAAAAGACTGAATTCAATGATTCCTTTGAAATGGCAACAAATTGATTAATTTCACTTTAAATTCCTGTCATGATATAAATTATGCTAGGAAAATGGCCCACCAGATCTGAATTAATTAAGTGACAACATTATAACATCCAAGTTAATAATCTGAGGAGGAAAAGTCTGGGAAGTTATAGGAACTGTTGATTGATTGCAATTGATCTGTAATTATCTGTTCATTACCATACTGAATCCTTGACAGCTTAACAAGTCAATCTTCATGATGATAATGAAGCAGATAGCACCACAGTATAGATAAAGATGGGGTTTTACAAAATTCAAGTTATTTACTCATAATATACTAAAGCTTGATTATACTCTTGACTATAGTTGGAAAAATTATATTCAACTCTAATTTTTATCAGTTATTGAAGCTGTTAGTTATTTTTCTAAGCCATAATATGATGTTTCTCTAAGATTATGTATAATTTTCCAATATTTTGCATATGCATACCTTTGAATATGTAAACAACCATTTCAATGCTACTTAATAATGTTGCACAGTGGCTAGGAATAAGTTACTAAAGCACTCTTGCAGATTTATATAAAAATATTCTAAAGTGTAACATTTGAGTAATGACTAAATACTAAAACAGAAACTTTTAAAATAATTTCATAGAAAAATATTGCAAATATAGTCACAATTTGAGAAATATTTGCTATTAAAAATAACTTTTGGGGGGATAAAAAATAACTCCTTGGGGGTAGTAGGAACTTTTATAACTATTTGTGAGACAAGATATTTTATTCCTGCAGTAAAAACCAGTTTGATTAAAATTTCAAGGACATAGTTTGCCTTTAGAATTCTAGTACATTATTTCCTTGTTTTCTTGAAGTATAGTTGACTTACAATATCATATTCACTTTACATGTACAGCATAGTCCATTTTTTTTTTATTTTACAAACATCAAGATTACTGAGAAAGCCATGTGAATACTATTTTAAGCAACATGCATTGAACTTAAAGAGGATTTCAACAGACTTTACTGGAAGTGATACATTTTAGAGAAATACCATGAACCACTTATATCAATTCACTGCTGCACACTGCTGTTAATTTTCAAATGTACTGGTGGATGGTCAGTGAGTACTAGAATGTAAACCAACATGAATGAGTATCTTAAACATTTATCACTATTCTTTAGGGAAGATAGTACATCTTTTAGCAAATTAAACTTAGAAGTCATTTTGTTTCTGTGCTGCTACTACGGAAATAGTCATTAATTTAAAATTTGAATGTGAAGAAAAGATTAAAGACAATTTAAAAACATACAGAAACCATAGGACATTTATTTATAAAAGTATGCAGGTTCAAAGAACTGGTGATGTCTATAATCAGATGATTGTAAGGAAATATGAAGTCAGGAATCATTTTAAATTTACAAAATTGAGTTCTGATCATATACTTTCTACAACTTCTTTCAAGGGGCACAAAAGTGTTTAAATATTGGGAGGGAAAAATATTGCAAAATATTAAAATATTGTAATGAATTAAATAGAAGGTAGAGGGGTGTTGTTTGTATTTTAGAAATTTTACTATTATTTAAAAATTGTTCAAACTTAAAATTTGAAAAAAAAAATGTGAAAGTACTTCTATTGGAATAACAGGGAACATTTTCCCAACTGGAACAGCTGAAAGACTAATCTAAATATATAAAACAACACTTTAGAAAACAATGCTTAACAGGCAAGGGAAGCTGATGATCTTTAAGAGTTGGGAGAAAAAATTGAGCCCTAACATTTTCCCAGTTTACTAACCACAAAGTTTATAGGTTATAATACAAGGAGGAGAATCCATAAAGTATCCACAGTCACCCTGAGTTGAGGAAGTTGAGATAGCAATCCAGGTAAACCAAGATGGGTAAAGTTTGTAGGGCAGAGTATGAGAAAGCCAGGGAAGAATGAGCTGCCTAGAAAGGAACTTGGGAGATCTGCAAATTCTTCATCACACTGTATAGACGTGAGTACAGATTAGGGCACACAACGAGGAATCCACCTGAGACCAGAGAAAGACCTAGTTAACATGTAAATAATAGAAGGAACTGTGCAAAACACATGTGGGGAAAGCAGAAAACCTTATGGTTCAATAAGGTTTAATAGGGAAGTTTAATAGAATAGAAAATTTAGAATTTACCTTGGTAGTCATGAAAAATTAGCCAGAGATTAAACATCATACTAAGAAATATTAAAATCTAGACCTTAGACGATCAATTGATTTCAAGTAACTTAATTGCATCTAAAAAAAATAACAAAACAACCCTCAAGAATATTTTTAAAGAATGCAATTAATCAGCACATAACAAGGTATTTACCTTATTTGTCATGAAATCAAAATTAATAAGCATTCAAAGATGCAGAGAAAACATTCCATAGTTAAGAAAAATGCACACTAAATTGATGAAGAAATGATTGATGCAAACTAAAAGTCTTAAAATACATTCAAAATCAAAATGGACCAAACAAAACAAAGCAGTCTTTCATCTTATTAGATCAACATAATTGAAAAACCAAAACAAAACAAAACAACAGAACCTTTGAACATATATTTACATTCCAAGTGACATATATTTAAAAAGGAAAATGAAATAAAGACAGCTTATAAAATCTTAAAAAATTGACTATCAACATACATGAACTACAAAAATTTCAAAGGAGTTCTTCAAACAGAAGAAAATAGGATATCTCCAGATAGAAACCCAGATCTATGACAGAGGATAAATAATACTATAAATGATAACTGCATGGATTAAAATCTTTAATTTCTTATGCTCAATTGAAAATTTAGAGTAAAATTGATATTTTTGAAGCTTATAGCATATATGGCAAGAATATAACCAAAGATTTGTAGGAAGAAATGGAAGTACACTGCTGTTTAAAAAAAAACAAACAAAAAAAAACACTTGTTTTGTGACAACCTAGAGATGTATGCTGCTGTTTAGTGGCTAAAGGCTAAGTCATATCCAACTTTTTTGCAACCCCATGGACTGTAATCATAGAAGTAATAACAACTTTATTCCTAGTGTATAGGAAAGGAGGTGAAATGAACACAGAAATAATGTTCAAACTAAAGGCTGAAAAAAATTAAAAACAAAAGATGTGATAAGTAGGAAAAACATAACAGATTCAAAGTCAAGAGAATTATAGCAGATTGCTCCTTAAAAGAATACTAACACATATATATGGAATTTAGAAAGATGGTAACAATAACCCTGTGTACGAGACAGCAAAAGAGACACTGATGTATAGATCAGTCTTATGGACTCTGTGGGAGAGGGAGAGAGAGAGGGTGGGGAGATTTGGGAGAATGGCATTGAAACATGTATAATATCATGTATGAAATGAGTCGCCAGTCCAGGTTCGATGCACGGTACTGGATGCTTGGGGCTGATGCACTGGGACGACCCAGAGGGAGAGTAGGGGAGGAAGGAGGGAGGAAGGTTCAGGATAGGGAGCACGGGTATACCGGTGGTGGATTCATTTTGATGTTTGGCAAAACTAATACAATATTGTAAAGTTTAAAAATAAAATAAAATTAAAAAAAAAAAAAGAATGCTGTCTTAATTTTCACAGCTAGTGAATATGTTGCATCATATGTCAAAATGAAATGGAGAGATTCTCTTGCATTATCCAGGTTTGCCCAATGAAATCTCAAGAATCCTTAGAAAGACAGGAGCACCAGGGTCAGAGAGGAGATATAATAACAGATTCAGAGGTAAGAGTCAGGAGAAACTAACCTATTTCCCCCCAGGACAGCCTCGTCTACAACAGTCTACAACAATCTCTATCTCTTTCTTTTCAAGCACTGTGAAAGTACTTGAAATGCTAAAATAAATAAAGTGTGCTGCAGTAAATAAATTAACATATGTATAATTTTGTTAATGACTACACATCTCATTTAACCATAATGCAATGAGATCGGTAGTTACTTGTAAGAAATATTGAAAATATTTCCCCTAGATAAACACTTTTTACCGCCTGGTGGTAGTATGTCCTTTAATCTTCTTGCAAATAGCCCTCAGCAGTTCAGGCTATAATTTCAATTTATTCATTTAAATTGTGGTGACTCAAATAAATCACATTGTTTGTAGTTGCAGTTTAAAAAAAATTTATATTAACAATATTTTATAAGACAATTTTGTAAATATTTACTTGAAACTATAAAAGATAGCTAGATACATTTATAATGTTTATTACTGTTCAGATTTGTTATTATTTAGGTAATGAAGATGTCACTCAATGATTTTTTTAACTGCTTGAAAGATGTTTAGACATTTTTACTGCTACAGATTGAAAAACATCCACATTGTAACATAAGATTATCTTTATACTTAAGTTATAACTCACTGACATCTTACCTCACCTCTACTCCAAAAATAATTACTCTTCTTTAGATGTTCTCCGTGATGAATAGCTATCAATATTTCAGTAGAAGGAAATACAGTGTAATAGAATCTATGTTTCACTTAAGAATAACAAGGAATTTTGCAAGAATATTTGTATCAGTCCTTTTCCATACAATAGTGTTTACATTGGTTGTAGGGTCCAGAAAATACCAATACCATGGTGTTATTTTCAATACTTATCAACATAAATTTTATGCAATATCTTTGAGAATATTATTTTACATATTTATTTATTACATTAAAGAAAACACTCTTAATAAGAAATATTGGTAAATTATTAGATTACTAAATTTTTGTACATAAGAATAAATTATCTGGAGTGATTTAAGCAATATGTTTGCATTTTGATAAGATAAATGAGCACTGCAAATATATTTCTAAGAAAATAATGAGAAACTGTGACCATATTAGCTATAAAGATGTCCAGTATTATTTAAATGAAATATTTGATATAAATATTTGATATAATCTAAACATCCAATATCATGAACTTATAAAATTTTTATGATAAGTCATATACTGGGAAATTCAATAATTATTGAAACCAAATACAAATACTTGCCAACATGAAAAATTAATATGTTCAATAATCAAAGTACAGCTCTCGAAATATTAAAAATATTATTTTTGTAAAAACATATTTTGTAATTATACCTATGCATATATCCATACCAGTGGATATAACACTACACCTTTACACTTCTCTGTGTACCTTATAAATATAAAAGATTGAGACCTAAGCTCAGTGGTGAATGTTTCTGGATAATGAGGATACTACAGAAAATTTATATGTTATTGATCTGAATTTAAAAATCCAACTTAAAAACACAGTACACAATTAGGAAAAAGGATAAATAATGTTTTAAAGGTAATGTTTATTTATACATATGCTTATGTTATTTATTATGCAAAAATATACCTAAACTTAAGAAAGATATAGATTAAATTAAATTAGAAAGTTATTTTAATACAATAAAAATTATTTTGATATGATAATTCTTATAGAACCTGGTGTATAATACAAATGAGATATCTGACTTGACATTTTTGGAAAAAAATTGGCCTTCAGATTGTTTTATATGATAAGATACCTAACTAAACCCAGTCATTCAGACAGTTTATTTTTAAGAAATAATTAGATATCCAAAACACTTCAATCACAGGATATAGTCTGATCATAGAATAAGGGAGCATATACTGTATCATATTACCCTTAGAATAAATTATCAACATCTTAAACCATGGGTAGTTAATATAGCAAAATACAAAATAGAAATAGGACATTTATATAATCATTTTGAATAACGTCTCTAATAAACTGCTACTGCTTCTGCTTAGTTGCTTCAGTCATGTCCAACTCTGTGTGACCCCATGGACTGTAGCCTGCCAGGCGCCTCTGTCCACGCATTTCTCCAGGTAAGACTACAAGAGTGGGTTGCCATGCCCTCTTCCAGGGGATCTTGTCAATCCATAGATCTAGGTCGGGTCTCCTGCACTGCAGGCAGATTCTTTACCGCTGATCCACCAGAGAAGTCCCTCTAATAAACTGCTGCTGCTAAGGCGCTTCAGTCGTGTCCGACTCTGTGCGACCCCATAAACGGCAGCCCACTAGACTTCCCGTCCCTGGGATTCTCCAGGCAAGAACACTGGAGTGGGTTGCCATTTCTTTCTCCAGTGCAGGAAAGTGAAAAGTGAAAGTGAAGTCGCTCAGTCGTGTCCGACTCTAGCGACCCCATGGACTGCAGCCTACCAGGCTCCTCCGTCCATGGGATTTTCTAGGCAAAAGTACTGGAGTGGGGTGTCATTGCCTTCTCCGTCTAATAAACTAGGCAATATCAATTTAAAAGTTGATTTTTATAAACTATTAGCTCATTTCCTTTTGATAATGCCACAAGCAAACACGTACTAAAGTCTTCTTCTGAAGAGAACAGCGAACATGCTAACAATCTACTGTGTCTTAAAATACAAGTATCTCAAATTGTACATGAATTTCATCATCTCCAGAAGATATGGGAAAAGTTTCAAGGCAAGGCAAAACTTTATTTGATCATCTTCAGAGACAGAGGGAAATGAAAGGAGAAACTAACAAGAAAATACTGATTTTTACCAGTACTTCTAAAAGAATATTTTTCACTTCTTTTCAATTCTAATTTCTAACTACATAATTCTCTAAACAGGAAATCCTATATAAGGAGCCTAAACTTTTTTGTATATTTTTACATTAATTTCCTTAATTCACTTCATATGAGTACCAGTGTGACAAGTATAATATGTCCTTTTTTACATGTATTGTCAATTCATAAAATGATGATTGATTTCTATTTGCTCCAACAATCATACATCTTAATTTCAGTTCTCTAAATGTTTTATTACTTCATGACATTAATATTCATGGTTATATAACCATCCACTTTTAACAAAAGAAGAATTTGACCATTTAGAAGTCAGTCATTATATTAAGTCTTCATGTTGCCTTTTACTTAGGCTTCATATTAATTCACAAGTATAATATATTGGAAAAAACCTGCCAACTAAGCATACTATATTTGGCAAAATTATTTTTCAAAAATGAAGGAAATATAAGGACTTTTCTTGATAAGCAGAAGTTGAGTGAGTTTATCACCATGATGTGTTTATAAGAAATGTTAAAGGGAATTTTCAAATTGAACCAAAAGTTTTGAAACAGCAATGCTAAAGCTTATGAAAATATGAAGTTTACTGGTAAAGATAACTATTTAAACAAATACAGGAAACTGTAGCACTGTAATGGTTGTATGTAAATCACTTATAGTTGTTTTAAATATAAGTGTATTAAATTTCAAAATCAAAAAATATAGGGTAAATGGATTTAAAAAAAAAGATCGAACTAGATTTTGTTTATATGACTCATTAGATTTAACAATACACATATGGTGAATATGAAACAATTAAAAAGAGAAAAGATATTTCATACAAATGGTGACTAAAAGAGAACAGAAGTGATCATACTTATAGTAGATGAAATACACTTGGAGTCAAAAATAATCAAGAGACAAAGAACATTATAATGATAAAAGTGTAAATACATCAGGAAAGTATAGCAATTATAAATATATGTGCTAATAATAGAACACTGAAATATATGAAGGAAACATTGACAGAACTGAATAGAAAATAAGTAGCAATACACTCTTAGTAGGGACCTTCATATCCCACCTTCAATAATAGACAGAAAGAAAGTCAATAAGGAAAGAAAGAATTTGAATAAACTATAGGCCAAATGAACCTAATAGTCATGTATAGAACATTCCACTCAATAGCATAAGAACACAGGCATAAAGCATGTTATTGTGTTTTGCTTTACTGTGGTTCACATATATTGCAATTTTTACAAACTGAAGGTTTGTACATTGAACAATTCTATGAGCACCATTTTTCCAAAAGCTTGGGCTCACCTTGTGCTTCTGTGTGACATTTTGGTTTTCTCACAGTATTTCAAACTGTCTCCTTACAACTATTTTTGTTATGGTGATCTGTGAGTAGGGATCTTTGTTGTTGCTAGTGTAATTGTTTTGGAGTATCACCAACAGCATCTGTATAAGATAGGTGAGCTTAATTGTTGTGGGTGTTTTGACCGTTCCACTGACTGACTCCCCATCTCATCCTCCTCTGGCCTTTCATTTCATGAGACACAAGAATATTGAAACTAGGCAAATTAATAAATGCACAAGTGTTCAAGTGAAAGAAAAAAATCACGTCTCCTTCTTTGAATCAAATGCTAGAAGTGAGTAAGTTTGGTGAGGAAGGAAGGAAGGAAGAAAGCAGGGTAAGCCCTCTCTTATGCCAAATAGTTACCCAAGTCATGAACATAAAGGAAAAGCCCTTGAAGAGAATTAAAAGCAGTGCTACAGTGGACTCAGAAACGATAAGAAAGCAAAACAGCCTTATTGATGAAATGGAGAAAGGTTTAGTGGTCTAAAACCAGCCACAATATTTCTTTTTTTTTTTTTTTTCCGTTTCATACATGATATTATACATGTTTCAATGTCATTCTCCCAAATCTTTCCACCCTCTCCCTCTCCCACAGAGTCCATAAGACTGTTAACACCTAATCCAGAGCAAGGCCATAACGCTCTTCAATTCTGTAAAGGCTGAGAGAGGTAAGGCAGTTGCTGAAGAAAATTTTGGAGTAGGCAGAGGTTTGTTCATGAAGTTTAAGGAAAGAAACCATCTTTGTTACATAAAACTGCAAGGTAAAGCAGCACGTGTGGATGCAGAGGCTGCAGCAAGTTGTCCAGAACATTTAAGTGAGATAATTAATGAAGATATTTACATGAAATAACAGATTTTCAATGTAGATAAAAGTCATATTAGAAGAAGCTGCCATCTAGGACTTCTATATCTAGAAATGGAATTTCTAGATAATTCAATGCTTGGCTTCAAGCTACAATAGGACAGGCTAACTCTTTTGTTAAGAGCTGATGAATCTGGTAACTTTAAGTTGAAGCCAATGTTCATCTATGATTTCAGGAATCCTATGGTGGCTTCCCTTGTAGCTGAGTCAGTAAAGAATCTGCCTGCCTTGCAGGAGACCCAGGTTTGATTCTTGGGTCGGGAAGATACCCCTGGAGAAGGGAATGGCAACCCATCTCATATCCTTGCCTGGAGAATCCCATGGACAGAGGAACCGGGAGGGCTACAGTCCATGCAGTCACAAGAGTTGGACACAACTTAGTGACTAAACCACCACCACCACCATGCTAAATCTACTGAGTGTCTGCTTCTAATGGGAAAAACAAAGCCTATATGACAGCACATCTGTTTAAAACATGGTTTACCACACATTTTAAGCCTATTGGTAATAGCTCCTGCTCAGAAAAAAAAAAAAGAAAAAGAAAATCTTTCAAAAAAATTACTGCTTGATTGACAATGTGCCTGGAACCCTAAGAGTTCTGATGGAGATGTGCAATGAAATTAATGTTGTTCTCATAATTGATAACAGTGGGCTTCCCCTATAGCTCAGTTGATAAAGAATCTGTCTGCAGTGCAGAAGACCCAGGTTTGATTCCTAGGACGTGAAGATCCTCTGGAGAAGGAACTGGCAACCCACTCCTGTATTCTTGCCTAGAGAATCCCCATTGACAGAGGAGGCTGGCAGGCTACAGTCCATGGGGTTGCAAGAATCAGACACAACTGAGTGACTAAAGCTCTACCATAGTTGATAACACAACATCCATTCTGCAGTCCATGGATCAAGAAGTAATTTTGACTTTCAAGTCTTAAGAATTAATACATACATTTCATAAGGTTGTAAGCTACTCTAGATTATACTTTTTTAAGTATAATTTTACGTATTTATTTAGCTTTTTTTGGCTGCACATGGTCTTTGTTGCTGGGTGCAAGCTTTCTCTAATTATGGCAAGCGGGGGCTACTCTTGTGGAATACAAGGTTCTCATTGCAGTGGCTTTTCTGGTTGCATACCTCAAGCTCTAAACACAGCCTCCATACTTGTGCTTTATGGTCTCTAGAGTGTGGGCTTAGTAGTTGTGACACAAGGGCTTAGTTATTCTGTAGCACGTGGGATCTTCCTAGACCAAGGATCAAGCTGGTGTCCCTGCATTGCAAGGAAGAATCTTAACCATTGGACCACCAGGGAAGCCCTAGATTATGGTTCTACTTACTGATGGATCTGGTAAAGTAAATTGAAAGCCTCTAGAAAGGGTTCACCATTCTAGATGTCATCAAGAGCATTCATAATTCATAGGAAGAAGTTAAAATCTCACCATTAGCAGAAGTGTGAAAGAAGTTAATTCCAGGCCACATCAATGACTTTGAAGGGTTCAAGACTGGTAGAGGAAGTAACTGCAGATGTGGTGAAAAGAGTAAGAAAACTAGATTTAGAAGGGGAATCTGAAGATGTGACTGAATTGATGCAATCTCATAATAAAATTTTGATGATGAAGAGTTGCTTCTTATGAATGAGCAAAGAAAATGGCTTCTTGAGATGAAATATATCACTGGTGAAGATGCTGTGAAAATTGTTGAAGTGGCAACAAAGGATTCAAAATATTACATAAACTTAATTGATAAAGCAGGAGCACAGTCTGAGAAGACTGATTCCAATTTTGAAAGAAGTTCTGCTGTGGATAAAATGCTATCTACCAGCACTCCATGCTACAGAGAAATTGTTTGTGAAAGAGTCAGTTGATGTGGCAAACTTTATTTTTGTCTTATTTCATGAACTTGTCACAGCCAGCTTGGCCTTCAGCAACCACCATCCTGACCAGTCAGCAGCCATCAACATTGAGATATGACCCTCCACCAGCCAAAGGACTATGACTCACTGAATGCTCAGATGATTGTTAGAATTGTTTAGCAATGAAGTGTTTTTAAAATTACATATGTACATCTTTTAGATATAATGCTATTTCATACTAAATATGTGTGTGTGTGTGTGTATGTGTGTGCATGCTCAGTTATGTCCAACTCCTTTCAGCCCTATGGACTGTAGCCTACCAGGCTCCTCTGTCCATGAGATTTCCCAGGCAAGAATATTGGAGTGGGTTGTCATTTCTTTCTCCAGCAGATCTTCCCAATCTTAGTATTGAACACTCGTCTCTTGTGTCTCCTGCATTTGCAGGCGGATTCCTTACCACTACACAGCTTGAGAATCTACTCATATCTATTGTACCACCAGGGAAGTCCTCTTGCCTAATGTATCTTTACATCCATTTCGTCTGGCCACCTCTTATTACTAAAGTCAAACCTGTGTTGTGTCTGCCATCCCACTACCAGCTCAGTCACACAGCATACAGTTCCTTGGTCAGGTCAGATTCTCATCTGTGGACTTTTGCAATACAGAATGCTTCCATCCCTTAGATTGGTAACTTTACTCTAACTTCAGGTCTCATCTCGGAGAAAGCAATGGCACCCCACTCTAGTACTCTTGCCTGGAAAATTCCGTGGACAGAGGAGCTTGGTAGGCTGCAGTCCATGGGGTCGCTAAGAGTCGGACACGACTGAGCGACTTCACTTTCACTTTTCACTTTCATGCATTGGAGAAGGAAATGGCAACCCACTCCAGTGTTCTTGCCTGGAGGATCCCAGGAACAGGGGAGCCTGATGGACTGCCGTCTATGGGGTCACACAGAGTCAGACATGACTGACGTGACTTAGCAGCAGCAGCAGCAGCAGGTTTCATCTCCTCTAGGAAGCCTTTTTGGCTGTACACTCTTGTCCTTTAAGTGTAGGTTAAGTAATCGCCTTATTTGCCCTCATGGAATTCTGGTTTTGTAATTTTGTTAAAACTACAGTATAGTATAAATGAAACCCTTATATGCACTGGGGAACAGTAGCAAAATATTGTGTGACTTGCTTCATTGTGATTTTCATGTTACTGCA
>NW_011494760.1:1468384-1468856 GCF_000754665.1 Bison bison bison | reverse complement strand
ACTTGATGCACATGAGTTTGGGTTGGAACTCTGGGAGTTGGTGATGGACAGGGAGGCCTGCTGCTGCTACTGCTAGTTACTTCAGTCGTGTCCGACTCTGTGCGACCCCGTAGACAGCAGCCTACCAGGTCCCCTGCCCCTCGAGATTCTCCAGGTAAGAACACTGGAGTAGGTTGCCATTTCCTTCTCCAATGCATGAAAGTGAAAAGTGAAAGTGAAGTCGCTCAGTTGTGTCTGACTCTTAGCGACCCCATGGACTGTAGCCCACCAGGCTCCTCCATCCATGGGATTTTCCAGGCAAGAGTACTGGAGTGGGGTGCCATTGCCTTCTCTGCAGGGAGACCTGGTGTGCTGCAATTCATGGGGTCGCAAAGAGTTGGACACGACTGAGCGATTGAACTGAACTGAGAAAGGCAGGCAAAAAGTCAATCTCCAAGTCTGAAGGACTTCAAACAGGAGATTTCCCCCTTGT
>NW_011494760.1:1467235-1468284 GCF_000754665.1 Bison bison bison | reverse complement strand
CTGCAGTGATTTGGAACCAAACCTACAAAATCTTTGAGGTATGCCTGTATACATTCTTTTTAAGCATATTTGGGACATTTATTCAGAATAAATCAAATATTACCTCACAACATATATTTACAAATTTAGGATGATTGAAATCATACTAAATAAATGTTTCTGAAAAAATCACAAATATATAGAAATTTAACATACTGTCTTTAAAAACCAGTGAGCCAAAGGAGAAATCCAAAGGAAATTAGGAAATATCTTAAGACAATGAAATTGCAACTTACCAAAACTTGTGAGATGCAGCAAAGTTTATAGTAATAAATGCCATCATTAAAAAGCAAAAAAAAAAAAAAAAACAAAACAAACTCAAATAAATAACTATAACCTAACAGAAGTAGGAAAATAAGAGCAAAATAAGCCCAAACTTAGGAAAAGGAAGGAAAAAAATAGTATAGCAGAAATAAATGAATGGAAAATCAATTTAAAAAAGGAATGAAAATTTTTTATAAAAGATTAAAAAAATTGGCATACATTTAGAAAAGTTAACAAAGAAAAAAGACATGACTCAAACAATATTAGAAATAAAAGAGGATGTATACAAATTGCAAATAAATTAAAATTAAAAAATTAACAAGAGACTACTGTGAATAAATATATGACAACTAGTCTAGAAGAAATTAATAAATTATCAAAAACATACACTCTACCAAGGCTGAATATAAAGAAATAGAAAGACTTTATACAGATTTTATACAGATTTTTACAGACCTACAGCTAGTAAAGATTTGAAATCAGTCTTCCACCCTCCCTTCCCCCACCCCAACCCCAGTAAATCCCAGGATCAGGTGGTTTACTGGTGAATTCTACCTAGAATTTAAAGAAAAACCCTTCCAAAAAGTTAAGGAGAATGAGACACTTCCAAATGTATTGTAGGAGACCAGCTGATACAAAGACCAACTGATATCAGATACAACTGATATTCATCCTGATAGCAAAGCCAGATAAAACTATTCAAAAAACTTCAGACCAATGTCCCTGATAGATGTTGAATTCAAGTT
>NW_011494760.1:1413570-1467135 GCF_000754665.1 Bison bison bison | reverse complement strand
AGTAGTCAGATTTCATGCATTTATCTTAACATCAAATATCTTAGCTAGTAACTGGATTCATCTGCATATTTTTGCAGAATCTTAGCTCACTGACAATGACCTGGACATCTAGCCAGACAAATGGCAGCAAGAGAATTTCCATATGTAAGTTTTCCCCATTGAGGGAAAGAAATCTGGGATTTTTATGCATCACAAATATCTGTAATATAAATCAAATTCTCACATGTCTTTTCAAATAATGAAGCCACACTAAGAGTTCTTATTGTTGTTCAGTGGTTAACTCATGCATTCCCTACCTTCTTTAGAGTTCTAGACATCACTGATAGTGATCAAGATTCTCATTTCACTTCACAAAATACACAATGCTAGACACATGTATTTGTCAGGGTTATCCAGAGAAACAGAAAAAAATATAATAATAATGTGTGTGTGTGTGTGTGTGTATGACATTATAAGTGGTGATTATGGAGTTTGGCAAATCTACAGATCTGCAGAGTGAGTCAGCAACATAAAGATCCCGCAGAGTCAAAGATATAGTTCTAGTCTGAGTTCAAAAGTTCAAGTATCAGAAGAGCTGATGGTATAATTTCAATCTGTGGTCAGCAGGTTCAAGACCCAGGAAAAACTATTTCAGGTTGAGTGAGAAAGGCAGGGGGACTGTGAATAAAGCTGAGCACCAAAGAATTGATGCTTTTGAACTGTGGTGCTGGAGAAGACTCTTGCGAGACCCTTGGACTACAAGGAGATCCAACCAGTCCCTCCTAAAGGAGACCAGTCTTGGGTGTTCATTGGAAGGATTGATGTTGAGGCTGAAACTCCAATACTTTGGCCACCTCATGTGAAGAGTTGACTCATTGGAAAAGACCCTGATGCTGGCAGGGATTGGGAGAAAGAGGAGAAGGGGACGACAGAGGATGAGATGGCTGGATGGCATCACCGACTTGATGCACATGAGTTTGGGTGAACTCTGGGAGTTGGTGATGGACAGGGAGGCCTGCTGCTGCTACTGCTAAGTTACTTCAGTCGTGTCCGACTCTGTGCGACCCCGTAGACAGCAGCCTACCAGGCTCCCCTGCCCCTGAGATTCTCCAGGTAAGAACACTGGAGTAGGTTGCCATTTCCTTCTCCAATGCATGAAAGTGAAAAGTGAAAGTGAAGTCGCTCAGTTGTGTCTGACTCTTAGCGACCCCATGGACTGTAGCCCACCAGGCTCCTCCATCCATGGGATTTTCCAGGCAAGAGTACTGGAGTGGGGTGCCATTGCCTTCTCTGCAGGGAGACCTGGTGTGCTGCAATTCATGGGGTCGCAAAGAGTTGGACACGACTGAGCGATTGAACTGAACTGAGAAAGGCAGGCAAAAAGTCAATCTCCAAGTCTGAAGGACTTCAAACAGGAGATTTCCCCCTTGTATTTGGAAGAGTTTGTTTTGTTCTATTCATACCTGTGACTAATTGGATGAGGCCCACCCACAACATGCAGGACAATCAGTTTTACTCAGTCTACTAATTTAAATGTTAATCTGATCCACAAGCACCCCCTTAGAAATACTCAGAATAATGTTTAAGCAAATATGTAAGCACTTCATGACCCACTCAAGTTGGCACTTACAATTCACCGTCACAGCCAACAACCAAAGGATTAAGTCAAAATTCTTCCTTACTGGTCTCGTTCAGTTTAGTCACTCAGTCATGTCCAACTCTTTGTGACCCCATGGACTGCAGCACACAAGGTTGTTCTCGTCTCATTAGAATGTCATAATGGCTTACTTTAGCAAGTAAAATACAATAAAATAAATCACGGGATATTTTAATTTAGTCAAACATTAGGATAAGTTGTAATTGAGTCTGAATTCATTTTTGCTTAATTGTTAACAATTTTCATGCCCCAAACTCCCTCTTTCTCTTCCATTCCACACCTTGTAAAGCCAATAATACAACCTGGCTCCATACACTGGTGCCAGTAGGAAGCTCAAATCATGTGAACCATGTACTATCTACACAGGAGCCATCAACCTCTCCCCAAAAGTAATTACAATAAAAGGTAAGGTAATAATCTCTCCATGTTTTCACAAGAGATTTTCAGACCTGCTGGAAACCTGTGATACTCTTTCCAGAAAACCTTATCAGATGAGAAATATGACTTGATATTTCTTTGATGCATGTGTGAAATCTTCAGTTTAGATCAGTTCAGTTCAATCACTCATTTCTGTCAGAAATTTGCGAGCCATGGACTGCAGCATGCCAGGCTTCCCTTTCCATCATAAATTCACTGATCTTACTCAAACTCATGTCCATTAAGTTGGCGATGCCATCCAAACAACTCATCCTCTTTTGTCCTCTTCTCCTCCTGCCTTCAATCTTTCCAAGCATCAGGGTCTTTCAAATGAGTCCGTTGTTCACATATGGTGGCCAAAGTATTGGCATTTCAGCTTCAGCATCAGTCCTTCCAATGAATATTCAGGACTGATTTCCTTTAGGATCGACTGGATTCATTTCTTTGCAGTTCAAGGGACTCTCCAAAGTCTTCTCCAACACCACAGTTTAAAAGCATCAACTCTTCAGCGCTAGGGTTTCTTTATAGTCCAACTCTCCCATCTATACATGAGTACTGGAAAAGCCAGAGCTTTGACTAGATGGACTTTTGTTGGCAAAATAATGTCTCTGGTTTTTAATATGCTGTCTAGGCGGGTCATAACTTTTCTCCCTAGGAGCAAGCATCTTTTAATTTCATGACAGCACCCACCATCTGCAGTGATTTTGGAGCCCCCAAAAATAAAGTCTGTCACTGTTTCCATTTTTCCTGCGTCTATTTGCCATGGAGCGATGGGGCTGGATTCCATGACCTTAGTTTTTTGAATGTGGAATTTTCAGCCAGCTTTTTCACTCTCCTCTTTTACTTTCATCATAAGGCTCTTTGGTTCTTCTTCACTTTCTGCAACAAGGGTAGTGTCACCTGCGTATATGAGGTTATTGATTTTTTTCCCAGCAATCTTGATTCCAGCTTGGGCTTCATCCACCCTGGCATTTCCCATGATGTACTTTGCATATGAGTTAAATAAGCAGGGTGACAATATACAGCCTTGACCTACTTCTTCCCCAATTTAGAACCAGTCTTTTGTTCAATGCCCAGTTCTAACTGTTGCTTCTTGACCTGGATACATATTTCTCAGGAGGCAGGTAAGGTGGTCACGTATTTCCATCTCTTGAAGAATTTTCCACAGTTTGAGGCAATCTATACAGTCAAAGGCTTTGGTGTAATTGATAAAAAAGAAGTAGATTTTTTTTTTCTGGAATTCTCTTGCTTTTTCTATGATCCAAAGGATGTTGGCAATTTGATTTCTGGTTCCTCTGCCTTTTCTAAATCTAGCTTGAACATCTGGAAGTTCTTGGTTCACATAGTGCTAAAGCCTGGCTTGGAGAATTTTGAGCATTATTTTGCCAGCATGTGAGATGAGTGCAATTGTGCAGGAGTTTGAATATTCTTTGGCATTGCCTTTCTTGGGGAATGGAATAAAAACTGACCTTTTCCAGTCCTGAGGCCACTGCTGAGTTTTCCAAATTTCCTGGCATATTGAGTGCAGCACTTTCACAGGATCATCTTTTAGGATTTGGTATAGCTCAACTGGAATTCCATCACCACCACTAGCTTTGTTCATAGTAATGCTTCCTAAGGCCCACTTGACTTTTCATTACAGGATGTCTGGCTCTAGGTGAGTGACCACATCATCATGATTATCTGGGTTATGAAGATCTTTTTGTACAGTTCTTCTGTGTATTCTTGCTACCTCTTCTTAATTTCTTATGCTTCTGTTAGGTCCATACCATTTATGTCCTTTATTGAGCCCATCTTTGCATGAAATGTTCACTTGGTATCTCTAATTTTCTTGAAGAGATCTCTAGTCTTTCCCATTCTATTATTTTCCTTTTTTTCTCTGCACTGATCACTGAGGAAGGCTTTCTTACCTCTCCTTGCTATTCTTTAGAACGCTGCATTCAAATGGGTGTATCTTTCCTTTTCTCCTTTGCTTTCCACTTCTTTTCACAGCTCTTTGTAAAGCCTCCTTAGACAACCATTTTGCCTTTTTACACTTCTTTTTCTTGGGGATGGTCTTAATCACTGCCTCTGGTACAATGTCACGAATCTCTGTCCATAGTTCTTCAGGCAATCTGTCTATCAAATCTAATCATTTGAATCTATTTGTCAATTCCACTGTATAATCTAAGGGATTTGATTTAGGTCATACCTGAATAGTCTAGTGGTTTTCCCTACTTTCTTCAATTTAAATCTGATTTTGGCAATAAGGAGTTCATGATCTGAGACACAGTCAGTTCCCAGTCTTGATTTTGCTGACTGTATAGAACTTCTCCATTTTTGGCTGCAAAGAAGATAATAAATCTGATTTTGGTATTGAGCATATGGTGATGTCCATGTGTAGAGTCTTCTCTTGTGTTGTTGGAGGAGGGTGCTTGCTATGACCAGTGCATTCACTTGGCAAAACTCTGTTAGCCTTTTTGCTGCTTCATTCTGTACTCCAAGGTCAAATTTGCCTGTCACTCCAGGTATCTCTTGACTTCCTTCTTTTGTATTCCAGTCCCCTATGATTAAAGGGACATCTTTTTTAATGTTAGTTCTAGAAGGTCTTGTAGGTCTTCATAGAACTGTCCAGTTTCAGCTTCTTCAGTATTACTGCTTGCGCATAGACTTGGATTACTGTGGTATTGAATGGCATGCCTTAATGAAGAACAGAGACCATTCTGTCATTTTTGCGATTATACTCAAGTACTGCATTTTGGACACTTTTGTTGACTATGATGGCTACTCCTTTCTCCTTTAAGGGATTCCTGCCCACAGTATTAGGTATAATGGTTACCTGAATTAAATTTGCCCATTCCAGTCCATTTTAGTTCACTGATTCCTAAACTATTAGTTCAGATATTTAGATATCTGAACTAAGTTTTAGGTCACAAGTTATTCTTCCCTGACAGGTTGATCACAAAATCTCTCTCACTTCTGTCTTTCTATAATATCACATAATACCTCTTTTTAACCCAGAAATCTTGCCCTTGTATGCACAAAAGTTTACCATGCAACCAAGGACAAAGAAGAAGCTGCAAGGAGATGGTAGGAGGGGCCCAATCATAATAAAATTGAATCCCATACCCACCAGGTGGGTGATTCACGAACTAGAGAACAATAATATCAAAGAAATTCTCACACTGTTTTGAAGGTTCTAGGCCCCCATCCAGGCCATGTATATAAGGCTTAAAGTAGGACCTTATAAAATTAACATGACGTGACTGTACCATACACCTGGAAGCCATGATACTCAGAGACAAAAGATTATCCAGAATGTAAAATAAATATGAAGCACATATGACTAAATATATATTGCCTTTCTTCAAGTGAAATGGTAAAATAAATTATGTATGTTTGTTAGATATGCAGCTTCCTTGTATAACCTATAAATTAAACTCCCCCAAATATCTTGCTTGGAAATGCATGCCATTGTATCATAATATAACAGCAATTAGTATTTGCTTTAATCCTATCTTTGTGCCATATTATTAACTTGTATCCAGAAAAAAATAAAACACATAATGGATTTTATTAAAGAGTATATATAATAGTTACAGTAAAAGATTAAACAGTAAAGGGGGTTCAGATTAAACACTTAAAATAAGGTAAAATTATAGAGCAGTCTTGTTGCACTCATTATCAAGTTAAAAATGCATTACAAATTAGACCTCTTATTTTTCCCCCCCTTTGAGAAGTGCAGACTATATATGTCAGGTAGTCAAGCAAAATCTCCCCAGCAGAATATACAAATTTGAAACCTTTCAAAAGGCAATGTTTTTATTCCCCTTAATTAGGCAATTAATTGTACTGGCATTTATAGGCTGTATGTGGTGAAAGAAAAAGAGATAAAGAAAAGCAGTAAAATCAAGTATTTCAATTTTGCTTTAAAGGTCACTGAATTATATGACCTAACTTACAAGTATTTAACTTGAAATAAAAGTCAGGAAACAAATGAGCTGAGTAACTCAAGTGGTGAAGTTTGCTACTTTAACTAGAATACAAAAGATTTTCTTTTTAAGAACTCACTAGTATGTCTAAATAAATGATCTCTTTGTAAATGTCTTGAACTAAAGCTTTTTTACTGTTTCTCTATATATGTATTATATTTAATATTTAGCTTCTCTTTTATTATGCAAAATATAAAGTTAAAATAATAGTTTCTTCCTCTTATATAACAAGAAAATATGTTTCAAAAAATACAATATGCATATGCAAGCTTAAGTGTTATGTTCTTGAAGCAGAATTAATTTATCTGCTAAAACATCAATATTTACTAAAACTTATCTATCAATTTTATGTACATATTCCAGATATTATTAGTCTCTTGGTTAAGGATTACTGCTTTTAAAAAATTATTTATTTATTTATGTTTGGCTATACTGGGTCTTCACTGCTATGCCTGGGCCTTCTCTAGTTGCAGAGAGCTGGAATTACTCTCTAGTTGAGGTACACAGGCTTCTCATCCAGAAGCTTCTCTTGTGGAGTATGAACTTAGGTGCACAGACTTCAGTAGTTGCAACATGTGGGCTCAGTAGTTGTGATGTGCAGACACTAGGGCACACAGGCTTTAATAGTTGTGGCACATAGTTTTAGTTGCTGCACAGCATATGGGATTTTCCTGTACCAGGGACTGAAACCATAATACCCTACACTGGGGCTTCCCTAGTAGCTCAGACAGTAAAGCATCTACCTGCAATGCAGGAGACCTGGGTTCTATCCCTGGGTGGGGAAGAGCCCTCAGAGAAGGAAATGGCAACCCACTCCAGTATTCTTGCCTGGAGAATTCCATGGACAGAGGAGCCTGGTAGGCTACAGTCCATGGATCACAAAGAGTAGGACACAACTGAGTGACTTCACTTCACTTCACTTTGGTAGGTAGATTCTTATTTACTGTATCACCAAGGGAGTCCAAGGATTACTATCATAGTGAAAGAAATAACGAAAACAAGTTTTTTTTAATTTATATCGATAATTCAAAAGAAAACATTACAGAATTTTGAGTATCATATAAAATAGCTAAAGTTTCTTATAGAAAAGGTAATACATACATTTTCTATGAAAGCCCCAATAGGATACAAAGGACACATACAAATATATTTATTACATATTAAGTCATATGGAAATTCTGAATAAATTCTCAAAAAGGAAAATAATATACTGACAACATATAATAAAACTAGGAAATAAAAAAGAAAAAGTGATAGGACCTACTTCTTTAAGTATTAATAAAACCTAATTTAAGTAGTAATTACAAAATAATGTATTTTTAAAATTTAGGATACAACAATGATTACCATGGCAGAAATCACCATTTATCTCCCAATCTGGATTCTAAACACATCTATAAACGGAAGTTTTAACAGACCCCTGCTCAGTAACTGAAGTATTTAACAAGCCAGTTTTTCATAAAACTAAATATAAAATATATATATATATATGTTTTATTAGCAGACCCTAATATATGTCTATTATAATGAACAAGTGAATTAGTTTTTGGAAATGTAAGATAGTTAAACCTCTCTCCACCTTCTATTCAGAGAAGGCAATGGCACCCCTCTCCAGTGTTCTTGCCTGGAGAATCCCAGGGACTGGGGAGCCTGGAGGGCTGCCGTCTATGGGGTCGCACAGAGTCGGACACGACTGAGGCAACTTAGCAGCAGCAGCAGCAGCCACCTTCTATTACTCTATCTCATTTCGTGAAAATGAATGTTGTTTAACTATTGGAAAATTCTGATTAAAATGAATCACCCTCTTTAATACTCTCTAATGAGGTGCTAGGAAACTTGTAGCTTGGGTGAGTCTTCATCTAGTGTTTAAGTTTATACTGTTTTGATAAGTAATATGACTGAACATTTGACTTTCATTTTCGTGAATCTGTATTAGCTGAGAGATGCACATGCCATCAGAAAGAACCCCAAGTCAGACCAAATATAGGCCAAGATAACTGGCCAGAGAATGCTGGGAAACGAATCCCATTACCCTAAAACCTGAGACTGTAGCCACATCACAGAACAGTTCCTCAGAGTTCCCTTACCCTGCTGCTCTCCACCTTTGTGCCCCTTTCTGACAAAGTCCTTTGCTTTGTCAGTACATATGTCTCCTTGTACAATGGATTTCCAAGTATTAGACAGGAGTCCAGGGTTGGACCCTGAACACAATCAGTTCATTTTCTAAAGTCAAAATTATTTCTTTATATTTCATTTGTGAAGTAGGAAGTAAAGATATTCACTGAATTAGAAGTTGAGAAGAGTAAAGACTAGAAAAGGAAAAACAAAACATTTATTTGGATCAGATTAAAAAACAAGATATTATAAGCAGTATCATTTAGTAAATGTTCTTATTTTCTTGATAGTGCTGAACTTTTTCATTTGTACATGCAATGCATGTATGGAAAAATTTGCCAAAGAGTGAATTTCCAAGAAAATATTTGAAATTAAGAATGGGAAACTTGAGCTAAATAAATGAAAGTAAGGAAGGACACTCAGCTTAAATAAAAGGATTCATGGACTAGGTAGGTATCTTTACATAAATTGCAGGTATAGTGAGAAAATAATAATGAAATAAATAAAAATATAGATTATAATCAATTAATAAGGTATCTCAATATAATATTTTGAAAAGCTGAAGCTACACATTGCTGAACCTGTAAATTGCCCAGACTTCAAAGTTTGATATATGGTTGAAATTAAAGTCTCTGAAACTGATGAGGTAAAAAATTAATCTAGAACAGTGGTTTTCAAAGGCCATGGAAGAAGAGGAACTTTTTTCTTTTTAATTTAAAATTTGTGGCAGAGAAGTGGCTTCACAAAAATTCCACAGCAAGTGAAATTATAAAAATAATTATATGCATGGATGCTGTGAATTCTAGCATCTTAACTTTTAATTTCAGTGTTTATCTCATTGTGGACCTATTACAAGGTTTTGACTGGAAATCATAAAATTTCAATAACATTAATCTAAACACAAACCTGGATTATCAACACGGTAAATTGTTAAATTATGATAATCAAGATGGTTGAAATAACTTGAAGTAGAAACTAACAGCAACTACCCAGTTAACTCCTAACAGAGGCACTAAAAAGTCAGTAGTAAACTTAGACGATAAAGGGATTAGAAGTCATAAAGCCACAATTCTCAAAAGAGTAAGTATTTTTGCAAGAGCTAAGTGAAGGAGTTTATAATAAACTGCCCCCCAGTGATATATTTTGAAATGTGGATTATTTTGATCTGAGACCCAGGAAGAAATTTTTATTTTATTCTTAACTATTTACAAGAATTTATGTAGGACAGAGCTCTTGGCGACAAAGGTCAGAGTTTTGCCAACAAAGGTCTGTCTTGTCAAAGCTATAGTTTTTCCAGTAGTCATGTATGGATTTGATAGTTGGACCATAAAGAAATATGAGTGTTCTAGAATTGATGTTTTTGAACTGTGGTGTTGGAGAAGACTCTTGAGATTCCTTGGACTGCAAGGAGATCAAACCAGTCCATCCTAAAGGAGATCAGTCCTGGGTGTTCATTGGAAGGACTGATGTAGAAGCTGAAACTCCAGTACTTTGGCCACCTGATGAGAAGAGCTGACTCTTTTTAAAAGACCCTGATGCTTAGAAAGATTGAAGGAAGGAGAAGGGGATGACAGAGTATGAGATGGTTGGATGGCATCACCAACTCTATGGACATGAGTTTGAGCAAGCTCTGAGAGTTGGTGATGGACAGGAAAGACTGGCGAGTAGCAGTCCATGAGGCTGCAAATAGTTGGACACAACTGAATGACTGAACTGAGCAGGGAGCTTAGAAAGAGTGCAGTTACCTGAGACAAGTTTTATCTGTAAGACATATATATATGGAAAGACAAACATAATTATCAAATATTTGCTCTTCCTGTTGTTCTATGAATTACTCTCTTGCCTTTTAAAAACCTGGGTCCTTAAGCCATTCCTTAACTAAAGATTGTGTAGAAACACAATCCCCCACACAACTCCCTCACTTTCCCTTGGGCTCCACATCTTTGAGGCTTCTGTTCATAAGTAGCTATATTCGTTTTTTTCTTTTGTTAAACTTTTATTTTGTGCATGCTCAGTCATTCAGTCATGGCCACTCACTTTGTGGCCCCACGGACTGAAGTCTGTCAGACTCTTCTGCCTATGCAGTTTTCCAGGCAAAAATACTGGAGTGGGTTGCCATTTCCTCCTCTAGGGGAACTTTCTGACCCAAGGACTGAACCCACACCTCCTGCATTAGCAGGTGGATACTTTATCACTGAGCCATCTGGGAAACTCCCTAATTTGTTTTGTGTAAATTTAATTATTAACTAGCTAAAGAACTCAGAAAGGTAGAGGAAAATTTTTCCTCCCCTACATAAGCAATGTAGCATATGGGGTAATGGGCATATTCTAAAATCAGGAAGATGTTATAATGAAAAGACAATCTACTTTTAGTTAAAGGTGAAAGCCTTCAAAAATAGTCTAGATTATAGACTGTTGGTGCTTTTGAATTGTGGTGCTGGAGAAGAATCTTGAGAGTCCCTTGGACAGCAAGGAGATCCAACCAGTCAATCCTAAAGGAAATCAACCCTGAATATTCATTGGAAGGACTGATGCTGAAGCTGAAGCTCCAATACTTGATCCACTTGATGCGAAGAGCTGACTCACTGGAAAATACCCCGATTCTGGAAAAGACTGAGGGCAGGAGGAGAAGGAGATGACAAAAGATAAGATGTTTGGATGGCATCATTGACTCAATGGATCAATGGACGTGAGTTTGAACAAATTCTGGGATATAGTGAAGTACAGGAAAGCCTGGCATGCTGCAGTCCATGGGGTTGCAAAGAGTCTGTCACTACTTAGCAACTCAACAACAATAAGAAGAAACAAACACAGAAAATCAAGTGTTCCAAAAAGAAGCATAGAGAGGTTCAATCTGGGTCAGGGAAAAGTACTCAGAACAGCACAGTGTAAAGTATAGGAGATGGATAGCCAGAGAGGAAACAGATTGGGTGATGAGCAATGATATGATCTTATTAGTAGCAATGATGAGATTTATTAAAGCTACCATATTTTGCAACCAATTGAAGAAAATGCAAGTGAAAGTCGTTGTTTGGTACCAGTGAAATGATGCTGGAGATTTCACACAGCAAAAACATTCCATGTTTTTAATGTTATTTATTTCTCAACTTGCGTGCATACATGCTAAGTCATTTCAGTCGTGTCTGATTCTAGACAACCCTTTGGACTGTAGCCCACCAGGTTCCTCTGTCCATGATGGAATTTTGTTGGCTACTAAACTGTCACAAGAATTCAGATTGAGCCAACTCTTGATTTATGCCTGAGGCAGGAGGAAGGTGAGGTCCTTGGGAGTTGCAGAAATGGACTGACAAGGCTGGGGTTAGTATAACTTCAGCAGGCTTGTCTCTTGGAATGTTAGGGAAATTTTTCTTTCTTATCAAGACAATATTGCTTGACTTTTTTTGCTTTTATTTTTATTTTATTCTTCTTCTCTGCTTTTTTCATGAAGACTTACACTGATTGATTTTAAATGTGATCAAATCAATGTACCCATTTTTTTTTTTTTTTTTGGATTTAGAAAAAAATCTTTATTACGATTGCAAGTTGGGTTTCCTTATTTTATTTCAGAAAAGTTACCTTTGGAGATAGAAGGTATCTAGATGTGTTCCCTTGCCCTACTCCTGAAGATTTAAAACTATTCTTTAAACGTTACATTTTGAGTTAAAACAAACTTCTTTTAAAGATAAACAATGATGTATTGAATGAATCATACCCAAAATTCATAATAGTTGAAAAGTTCTTTTGATATCTTAATACTTAGTTTTGATTCCTGTTTTACAAACTTGTATTTTCTGAGAGAAAGACAAGTCTTGATTGAAACATTTGCTTATTAAAGTGTCCTGGTTTAGCTCAAGTTGGAAATGTATAAGTGCTTGTGAATTATTGTTTGATTAATCTCTTTGTTTTAAAGGTGATACCATTTCCTCATGAATTCTTCATCTCTTACTTTTGATTTTATATTTCTTTCAAGGGAAGATTATGTAAATTTTTTGATTTGTGTAGAGAGGTTTGGAAGATTGGCAAGAAAACTGCATATAATAATATTTATAAATATTCAACATGCATAAATCTGTTTTCTAGTATGCATGCTTGGCATGTTAGTATTTCCATGTGGATATTACTTCTGCTTAGTGAGAAAATAATCTTGCTTTTACACATTTCAGGAAATATCCAACTATGTTTACTATTCTAGAAAGTGCAATTTACAATGTAATTGGTGAAGGAAAACGTGTCCACCAAAACTGAAATCTCAGGAAGCCAGTCTAGTGATCAAGCATATTTAATCTCTTTTTAAAAAGTTGTCAAATCTGGTGGCCTAGAACATGTTATTTAATGTTAATTGAGCATTAGAAAATTGAAAATGTAGCAATGATGAGATTCATTAAAGCTACCATATTTTGCAACCAACTGAAGGAAATGCAAATGGAAGTCATTGTTTGCTACCAGTGAAATGATGCTGGAGATTTCACATGGCAAAAACACTGTATGTTTTTAATGTTACTTATTTCTTAACTTGCATGCATGCATGCTAAGTCACTTCAGTCGTGTCTGATTCTTGGCAACCCTTTGGACTATAGCCCACCAAGTTCCACTGTCCATTGGGTTCTCCAGGCAGGAATACTGGAATGTGTTTCTGTGACCTCCTTATTTCTCAACTTATATTTATGTAATAGAAAAAAAAAAAAAAAACGAACAAAAGTATAATTAACAATTTCCCCATAGCTCATTGACAGAGTATATGCCAAATATATATATATATATATAGTTTTTTTTAATATAAATTTATTTATTTTAATTGGAGGCTAATTACTTTACAGTATTGTATTGGTTTTGCCATACATCAACATGAATCCCCCACGGGTGTACATGTGTTCCTCATCCTGAAACACCCTCCCACCCCTCTCCCCGTACCATCCCTCTGGGTCATCCCAGTGCACCAGCCCTGAGCACCCTGTATCATGCATCAAACCTGGACTGGCGATTCATTTCATATATGATATTATACACATTTCAATGCCATTCTCCCAAATCATCCCACCCTCGCCCTCTCCCACAGAGTACAAAAGACTGTTCTATACATCTATGACTCTTTTCCTGTCTCACATACAGGGTTATAGTTAACATCTTTCTATATTCCATATATATGCATTAGTATACTGTATTGGTGTTTTTCTTTCTGGCTTACTTCACTCTGTATAATAGGCTCCAGCTTCATCCACCCCACTAGAACTGATTCAAATGTATTCTTTTTAATGGCTAAGTAATAGTCCATTGTGTATATGTACCACAGATTTCCTATCCATTCATCTGCTGACGGACATCTAGGTTGCTTCCATGTCCTGGCTATTATAAACAGTGCTGTGATGAACATTGGGGTACACGTGTCTCTTTCAATTCTGATTTCCTTGGTGTGTATGTCCAGCAGTGGGATTGCTAGGTCATATGGCAGTTCTATTTCCAGGTTTTAAGGAATCTCCACACTGTTCTCCATAGTGGCTGTACTAGTTTGCATTCCCACCAACAGTGTAAGAGGGTTCCCTTTTCTCCACACCCTCTCCAGAATTTATTGCTTGTAGACTTTTGGATAGCAGCCATTCTGACTGGCATGAAATGGTACCTCATTGTGGTTTTGATTTGCATTTCTCTGATAATGAGTGATGTTGAGCATCTTTTCATGTGTTTGTTAGCCATCTGTATGTCTTCTTTGGAGAAATGTCTGTTTCTTTGGCCCATTGGTTAGTTCTTTGGCCCACTTTTGGATTGGGTAATTTATTTTTCTGTAATTGTGCTACAGGAGTTGCTTGTATATTTTTGAGATTAATTCTTTGTCAGCTGCTTCATTTGCTATTATTTTCTCCCATTCTGAAGGCTGTCTTTTCACCTTGCTTATGGTTTCCTTTGTTTTGAAGATGCTTTTAATTTTAATTATGTCCATTTTGTTTATTTTTGCTTTTATTTCCAATATTCTGGGAGATTGGTCATAGAGGATCCAGCTGTGATTTATGTCAGAGAGTTTTGCCTATGTTCTCCTCTAGGAGTTTTATAGTTTCTGGTCTTACATTTAGATCTTTAATCCATTTTGAGTTTATTTTGGTGTATGGTGTTAGAAAGTGTTCTAGTTTCATTCTTTTACAAGTAGTTGACCAGTTTTCCCAGCACCACTTGTTAAAGAGATTGTCTTTTCTCCATTGTATGTTTTTGCCTCCTTTGTCAAAGATAAGGTGTCCATAGGTATGTGGATTTATCTCTGGGCTTTCTATTTTGTTCCATTGATCTATATTTCTGTCTTTGTGTCGTTACCATACTTTCATGATGGCTGTGGCTTTGTAGTGGAGCCTGAAGTCAGGCAGGTTGATTCCTCCAGTTCCATTCTTCTTTCTCAAGATTGCTTTGCTTATTAGAGGTTTTTTTGTATTTCCATACAAATTGTGAAATTATTTGTTCTAGCTCTCTGAAAAATACCATTGGCAGTTTGATAGGCATTGCATTGAATCTATAGATTGCTTTGGGTAGTATACTCATTTTCACTATATTGATTCTTCTGATCCATGAACACAGTATATTTCTCCATCTATTAGTGTCCTCTTTGATTTATTTCACCAGTGTTTTATAGTTTTCTATTTATAGGTCTTTAGTTTCTTTAGGTAGATATATTCCTAAGTATTTAATTCTTTTTGTTGCAATGGTGAATGGAATTGTTTCCTTAATTTGTTAGTAGTTGGTTGCTGGATTGGCTATTTTCCATTGTTTCTCATTCTCATATCAACTCTTCTCTGATGTATAAGGAAATCTACAAATCATACTTTTTAGAGTCCCCTTCCAGAGAATTCTGTTCAATTATGTCAGTAGGATGTAAGGACATGGACAGAAACAGTGTGTTTCTAATACTGGCCTGAACATCAAACAGTTGATAGAAGATGCTTTAAGTTGCTGAAGGAGCAATAGCAGTTGGGTAATTCTGGAATCTAGCCACCCAGCAAGCACATTTTGGCAATTCTAGCTTCAACTGACATTGAAACTCTTCTGCATCTCTATACAAAATGCAGCAGCTGGTGTAGGTTTGAAACTTCCACCCTGGGGGTATTGGCTGCTTCTAATCACTGAGGTTAACACGATATTCCTTTGGTTCCTCCATTTCTTCTCAAAAAAAAAAAAAAAAAAGGCTCATCTCTTTTCCTTTTTAAAAAAACTATTGTAACAACTTTGCATTTCTGTGTATTAAATAATCTTTATTAAGCTTCTTCTAAGGGAGAAGGAAATGGCAACCCACTCCAATATTCTTGCCTGGAGAAATCCATGGACAGAGGAGCCTGGCTGGCTGTAGTCGATGGGGTTACAAGGATTGAGTGACCAATACCATTAAACTGCTACTATATCAAATTACCACCATATTAAAGATTTGTATTTGTTTATAGTATTAGTTGGCTTTCCAGGTGGCTTGGCAGTAAAGAATCCACCTACCAAAGCAGGAGATGCAGGAGACATGGGTTTGATTCCTGGGGTAGGAAATGGTAACTGACTGTAGTATTCTTGCCTGAAAAATCTCATGGACAGAGAAATCTGGTGGGCTGCAGTCCATGGCATTGCAGAGTTGGACATGACTGAATGACTGAGCATATATAGACAGTACTAGTTAAATTACTCTAAAAGTAAAAATGCAATTCCTCAAAACATATTTTAAAAGTAGGAGGGTTCAGGATGGGGAACACATGTATACCTGTGGTGGATTCATTTTGATATTTGGCAAAACTAATACAATTATGTAAAGTTTAAAAATAAAATAAAATTAAAAAAAAATAAAGGGCAAGTAATGAAAAAAAAGTATTTTATATAATATTATTTTAACATACAATAATTTTGAGGTATACACATATTTGTATATGCCAGAAACTCTTTGAGGCACTTAGGACTCATCAATGATTCTGGCTGGATGAACACAAAATAAACATTAAATATAAGAATAAGTTATTTAGAATACCAAGCATTATGGTTACTCAGGTAAATAAAATAGAGTTGGGAAAGAATAATGGGGAGGCCAGCTAGAAATAGGAACTTATAGATTATAGTGGAGTTCAATGTAAAAGACATTATTGTGAAGGCAATGGTTTGAGTAGATTTCAAGGAGATGTGGATTAACCCTGGTAAGAGCCAGTGTAAAGGCTATAAGATGGGGGCATTGTTTGGTTCATTAGGACCCAGAGAGGATCAGTGTGGCTATAGAGGAAATCACAAAATGAAACTCTAAAAAGAAATAAGCTCATTGGGGGAGTGAGTAGTGGCTGAATCACAGAAGGTGGGATTGCTTAAGGACTGTCTTTTCTTTGAATAAATGAAGAACTATTTACAATTTTGAGCCCAGCATAATTAGACCTTCATTTAAAAAGACTCTGTCTTATTATTGTGGTAAGAATTACTTACAGGGGAGCAATTGAAAAGGCAGGAAAATCTGAGAGCCTTTTGCAATAATACCAGCAACAATGGATGTGGCTCAGATTCAAATGATAGTAATGCATGTGGCCGGAAGCATTTGGAAGCTGAATACATTTGGAAAGAAACACAAACAGAATATTCTGCTTCTCAATCATGTAATAAAGACCTGGAATTTCTCCTAATTTTAAAGATAAATACATTATTTTTCCCCAAATATTTGTTTTTATTTCAAAAATAAAGGGAAGGATGATTAAAGAGATGAATTCATATTTGAATAGAGTTCAAATAACTTAAATTTATGTGGATTCAAATATTTCCATTAGACAAGTAATGATGTTAGAGTTACGTGATATATTAAGGATTAAAATGAAATGACAAACAGCATATTAAATATCAGAGATATCACTTTGCCAACAAAGGTCCTTATAGTCAAAGCTATGGTTTTCCAAGTAGTCATGTATGGATGTGAGAGTTGGACCATAAAGAAAGCTGAGTGCCAAAGAATTGATGATTTTGAATTGTGGTGCTGCAGAAGACTCTTGAGAGTCCCTTGGACTGCAAGGAGATCAAACCAGTCAGTCCTAAAGGAAATCAACCTTGAATATTCATTGGAAGGACTAATGCTGAAGCTGAAGCTCCAATACTTTGGCCACTTGATGTGAAGAGCCAGCAAGTTGGAAAAGACCCTGATGTTGGGAAAGATAGATGGCAGGTGGAGAAGGGGGTGACAGAGAATGAGATGATTAGATAGCATCACTGACTCGATGGATATGAATTTGAGCAAACTCCAGGACGTAGTAGAGGACAAAGGAGGCTGGCATGCTGCAGCCCATGGGTTTGCAAAGGTTGGACATGACTTAGTGACTGAACAACAACAACAACAAAAATGAAATAGAAAAGGACAACTGGATCCCGGGGAGGGGAAGCATCTCTCATTCAGCATACTTCTTACAGTTCAGTGACCCTGTTCACATTCTCCTTTGGGAAAACTTAAAGTAACTTAGTTTATCCAATATTGCAATAAATTGCCATTTTGATTACTTTTGACAGCAATTTTGCTTGGCATTTATCTTTTTCAACAACATCCAAAGTAAATGATGACTGTACATAAAAATAATATAAGTTAGAGCTTTGGGGAAGTGAATGTATACCCAAAATAATATGTTTTATGGAATATTTAGATTGCCCTTTTACTATTTGTATTAGTGAATTAATACAGGCAATCTTTTATTATGACTCATTATGATTACATTATAATTAATTATGATTCATTGGAAGAATCTGTTTTCTTATTTATCTCAGTGGATAAAGAACTTGAGTTTTGCATATAAAATTTAATAGATAATGTATCAGAATAACAAACTTTCGCAATTATAAAATATGTTTTATATTTCAAACACAAAATTTATAATTGCAAAGAGAGGACTTAAAGAAGTAAATTATGAGAATTATATCAATAATTTAGCAGATTTTACCTTAAGTAGGAAGATTGATATAAAAAGTAAACCATTCTATATGCCCAACTTAAAGTAACAGAAATAAACTGCCATTTGTCCCATTTAAGATTATTATAAAAATAAGGCTTATAGTGAATCTCATTTTGTGATGTTATATATAATATGGATGTGAAATTTTCCCTGTGAGTTTATAAATTGACCTGTTTGCTGAAACAGCAGCCTTCTTCACTTATTCTTCAAAATAAATGGAGTCATCGAAAGAAAGAAGGAAAGATTATGTATCAGATCAACAAGTTTTGTTTAATAATGTATGGCAGCACCCAAACATAATATCTCTTAGTATCTTCCAAAGTTAAAAAATGGAACATATTTATATCATTTTTCTTCCATAAATTTTAAAGCACTGGCTCATTATCTGTTACATATGAGAATGAAAAAACCAACAATGAATTTCACTTGTGACAACTCATATAACAAATATACACACAAACAAAGGTATAAAATGTATATAAAATATTCATATTTTAAATACAAAATTTAGGCACATACATATTCAATGATACATATATAGTTATATATACAAAGATATAGCTTTCCAGGTGGCACTAATGGTAAAGAATCTGCCTGCCAATACAGGAGTCTCAGGAGACTTGGGTTCAGTCCCTGAGTCAGGAAGATCCTCTGAAGGAGAGCATAGCAACCCACTCCAGTATTCTTCTCTGGAGAATCCTATGGAGAGAGGAGTCTGGCGGGGTACAGCCCATAGGGTCATAAAGAATCAGACATGACTGAAGCGACTTAGCATGCATGCACATCAGTGGTTAAGGCTCCTGCCATGGGCCAGAGTTCAGTCCCTGGCTGGGGAACTAAGATCCTGCAAGCCAAGCAGCAAGGCTAAAACTAAATAAATAAATAAATAGAACATAACAAAGAAAATAAATTTAAATAAGCCGAATAAATACAAAGCATGGAAAAAAGCACATCTTTAAGCTCCAAGGTGCTACTTAGGCTGATAATGTGGTAAAGCAAATAAAATCAAATACAGTACATTATAAGTGGAAATGTGAACTGTATCACATGTTTATTCCATGCATGATGAACAAATGTTTCCATTTCCCTGTATCCTCAAGACCTGATGAAACGGAGCAGGACTCTATGATCCCTGCCCGCCCACCCTGCTCCATGTCTTCTGCTTGCCTTTTGCATGTGGAAAACTTTAGCCAAAGAAAAAGTTTTATCAGAGAAGAAATGCTGAAACAAAGGAAAACAGTCTAAGGAGACTAAGTAATAATAATAATGTAGTCATTAAGCATAGTCAAGGACTTTTAGTTCTTTTTCACGGGCTATAGATAATATTCTGAGCCATATCCTGTGAGCTGTCTTAAAGATACCAAAACACCAGGTGGAGAAGTTAACTACATGATGGCCAGACTGCCACAATTGAGCTGTCACAATTCCCAGAATTGACTGCAAAGAAGGAACTGAAGATCAACTGTACCTAAAGCAACCAAGATGATGCTAGTCAGACCACTGATGACCAATTTGAAGATGACTGTACTGTTTCTGCATGTAACCGCCCCCCCACTTTGTCTATAAAAACTCTCACCCCCTGCTTGCCTGGGGTGGGGGATAGGCCTTTAGACAGATGTCCACCATCCTCCCCCACAGTTGCCAGAGTCAGGAACAAAGCAAACTTTCCTTTCCATCAACCCAGCCTGTTTACTGGCTTTTGAGTGGCAAGCAGCCAGACCCTACATACATATCTTTTGGTAACACTGACACTATAAGGGATAATTCAGATCTTTATTCCATAATGACAGATTATATTAGGCAGAGATACAGGGCTGCTGTAGCAACTAAAAAGGAAAAAGTCAACTTCTGGGTGTTGGGAAAGAGAACCCTTAGTGCAATAGACAATAAAGTAGGACTGTGGAATGAATATAAAATTTTTTTCCTACATTCTCTGAAATTTACCAGTGAGGTGTGTTTTTTGTTTGTTTGTTTTGTATTTTTTCAAATTGTGCCCTGAGATTCTATGCAAATCTATAAGAACCTCTGCATGAAAGCAAAATGGTCCCATTGTTTTCTAGTTTTACATGCTCTTTAGATCTGATTACCTCTGTACCTGAAAGACTTCTGTACTGTTAGTCTGACATCAGTTTTGTGGCCACGCACCTTGATTCTTTTGATTGTGTTTATGATTGCTTTTTTCAAAGTAGAAAAAAGTTATTTCAAATGTGACTTAATTTGTACTTTATATGTATATCCTGCTTTTCTTATTAATGCTCTACTCCTAATATATGCTTGATGATAATATTTATTAATGCATCAGGGTATTTTGTCTTAAAATTCTGATTATATGTCAGGTATGCTGATGATAAAAAACATGAGTAAGACAACCAGTATTTTCTTAATTATCTGGGTATAATAGGGAGAAAATGGGTAGGAAGTGAATATATCAAGATTACTCCAAAAATGAGATAAGATTTAAAAAATATATATATGGAATTATTTATTGATGTTTTAAGCCTTATTCTTGGACTTGGATGGGATAAGGAGTTTGGAAGCTAGTTGGAAGAAATAGAAAATAAAGCCCAGGTCCCCCAAGCTCACCACCTAGCCAAGGTCTTAGATGTCCTAAAGGAACCCAGGGCTGGACACTGGACTGCTAATTTTTTTTTCCATTTGCAAGTTCATCTCACCATTCCTGACCCAGCAGGAATATTGGTTTTCCTGCTGATCCTCTCCATTCATACATCCCATCTGCCTGCTATCCACCAGTGTTCAGTTTCTCCTCTAGTTGCTCTCACCAACCCTCATCCCCTCCCTCTTCACACTGACTGTACCCAATAGGCAAAGATGCTGAGTAACCATTGCTAACCCATTGCTCAGATAGTAACTTCAGGTCATGGAGAACCAGGTCTCCCAACAGCCCAAGGCCAAAGACCCTAAGGTTCTATTTCCCCTAGGGAGAGGTGGACAGGGGGAAGGGTAGAGGATAGAGATGCTATATCTGGTGCAGAGGTCCAAGCTCCTCAGAAAACAACAACAAAAACAATCTACAAACAGGTCCAAAACAACCAGCAATCAAGGGCCCGGAAAGTCTCCAGCCCTGCTATTTTTTTTCCTGCTCTGGACAGCAGTCTAGCCATCCCCTACTCTATCCTTTCCTTAAGAGTCTAGGAGTCTGAACTAGTGAGCTGAGGCTGGCAGTAGACTTCATCTGTACTTGCTGCATCATGTTTAGCTGTGATCGTCTATGATAAGGTTTAAAAAAGATGTATATAGAAAGAGCACGTTAGGGACATGAGTTGACCTATCTCACCTCTAGGATATTATATAGAGTTTCCAAGTACCTTACAGTTGCTCTCTTACTTTACTTATGGTTTGGATGACTCAGACAGTAGAGAATCCACCTGCAACGCAGGAGATCTGCATTCAGTCCCTGGGGTGGGAAGATCCCCTGGAGAGTGGAATGGCTATCCACTCCAGTATTCCAGTATTCTTGCCTGGAAAATGCCATGGACAGAGGAACCTGGCAGGCCACAGTCCATAGGGTTGCAAACAGTCAGACATGACTGAGTGACTAACACTTTCACTTTTTTTTTTTTTTGATTAACGGTTAAATACACTCACACCCAGAGCAGCAAAATTTGCAGAAGTGCCTCCATGTATGTATGTGTATTTGCATGAGAAATGAATGGATGTCGCAAGCAAATAGGTCTGTTAGTCATCTAAGAGATAGTTGAGTGTCCTCTGTAACTCCAGGGTGCTCTTGACAATGTCATTAAAGTGAAGGTTAAAACAAAGAAAGGACGGCAAAATTACTCTTCTTTAGTTAGAGAATAAGAACAGTAGATCAGAATAAAAATAAACTTCACATCTTAGCCCTCACTTGATATTTTTGACTATTTTTAGCAATTCTGCTAAGTATGTACTGGTATCTGTTTTTGGTTTTCATTTTCATTTTCTTTCTGACATTCAGGACACTCTTACACTCTTTTTGGTCATTTGACTAATAATTTAATTACATATCTATAAAAAGCTTTGGGCAATTTTTGAAATAGTATGAAAGGAAGAATTTAAACCATATATTTTCACTTTATTGATTGTAGTCAAATTATTTATTTTTATTTTCAACATAAATTAGGTAAAGAGTAAAACATGTCAATATGTGCACCACTGGTTTTCTGAAAGTGATACCTATAAGAGTAAGAGGGCAGTGGTTATAAAACATAACATTACTTCTGAAGTAGAGGGAATATATCTTATTTGAAGAGACTCTCACTTTTTTAAGCAGGTAGTCATGGAAACAAAAAAGGATGACATTATGCTCCTAAATGAATGGTGTACTTCTACAGTGTTATATTTGTCTTGGCACTTTATAACACAACAAAAGTCACAATATTTTTCACTGAAATTATGGTTTTGAAAATATTTCATTCTGTTATTTCTTTTATATTTTCTCTCAGAACCATTTCCAAAAACATTTCACTTTCCTTCAAAATTATTTATTGTCCCAGTTGGCCAAATTAGTTAGTTCTCAACAGATGCATGATATCACAATCCATTACTCTATATCAGTCCTGGCAAGAAACAGATGGCGTGAATCAATTGGGTTATTTGAGGACAGTTCAATATATCAAAGTGAAGGATTTATTCAACCAAAAGGATTACTGCAGTTCTCTATGGCTAATAACAACTAAATTTGATAACTTCTATGAAGTTAAGAGGAAAAAAAAAAAAAAACACCAAGAAGCTGTTTTTAAACTTAGAAGTGAGAGTGGAGTGGCGAGAGAGCTTGGTTGACAAGCACTGTAGCATAGAGAACCAACAGGATGAGGTAACAGAAGAAAGAATGGAGCCAAAACAAATAATTGGACAACTTGACATTTTAACAAATTAATTATATTTCAGTTTTACCTGAACCCTAAATCATCTAATCCTATCATAAGAATCTTCATTTTTCAATCAAAATTATCAACCAGAATCAGCATTGATAAAATTATTAAAGAATACATTATTTCTTCTCCCTCTCACTTGGTCTTCATAGTTCTAGGATTGTGCCAAATTTACATCAATACTCTGCTTCCAGAATAATGTGCATTTACTGATGCATATACACATAAACACACACACACACATAGAGGTTTGATTGCTTAATTTTAAATTTGATTAATTAATCACAGCTACCATCTATTTGTGTCTTTATAGAATTAAAAAGTGGCTATTTGTGTCTTTATACAATTAGGCACTGAACAGTCATTGGAAGGACTGATACTGGAACTTAAGCTCCAATACTTTGACCATCTGATGTGAAGAGCCAATTCACTGGAAAAGACTCCAAAGCTTGGAAAGATTAAAGGCAAGAAGAGAAGAGGGTTACAGAGGATGAGATTGTTAGATAGCATCACCGACTCTATGGACATGAATTTGAGCAAACTCGGTGATAGTGAAGCCTCCTGTGCTGCGATTCATGGGGTCACAAAGAGTCAGACATGACTTAACTGCTGAACAACAACAGAATTAGGAAATGTGTAATAAGTTACAACTTTAGAATTTTGAATAAGCAGTATTTGTCTCAGTATGCTTCATTGCATTTTCCTAGATATATATTTATCTTTTTACACAATCTAAAATTATCCTGCTCTCCCAAATTCATACAACTTTATGTTCGTTAGGCTTTTCCATTGCCAGAAATTAAAAAAAAAAAAAATTATCAGTTTTACTAAATCATCTAAATAACACATAGAGAGCAGTTAAAAAAAAAAAAAAAAAACAAAGTGTTTGCAAAACACTGCATTCTTATACATTCTTATATTGCACAGAGTGTCATCATACAGAAACTGGAATAACCTTCAGGATATAACACAAACTTTTCATCTTACTACTCTCTTCATAAAAAAACACCAATTTGATTTTCTGTTTTAGTGGTTCTCCTTTGTCGCTTTTAATTCTTGAACTTCAACAGACTAAATTTTTTCTCCTTTTATCTAGAGTATAGTTCATGCATTTTCCTTTTCTCTATGTTTCTATGGAATTTTATTTCATTTAAGATTTTTTCTAGTTAATGACTCCAAAAAGGAGCCAGTTTCAGAGAGTTCTGGGATCAGACTGTCTCTTAGAGGCTTACTACCTAGCCAAGATGAGGTAGAATCAGGCATCTAGCTCCATTAGTTATTGAGAGTGACATGCCTTTACAACCACAAAAACCCAGAGTACTTCCCACAGAGTAGAGATAGATATCGAAATTTAATAAAATCATGAAAATACCCCCCAAAATACAAAGGATGTTCAACCATTGCTAGATGTATGGAGAGTAGAGATGAAAATATACCAAGAGCTAAAGCATGTCAGCTCTACAGATCAGAGAACCTTGGCAAGAGTTTTCCTATTTCCAAATGAGCTTTTGTTCATTTCCTTTTCCATCAGATTGCCCTAAATACCCTGCTTCCTCACCAGTATGGGGTAGAAAACAATGTATTAAGGCTGGCCTTCTTCCCAGCCAAATCAGTTAGGTAGCATCATAAGCACTTCAGCTCTGCTTGTTTGCATTAATAAAATACCAATTCACCATTTTTTCCCTTAATGTTATCAAAGAACTTAAATGTGTGTGTATGTGTGAGTTGGAGGAAACAGGTTTATGTGTTTTACCAAAGTATTAAAACTTGCGCATTCTGTAGCATCTATAAAAGGACATCCTGAAAAAGCCAAACAAATTTAAATAGATTTTTGTAACAATGAAGATCGCCTAGGATTGACTATGTAAATGATTCACAGTGAATGAGATTTCCTATTCCTCATCTATGTTCACTTCAGCCAAAAGTATATATTTTAGGGTAATAGATTCAGTGCAAATCATAAAGCATTTCCTCTTACATAAAAGTTGCTTATTTCTGAAAATTCTCATTATGTTCCTATCATCTCATATTTTACTTGAAAAATGGTCTTCAATTTTAAGAACCCAAGCAAGAATAATTTTAAATATCTAAAAGCTTTGCAGTGGAAAATAAATAAGTCAACAGAGTTGAAAGTTTTTAAAAAAAGAATGTAAAATTAATGAATAAATGTATTGTGAATATGAAAAGATGAGAAAGAATCTTAACCTAAGACTATAAACTATCTGGTACATCTACTTCTTTAAAACAATGCAGAAAAAGTTGCAACAAATAGCATATGTGATACAAAATATCATTAACCCTATGAAAACCAATTTGCTAAACAAAGGAAAAATGTCTGGTAATACCTTATGTACATTGGAATGCTGGCAATGTATTGAAATTTACACCTGTAATCCAATTTCTGTTGTGGCCCTAGAATCACAGGTTTTGTACATCTGTTCACTCGTTTTCCCCAACAAAACACAGAAACAATATTTTCACTGTGGTTTATTTCAAAATGTACAATGTTACTTTTTAAGAATAAGTAGGAGGATAGTATATCTTGTATACATGTAGCCACTTTATCTACTCAAAGTAAAACTACACATTTTAATTGGCATTGTCTTGAAGACATAAATTTATAAACTAAATGTAAATAAAAATATAGGGATATACATTAGGATATGAAAAAGCCTAAGAAAATTATTTTATTGTTAACAATAGCAAAGTCAATTTCAAGATTTACTTGCTTAGATTTCTCCCCATCTAGAATGCATATATCTTAGCTGTACCTCAATTAAACCCTTTTAGATTTTTTTTCTTTGTTTGTTTGTTTATTTATTTTTTGGCTCATCTTTTTTTTCCACTAAGTCTAATTTCATTTTTTTTTTCAATAAAGGTAATACATGCATGGCAAATAGATGGGAAAATAGTGGAAACACTGGATGACTTTATTTTTCTGGGCTCCAAAATCACTGCAGATGGTGATTGCAGCCATGAAATTAAAAGACGCTTACTCCTTGGAAAGAAAGTTATGACCAACCTAGACAGAATATTAAAAAGCAGAGACATTATTTTGCCAACAAAGGCCCATCTAGTCAAGGCTATGGTTTTTCCAGTTGTCATGTATGTATGTGAGAGTTGGAATATAAAGAAAGCTGAGCGCCAAAGAATTGATGCTTTTGAACTGTGGTATTGGAGAAGACTCTTGAGAGTTCCTTGGACTGCAAGGAGATCCAACCAGTCCATCCTAAAAGAGGTCAGTCCTGGGTGTTCATTGGAAGACTGATGTTGAAGCTGAAACCTCAATACTTTGGCTACCTGATGCGAAGAGCTGACTCATTGGAAAAGACCCTGATGCTGGGAAAGATTGAGGGCAGGAGGAGAAGGGGATGATAAAGGATGAGATGGTTGGATGGCATCACCGACTCGATGGGCATGGGTTTGGGTAAACTCTGGGAGCTGGTGATGGACACGGAGGCCTGGCATGCTGCGGTTAAAGGGGTTGCAAAGAGTCAGACATGACTGAGCGATTGAACAGTACTGAATACATGGATCTCGTTAAACAAACTGAAGCTGTACAAAAATATTTCCTACTAAAGCAATTTGGGTATTTACATAAAGAAGTAGCCATCTGTTTGGAATATTTGCATATCTCGGTCTCCTAATTCCTTTAAGTCTCTGCTCAATGTTGGATCACCTCATATAAAACAGCATCCACCACCACCATTCTATCTCGTTTATACTCATTATTTTTCATCATGCTCCATGATCTGCAGTACTAACACCCAATTCCTTACTGTATTAATGTCTGTCTCCTCGTACTGGAAGGTAAGCTCTGTGAGATCAAGATGTCAAGAACTGGGAAGAGTTTGAGAATTTTCTTTACTTGTAGGCTGGTAAATTAAAGTGTTACAGATCTATAGATGGTTGCATAAGACATAGACTCCTAGGTCAGAGACAAAGACATTTTTACTCACAGCAGAGTAAGCAGCCCAGCCTGCATGTTTGCATCTATTCTCCTTGTGTCCAAGTCATGGGGGTGACGTAAAGTGGTGTAGATTGATGCTTAACACACAGTGGGTTTTATGTCACAGCTGAGGAACCCTGAGTTGCTTAATATCTAATCTTGCAATGTTCTACTAGAAAACTTGCTCAAAATTTGCCTTGGACAGAGACATTATTTTTATTATTCTGGTCAGAAAACAAATCTGCCTCTGTTTTTGAGCGATCCTTTATCTCTATCTTCCAGGGTTTGTGATAAAAAATGTTCTTAGAAAATATAGTCTGGAATAAAACTATAAATGTCCCTTGACCAGAAGACATTCAGTGATGTGAAAGACTGATAGGAAAAAAATAACTGACTCTTTGGAACAGACCCTGATGCTTGGAAAGATTGAAGGAAAGAGGAGAAGGGGGTGACAAAGGATGAGTTGGTTGGATGGCATCAACGACTCGATGGACATGAGTCTGAGAAAGCTCAGGGAGCTGGTGATGGACAGGGAATCCTGTCGTGCTGCAGTCCATGGGGTCACAAAGAGTCAGACACGGCTGAGCGACTGAATGGAACTGAAAGTATGTTCAGCCCACCAGGCTCCTCGGTCCATAGGATTCTCCAGGCAAGAATACTGTGGTGGGTTGTCATTTCATTCTCCAGGGCATCTTCCCCACCCAGCAATCAAACCTAGGTCTCCTGCATTTCAGGCAGATTTTTTTTTTTTTTTTTACTAACTGAGTCACTAGGGAACTCAGGAAATTATATGAGGCATAATATTCACTGCCAGGCACCAAGGACCTGAAGATGAATTTACTCCAGAAGAGTGTGAAGGAGCGTCTAGGGTGTGTGGCAGTGTTCTAAAACTAGATAGTGGTGCTGGTTACACTTAGTTAACACCTATCAAACTTTATCAGATGGAATGCTTTACATGAATGAATTTTATTTTATGTAAATTTGCTATAGCAAAACTGAAAGAAATGAAAGTTCATTTCTTGATATTAAGTGCAATATCACACATTGAATTATCTTGAAACATACTTATGAAACTGATACTACTGTTTGTTGTGTTTAAACAAAAAAATAGTAGAATAAATCAGGGATGAGCAAAAGCATTCTTTATTTTGTACACAAATAACAGGACAAAGGAGGTTGTGGTGGTAGTGCTCAAATACCACTAGTTATACTCTCATCTCCACAAATTTCATACAATGTGTAGACCTGTGTATACAATCCAAGTAAGAAAAGTGTACTTACTAAGTAAATACCACCTCAACAAAATCCCTTAGACCTTGATTCATCATTCACCATGCATCAGTTCAGTTTAGTTGCTCAGTTGTGTCCCACTCTTTGTGACCCCATGGAATGCAGCATGTCAGGCTTCCCCATCCATCAACAGCTCCCAGAGTTTACTCAAAATCATGTCCATTGAGTCAGTGATGTCATCCTACCATCTCATCCTCCGTTGTCCCCTTCTCCTCCTGCCTTCAATCTTTGCAAGCATCAGGGTCTTTTCAAATGAATCAGTTCTTTGCATCAGGTGGCCAAAGTATTGGAGCTTCCGCTTCAACATCAGTCCTTCCAATGAATATTCAGGACTGATCTCCTTTAGGATGGACTGGTTGGATCACCTTGCAGTCCAACAGACTCTCAAGAGTCTTCTCCAACACCACAGCTCAAAACCATCAATTCTTCAGTGCTCAGCTTTCTTTATGGTCCAACTCTCACATCCATACATGACCGCTGAAAAAACCATAGCTTTGCCTAAATGGGCCTTTGTCACCAAAGTAATGTCTTTGCTTTTCAATATGTTGTCTAGGTGGGTCATAACTTTTATTCCAAGGAGCAAGCATCTTTTAATTTCATAGCTGCAATCACAATCTTCAGTGATTCTAGAGCCCAAGAAAATAAAGGCTGTCACTATTTCCACTGTTTCCCCACCTATCTGTGATGAAGTGCTTAGATCAGATGTCATTATCTTACTTTTTTGAATGTTGAGTTTTAAGCCTGCATTTTCACTCTTCTCTTTTACTTTCATCAAGAGGCTGTTTAGTTCCTCTTCACTTTCTGCCATAAGGGTGGTGTCATCTGCATATCTGATGTTATTGACATTTCTCCAAGCAATTTCTGATTCCATGCCTCATCCAGTCTGGTATTTTCCATGATGTACTCTGCGTATAAGTTAAATAAGCAGGGTGACAATATCCAGCATTGACCTACTTATTTCCCAATTTTTTAACCAGTCCCTTGTTCCATGTCCAGTTCTAGCTCTTGCTTCTTGACCTTCATACAGATTTTTCAGGAGGCAGGTAAGGTGGTCTGGTATTTCTATCTCTTGAAGAATTTTCCACAATTTGTTGTGATCCACATGATCAAAGGCTTTGGCATGATCACACAGTCAAAATCTTTGGCATAGTCAATAAAACAGAAGTAGATGTTTTCCTGGAATTCTCGTGCTTTTTTGATGATCCAACAGATGTTGGCAATTTGATCTCTGGTTCCTCTGCCTTTTTCTAAATCCAGCTTGAACATCTGGAAGTTCTAAGTTCACATACTGTTGAAGCCTGGTTTGGAGAATTTTGAGCATTACTTTGCTAGCATGTGAGATGAGTATAATTGTGCAGTAGAATGTGCAAAGAATGTTGAAAGTATTCCTTGGCTTTCTTTGGGATTGGCATGCAAACTGGCATTTCCTAGTCCTGTGGCCACTGTTTTACTTTCCAAATTCAGTGGCATATTGACTTCAGAGGCTAGTGGGATTTGATTACAGAACTTCCACATGACTGGGGAAACAAACTCTTGGAGGGCACAAACAAACCCTGTGCACACTAAGAGGCAGGAGAAAGGAGCAGTGTCTCCACAGGAGATTGAACCAGACTTGCCTGTGAGGGTCCAGAAGTCTCCAGCAGAGATGTGGGTTGACAGCAGCCTGCTGAGGGGTCAGGAGCACTGAATACAACAGTGTAGAAGAGAGTCATTTTGAAGGAGTTTTCCATTGACATCATTACCCATACCATAATTTGCCCTCAGGCTAAACCACAAGGTTTAACCCTTATTGACCACCTGTCAACAGAAAATTGGATTAAAGATTTATTGGGCATGGCTCCTTTGCATACTGTTTCATACCCCATGAACAGTATGAAAGGTTCTCAAAGCAGGAATAATGAAGTGGCTTGCCATTCCCTTATCCAGGGGACCACATTTTGTCAGAACTCTCCTCCATGACCCATTAGTTTTGAGTGGCCCTACAACACATGGTTCATAGTTTCATAGTTTTAGACAAGGCTGTGGTCCATGTGATTATTTTGGTTAGTTTTCTGTGATTGTGGTTTTCATTCTATCTGCCCTCTGATGGAGAAGGATAAGAGGCTTATGAAAGCTTTCTGATGGGAGAGACTGACTAAGGGGGATATTGGGTCTTGTTCTGATGGGTGGGGCTATGTTCAGTAAAACTTTAATCCAATTTTCTCTTGATGGGTGGAGCTGTGTTCCCTCCCTGCTATATACCTGGGGCCTAACTATGGACTTCCCTGGTGGCTCAGCCAGTAAAGCATCTGTCTAGTTCAATCCCTGGGTTGGGAAGATCCCCTGCAGAAGGAAATGGTAATCCACTCCAGTACTATTGCCTGGAAAATCCCAAGGACAGAGGAGCCTGGTAGGCTACAGGCCATGAGGTCGCTAAGAGTAGGACATGACTGAATGACTTAACTTTCACTTTCAAACTATGGTGGGGCTTCCCTAGTAGCTCAGATGGTAAAGAATCAGCCTGCAATGCAGGAGATCCAGGTTTGGTCCCTGGTCAGGAAGATCCCCTGGAGAAGGAAATGATAACCCACTCCAATACTCTTGCCTGGAGAATTTTATGGACAGAGAAGTCTGGTGGGCTACAGTCCATGGGATCGCAAAGAGTCAGACACGACTGTGTGACTAACTTTCAGTTTTTTTACTTTTCAAACTATGGTGGAGGTAATGAAGATAATGGTGACCTCCCTCAAAAGTTCCCATGCATGTACTGCTACAGTACATGCCTCCAACACTGCAGCAGGCCACCACCAACCTAGGCCTTCTCCTGAGACTTCTGGACACCTATAGGCAAGTCTCCAGTGCAGTCACTGTTCCTTTCTCCTGGGTCCTCGTGCACAAGGTTCTGTTGTGCCCGCAAAGAGTCTATTTCCCAGTCCTATGTAAATTCTGGAAGCTCTATGGTGCCAGCAAAGTAATGCTCAAAATTCTCCAAGCCAGGCTTCAGCAATACGTGAACCCTGAACTTCTAGATGTTCAAGCTGGTTTTATAAAAGGCAGAGGAACCAGAGATCAAATTGCTAACATTCATTGGACCATCCAAAAAGCAAGAGAGTTCCAGAAAAAAAACATCTACTTCTGCTTTATTGACTATGCCAAAGCCTTTGACTGTGTGGATCACAATAAACTGTGGAAAATTCTGAAAGAGATGGGAATACCAGACCACCTGACCTGCCTCTTGAGAAACCTATATGCAGGTCAGGAAGCAACAGTTAGAACTGGACATGGAACAACAGACTGGTTCCAAATAGGAAAAAGGAGTACGTCAAGGCTGTATATTGTCACCCTGCTTATTTAACTTATATGCAGAGTACATCATGAGAAACACCTGGTTCTATGAAGCACAAGCTAGAATTAAGATTGTTGGGAAAAATATCAATAACCTCAGATATACAGATCACACCACCCTTATTGCAGAAAGTGAAGAGGAACTAAAAAACCTCTTGATGAAAGTGAAAGAGGAGAGTGAAAAAAGTTGGCTTAAATCTCAACATTCAGAAAACGAAGATCATGGCATCTGGTCCCATCACTTCATGGGAAATAGATGGGGAAACAGTGGAAATAGTGCAGACTCTTTTTGGGGGGCTCCAAAATCATTGCAGATGGTGACTGCACCCATGAAATTAAAAGACGCTTACTCCTTGGAAGAAAAGTTATGACCAACCTAGATAGCATATTGAAAAGCAGAGACATTACTTTGCCAACAAAGATCTGTCTAGTCAAGGCTATGGTTTTTCCAGTCGTCATGTATGGAGAGTTGGACTATAAAAAAATCTGAGCACTGAAGAATTGATGCTTTTGAACTGTGGTGTTGGAGAAGACTCTTGAGCGTCCCTTGAACTGCAAGGAGATCCAACCAGTCCATCCTAAAGGAGATCAGTCCTGAGTTCATTGGAAGGACTGATGCTGAAGCTGAAACTCTAATACTTTGGCCACCTGATACGAAGAGCTGACTTATTTGAAAAGACCCTGATGCTGGGAAAGATTGAGGGTGGGAGGAGAAGGGGATGACAGAGGATGAGATGGTTGGATAGCATCACCAACTCAGTGGACATGAGGTGAGTTAACTCCAGGAGTTTGAGATGGACAGGGAGGCCTGGTGCATTGTGGTCCACCGGGTCACAAAGAGTCGGGCACAGTTGAACGACTGAACCAAACTGAACTGAACTGAGCATGCCCTCACCCATCAGAATAAGACCCATATTCCCCCAAAGTCAATCCCACCCATCAGGAAGTTTCCACAGACCTCTTATCCTTATTCATCAGAGGGAAGACAGAATGAAAATGGGAAACACAGAAAACTAACAAAACTGATCACATGGATTACAGCCTTGTCTAACCCACCATGAATAGTAAGGTCTTAATAAATACACTTTTTAAGACCTTACTATGTAACAGAAGGGAGAAGGAAATGGCCACCCACTCCAGTGTTATTGCCTGCAGAATCCCAGGGACGGTGGAGCCTGGTGGGCTGCCATCTATGGGGTCTCACAGAGTCGGACACGACTGAAGCAACTTAGCAGCAGCAGCAGCAGCATGTAACAGAGGAATTTATATTCCTGGGAAGAATGTCTTTTTCATTGTGCCATTGTACATCTTTATTAGATCCAATTAATGAATACATCAATATTGTATTTTTCATTCAATTCAGTGTATTATATTTTTCGTCTTAAAATTTTCAATAATTCCCTATTTTAAAAATTGATATTTCCCACTTTTGCATTGATTTTTAGGATTTGTTATTTTAATTGTTTTAGCATAATAACAGAAACACTGAAGTGTTTGCTAAATTAAGCATTTGGGTCTAACTTGAGCTAGTTTTTGGAGAAGGCAATGGTAACCCACTCCAGTTCTCTTCCCTGGAAAATCCCATGGATGGAGGAGCCTGATAGCCTGCAGTCCATGGGGTCGTGAAGAGACTGAGCGACTTCACTTTCACTTTTCACTTTCATGCATTGGAGAAAGAAATGGCAACCCACTCCAGTGTTCTTGCCTGGAGAATCCCAGGGATGGGGGAGCCTGGGGGGCTGCTGTCTATGCGGTCGCACAGAGTCAGACACAACTGAAGCGACTTAGCAGCAGCAGCAGCAGCAGCAGAGCTAGTTTGGGGGCTTCACAGCTGGTGCTAATAAAGAACCCAGATGGAGACAGGAAACAAAAGAGACACAGGTTTAATCAATGGGTCAGGAAGATCCCCTTGAGGAGGGCATGGCAACCCACTCCACTATTCTTGCTTGGAGAATCCCATAGACAGAGGAGCCTAGAGAGCTACATTACATAAGGTCACAAAAAGTCAAACAGGACTAAAGCAACTTGTAGTCAAGCATGATAAGTTAATTTATGTTGACTTTATTTTCAGAATAATAGTTACTCTTATCAATTTATATATCTGGCAATGTTTTGCTGAAGACTGGATACCTTTTTAAAAAGATTGTAGTGACTTTATTTTTTTTTAATTAATTTGTTTTAATTGGAGGCTAATTATTTTACAATATTGTAGTGGTTTTTATCATAGATTGACATGAATCAGCCATGGGTGTACATGTGTCACCACATGAACCCTCTTCCCACCTCCCTCCCCATCCCATCCCTCTGGGTAGTCCCAGTGCACTGGCTTTGAGGGCCCTGTTTCACACATCAAACTTGGACTGGTGATCTATTTCACATATGGTAATATACATGTTTCAATGCTATGTTCTAAAATCATCTCACCCTCATCTCCTCCCACAGAGTCCAAAAGTCTGTTCTTTTTTTTTTCTTTTATAGAAAACTATAAAACACTGGTGAAAGAAATCAAAGAGGACACTAATAGATGGAGAAATATACCATGTTCATGGATTGGAAGAATCAATATAGTGAAAATGAGTATACTACCCAAAGCAATTTATAGATTCAATGCAATCCCTATCAAGCTACCGACGGTATTCTTCACAGAGCTAGAACAAATAATTTCACAATTTGTATGGAAATACAAAAAACTTCGAATAGTCAAAGCTATCTTGAGAAAGAAGAATGTAACTGGAGGAATCAACCTGCCTGACTTCAGGCTCTACTACAAAGCCACAGTCATCAAGACAGTATGGTACTGGCACAAAGACAGAAGTATAGTTTAATGGAACAAAATAGAAAGCCCAGAGATAAATCCACGTACATATGGACACCTTATCTTTGACAAAAGAGACAAGAATATACAATGGATTAAAGACAATCTCTTTAACAAGTGGTGCTGGGAAAACTGGTCAACCACATGTAAAAGAATGAAACTAGAGCACTTTCTAACACCATACGCAAAAATAAACTCAAAATGGATTAAAGACCTAAACATAAGACCGGAAACTATAAAATTCCTAGAGGAGAACATAGGCAAAACACTCTCCTACATACATCACAGCAGGATCCTCTATGACCCTCCTCCCAGAATATTGGAAATAAAAGCAAAAATAAACAAATGGGACTTAATTAACCTTAAAATCTTCTGCACAACAAAGGAAACAAAAGTCTGTTCTTTATATCTGTGTCTCTTTTGCTGTCTCACATACAGGGTCACTGTTACCATCTTTCTAAATTCCATATATATGTGTTAATATACTGTACTGGTGTTTTTCTTCCTGACTTACTTCACTCTGTATAATAGGCTCCAGTGATTCAAACTCATTTTTTTTCAATAGCTGAGTAATATTCCATTGTGTATATGTACTACAGCTTTCTTATCCATTCCTCTGCCAATGGACATCAAGGTTGCTTCCATGTCCTAGCTATTGTAAACAGTGCTGCAATGAACATTGGGGTACACGTGTCTCTTTCAATTCTGGTATCCTCAGTGTGTATGTCCAGCAGTGGTTTGCTGGGTTGTATGGCTGTTCTATTTCTCATTTCTTAAGGAATCTCCACACTGTTCTCCATAGTGGCTGTAATAGTTTGCATTCCCACCAGCAGTGTAAGAGGGTTCCCTTTACTCCACACCCTCTCCAGCATTTATTGTTTGTAGGCTTTTTCATAGCAACCATTCCGACTGGTATGAGATGGTACCTCATTGTGGTTTTGATTTTCATTTCCCTAATAATGAGTAATAGTGAGCATCTTTTTATGTGTTTGTTAGTCATCTGTATGTCTTTTTTGGAGAAATGTCTGTTTAGTTCTTTGGCCCATTTTTGGATTGGGTAGTTTATTTTTCTGGTATTGAGCTACATGAACTGCTTGTATACTTTTGAGTTTAATTCTGTGTCAGTTACTTTGTTTGCTACTATTTTCTCCCATTCTGAAGGTTGTCTTTTCACTTTGCTTATAGTTTCCTTTGTTGTGCAAAAGCTTTTAAGTTTAATTAGGTCCTATTTGTTTATTTTTGCTTTTATTTCCATTACTCTGGGAGGTGGGTCATAGAGGATCATGCTGTAATTTATGTCAGAGAGTTTTGCTCTAAGAGCTTTATAGTTTCTGGCATTACATTTAGATCTTTAATCCATTTTTAGTTTATTTTTGTGTATAGTGTTAGAAAGTGTTCTAGTTTCATTCAACTGGTGGTTGACCAGTTTTCCCCGCACCACTTATTAAGCAGGTTGTCTTTTCTCCATTGTATGTTCCTGTCTTCTTTGTCAAAGATAAGGTGTCCATAGGTGTATTGGTTTATCTCTGGGCTTTCTATTTTGTTGCATTGATTTATATTTCTGTCTTTGTACCAGTATCATACTGTCTTGATGACTGTAGCTTTGTACTATAGTCTGAAATCTGACAGGTTGACTCCTCCAGTTCCATTCTCCTATCTCAAGATTGCTTTGACTATTTGAGGGTTTTTTTTTTTTTTCCATACAAATTGTGAAATTATTTATTTTAGTTCTGTGAAAAATACCATTGGTAGCTTAATAGGGATTGCATTGATTCTATAGATTGCTTTGGGTAGTATACTCATTTTCACTATATTGATTCTTCCGATCCATGAGCATGGAATATTTCTCCATCTATTTGTGTCATCTTTTATTTCTTTCTATATAGCTTTCTATATATAGTTCTTTAGTTTCTTTAGGTAGACTTATTCCTAAGTATTTTATTCTTTTCATCACAGTGGTCAATGGAATTGTTTCCTTAATTTCACTTTCTGTTTTCTCATTTTTAGTGTATAAGAATGCAAGGGATTTCTCTGTGTTAACTTTATATCCTGCAACTTTACTATATTCATTGAGTAGCTCTAGTAATTTTCTAGTTGTGTCTTTAGGGTTTTCTATGTCAAGGATCATATTATCTGCAGTGAGCATTTTACTTCTTCTTTTCCAATCTGGATTCCTTTTATTTCTTTTTCTGCTCTGATTGCTGTGCCTAAAACTTCAAAAACTATGCTGAATAGTAGTGGTGAGAGCAGGCACACTTGTCTTGTTCCTGACTTTAGGGGAAATCCTTTCAGTTTTTCACCATTGAGGCCAATGTTTACTCTGGGTTTACCATATATGGTTCTTATTATGTTGAGATATGTTCCTTCTATGCCTGCTTTCTGGAGGTTTTTTTTTTTTTATCATAAATGGGTATTGAATTTTGTCAAAGGCTTTCTCCTGATATATTGAGATAATCATATGGCTTTTATTTTTCAATTTGTCAATGTGATGTATCATGTTGATTAATTTGTGAATATTGAAGAATCTTTTCATCCCTGGGATAAAGCCCACTTGGTCATGATGTATGATCTTTTAAATACATTGTTGGATTCTGTTTGCTAGAATTTTGTTGAGGATTTTGCATCTATGGTCATCAGTGATATTGGTCTGTAGTTTTCTTTTTTTTTGGCATTTTTGTCAGGCTTTGGTATTAGGGTGATGGTGGCCTCATGGAATGAGTTTGACAGTCTATCTTCCTCTGCAACTTTCTGGAAAAGTTTGAGTAGGATAGGTATTAGCTCTTCTCTAAATTTTTGGTAGAATTCATCTGCGAAGTCATCTGGTCTTGGGCTTTTGTTTTCTGGATGATTTTTTATTACAGTTTTGATTTCTGTGCTTGTGATGGGTCTGTTAAGATTTTCTATTTCTTCCTTGTTTAGTTTTGGCAGGTTGTATTTTTCTAAGAATTCATCAATTTCTTCCAAGTTGTCCATTTTATTGTCATATAGCTGGTGATAGTAGTCTCTTATGATCCTTTGTATTTCTGTGTTGTCTGTCATGATTTCTCCATTTTCATTTCTAATTTTGTTGATTTGATTCTTCTCCCTGTTTTTCTTGATGAGCCTGGCTAATGGTTTGTCTATTTTGTTTGTCTTCTCAAATACCCAGCTTTTAGTTTTGTTGATTTTTGCTATAGGCTCCTTTGTTTCTTTTTCAGTTATCTATGCCCTAATTTTTATGATTTCTTTCCTTATACTAACCCTGGGGTTCTTAATTTCTTCTTTTTCTATTTGCTTTATGTGTACAGTTAGGTTATTTATTTGATTTTTCTCTTGTATCTTGAGGTAAGCTTGTATTGCTATGAACCTTCCCCTTAATACTGCTTTTACTGAATCCTTTAGGTTTTGGGTTGTTGTGTTTTCATTTTCATTTGTTTCTATGCATATTTTGATTTCTTTTTTGATTTTTTTCTGTAATTTGTTGGTTACTCCAAAACGTGTTTTTTAGCCTCCATTTGTTTGCATTTTAATAGTTTTTTCTTTTCCTGTAGTTGACATCTAATCTTACCACATTGTGATCAGAAGAGATGCTTGAAATAATTTCAATTTTATTGAATTTACCAAGGCTAAATTTATGGCCCAGAATGTGATCTATACTAGAGAATGTTTCATGTGCACTTGAGAAAAAGGTGAAATTAATTGTTTTAGGGTGAAATGTCCTATAGATATCAATTAGGTCTAACTGGTCCATTGTATCATTTAAAGTTCAAGCTTCCTTGCTAATATTTTGTTTGGTTGATCTATCCATAGGTGTGTGGGGTATTAAAGTCTCCCACTATTATTGTGTTACTGTTAATTTCCCCTTTCATACTTGTTAGCATTTGCCTTACATATTGGGTACATATATATGTATGATTGTTATATCTTCTTCTTGGATTGATGCTTTGATCATTATGCTGTGTCTTTCTTTGTCTCCTTTTACTATCTTTATTTCAAATTCTATTTTATGTGATGTGAGTATTGCTACTCTTGCTTTCCTTTGGTTTCCATTTGCATGAAACATTTTTTTCCAGCCTTTCCCTTTCAGTCTTTATGTGTCCCTTGTTTTGAGGTAGGTCTCTTGTAGACAACATATATAGGGGTCTTTAGAGTCTGCTTTGCTCTTTTAAACAAATACAATTCTAATTTGCTTATGCAGTTAATGTGTCTGGACTCAGATTTGTAAGTTTGTATCACTTGACTTCTCTCTAGATTGTCTGCATAATGATGTCTACTGCACAGGTATGGTTCAGGGGTCAAGCAAGGATTTTCAGAGACTGTTTAGACTCTTCAAGACAATTAGTTTTTCAGCAATTGAGATGCATGTGATTTAAAGAATACATTCACATCCACAGCAAGTTGTCAGGTCTCTCAGGCTTTCAATTTTCACTGAATTCCTGAATTCCATTTCAGAATGTATGCATAATTTGTTATCTTAGCCCTTCTAAATGTCTCTGGCTTTAAAGGTATCCCTTTTCCCATCCCTTGGCAACAAACTTGTCAAGTTTACCTCATAAAAGTAGCAATTTTTCATATATGACATTAATGTCATACATGATTTCCCTTGAGAGTTTTCAAATTTGTTGGGATTGCTATTTTTAAGGTTTTTTTTTTTTTTTTTTAAGTAATTGCTTTTAATTTACAAATTAAGTCTCCGAAGTGAAAATGATTAACATTCTCCAAGTTGCCATTACAGAAAGTAGAGATTTACATTTGTTTACGTAAGCTATAATTGTTAGAACAATTCTATGCCCATATTTAAGTTTCTCTTTACTTTTCATTTCCTGAAACTGTTTTAGAGCTTGTTAATAACTGTATTTCACCAGATTAATTTGAAAATATATTTAAATATTTAGCAGGAAATTCTCTGTAAGGGTTTTATGTTAGTATCAGCAATTAATATGACAGAGTCATATTGAGCAATATTAAAAACAGTAGTCTTAGCACCAATTTACTTGGTGTATATATTGACTCTGGTTGGATTTTCATATTTGATACTTGACAGAAAACATTTGAAAATAGTATATCAATATGGATCTCCTGATAAACTGATAAAGTGATCCACTTAACTGTAGATGTATCATAAAACTGAATTAAGATTAAACATCATTTGCTTTAAATGTACACACAAAAAGCTAGATAGTTTGAAATTATAACAGGTGATTGAAACACTTTCTTGCTAAACTGACAGTTCATAGGAAACTCAAGAGAGAGTCCACATGATTGAATGCATATGTGTGTAAGAGATCACTGGTGGACCAATGGTTAAGATATTGTGGGAAGACAGGAAAGGGGAATAACATAGAATTTTTTGTACATTTCACTCTACCCCTTTTTTTTTTTCCTGCCTCAAGTTGTAGTGCTAGATGTGTTGACTTCATGAATTTTCTGAAGGAAAACGTGATTGCTAAACATGGCATCAGGACTCTTTGTTTAAATACTTAGGGGAATGATTATTCTTCTAAGGAATAACTGTTCTTGTGTCTAACCTACCTCTTTCCATCAGTGGGTGAAATGGCCCCTTATTCATGTAATTATCCAGTATTTCTATGTAAAACTGAAACCATTGATCAGACTCATGTTACTGCTGTCTATACAGGTCTGTCCTTTGGTTTCCTTGAATGTTACACCCCAGAAGTGAGGGTGTGGGTGAAGACTAATGATAAATGATAAGAAAGAATATTGAATGTTGATTGACAGGGAGCCAATAAATAGTTAACACAAAGCAAAAAATATTACTTTGTCTTGGTGCTTCCTGAGAGGTGGAGGACAAGAAAAGATATTGTTTTTTAAGTGTACTGCAGATGACCATAGGGTGAAATTTTCTATTATGAAAATGAAGATCTTAGCTGTGTTCTGGTGGATATTAGGAGCAGTTAATCTGTATTCACCTAAATGATGTATTATAATGACTCATAGAATCTTGTGGGTGAGCACTTGAATAATTGTGATAGTTTCTTCGTCTTTTGGTTCGTGTTTTACAGGTTATGGCTTTCATGGAAGATGCACGTTTGGTCTCTGGGTCAAGAAGATCCCCTGGTGAAGGAAATGGCAACTCACTCCAGTATTATTGCTGGGAAAATCAATGGACATATGAGCCTGGCTGACTACAGTCTATGGGTCACAGAGTCAGGCACAACTGAGCAACTGACTATGCACACACACTATAGGTGAAAGTTGGCCTAGGTCAAGGGCTATGGTTTGGGATCTTGGCAGTAAAAGGCAAAATAAATAACTGGATATGATAATTGTGGTCTCACCTCAGTGGAAATTAAAACTGGAGAGTATAATTTTCATGTGAGTTCTTTAACTTCCCATGCTCAATGAACCAAGTAAAAACCACTATGGAAGCTTCACAAAGATGTTCACCCATTAATATCTAGAACCTGTGAATATATTATCTTACATTGTATATGAAATTTTGCAAATGTTATTAAATTAAGGATGCTTTGATGGTGAGATTATCTGGACATGCATGCATACTAAGTCACTTCAATCATGTCCAACTCTTCGCAACCCTATGGATTATAGCCGACCAGACGCCTCTGTCTATGGGATTCTCCAGGCAAGAACACTGGAGTGGTCTGCTATGCTTTCTGCCAGGGGAGCTTCCTGACTCAGGGATGGAATCGCATCTCTTATGTCTTATGTCTGTATTGGCAGGCAGAATCTTTACCACTAGTACTGCTTGGATGGACCCAATGTAATTATGAAGGCTTGTATAAAACTGAAGTCAGAGGGTCAGAGTCAGAGAAAAAGATATGAAGATGTAAGAGGTTAGAGGATTGTGAGAACAGAAGTCAAGGAATGAAGGCAGTCTCTAGAAGCTTGAAAATCAAGGAAATAGTTATCTTCTGCATCTTTCACAAAGAATGTATTCCTGTCAGTCAAGTTTGTATAGAAAATATCCAGAATAGTAGTTTGTACCTGATTTCTGTTTTGGCCTCTGGATTCCTGCATTAAAGTTTGGTCACACAGCCAGAAGGTTATATAAAAACAAAAAGCCTCCTTGAGTGAGACTGGGTCTTTCCTGAAATCAATATATTGAACCTGAATATTGGTGGTTTATAATCTAGAGATACACCATACCTGAGGTGATTGAAAACAAACCCTGGAAACTGCTTAAATATCTCATGCATCTTTGAAGTTTGTCAGTGTTCTTTTTCCTGCTGTATTTTATGTTTTTTTTACTATCATGAAGCCTCACATAAATATACCTTGCTAACATATTGAATGATTACTCTAACTTGAGAACTTGTAGTTTCATGAAATGCAAATTTTCCTGGTTGGTCCTGAATTTTGAGAGGCTTTGTTTACTGATTTATCTCAGGTTTAATTTTCACACTGACCCAAGTACCTTTTAGTTGTCAGCTAATTGCTATTGTTTTGACAAGCAATTGAGTCTCATAGATCCTTAAGTGACACAGCACTGCTAAAATCTGTATTTTATACTTATTTGAATGAATTTATTAAAGTTTTTCTCATTTTCATAAGATTAATGTATTAGAAATTATAGTACCTACATGAAACATGAAAATGGTAGGTACAGTTAAAATATGATTTTTAAATATTTTTGCAATGTCAGTAAATGTTGATTTTTAATACCTGAGCAACTATAAGCATAAACACATTTTAATGTTTTATTGGGTAAATAGAACTAAGTTGAAGTACTTTAGAAACCACATAACAGAAATTCTACTTGTAAGACACTTTGCTATATATGAAAACCTAAAAAGTGAACATTTTCAAAGGAAAAATGAGAGGAATATTATAAATAAACAATTCATGCTAATATTTATTGAGAACTTATGCCATGGACATATGTTAGACACTAGATTCCTTATTCCCTGTGCTGTTGTGTTTAGTTATTAAGTCATGTTCAACCCTTTTGGGATACCATGAACTAAAGACTGCCAGGCTCCTCTGTCCATGGGATTTTCCAAGCATGAATACTGGAGTGGGTTGCAATTTCCTTCTCCAGAAGATCTTCTAAATCCTACCAAACTTAAAATTTTGAGGGTTAAAGAAACAAACAAAAACTAGTTCAATAAAATTTGAAGAATTCTATAATTATGACAACTAATAATTACCATGAACGTGTGCCTTAGTGACATTTAACCCATTTGGTCAAAATGGATGTGACTGGGTAGTGGTCAATAAATGTATTCTGGGAGAAAAAAAAAATGAGTGTGATTGAGATGTAAGTCTTGCATCTCTTACATTAAGAGATAAGCCTTAATAAGAATGATCTTTTACTGGGGACACTGCACAGAGTAATTGAGGTTGAGTGAATACCACAGAGGAAAGAGGATAAAAAGTGGATATGTCAGTATTGAAGGAAGGAAATATTTTCTGTTCCCAAGGGTGCTGTTTGCACCAGTGAGGGATTGCAGAAATTACACCAGATCAGTCCTCAGAGGTGAGCAGAAGCATAAGCTTACAACTGCAATAGTGGGAGGAAGCCCATAGGTAAAAGTGCAATGGCCTCTCCTTCCATGAAACACCTGAATGAAGAAGGTCTTCAATGTAATTACTTTCTTGCGTCCTGTTAATATGCTCCTCATATTGATCAATAGTATCTTCACAATTTTATTTAGGGCCCATACTTTCCTTTTCCAGTGTATATTTCTCATAAGTGTAATCTCCAGAAGAGTCTCATTTCAAAATGAGACTATACCTAGAAACTAAATAAGTAAGCCTCTTCTTCTTACATTATTGATGGAGAATTTTTTCAAATGGGCAAGATTCAAAATGTACTATTTATTTGGCCTGATTCTTCCCCTTTCAATATGTGACAACAAGTTAGTGTGACTAACTATGAGCGTGGGTTGTCAAAAAATTGGAACCAATGCTAAAATATTTGTATGATGTTTTATAGATGGGACCATATATACCTACTTATTTAACTTATATGCAGAGTACATCATCCAAAATGCCAGGCTGGATGAAGCTCAAGCTGGAATCAAGATTCTTGGGAGAAACAGATATGCTGACGACACCACCCTTATGGCAGAAAACAAAGAACTAAAGAGCTTCTTGATGAAAGTGAAGGAGAAGAGTGAAAATGTTAGCCCAAAATTCAACATTCAGAAAACTAAGATCATGGCATCCAGTCCCATCACTTCATGGCAAATAGATGAGGAAACAGTAGAAACAGAGTGAGACTTTATTTTTCTGGGCTCCAAAATCACTGCAGATGGTGACTGCAGCCATGAAATTAAAAGTAGCTTACTCCTTGAAAGTAAAGCTATGACCAACCTAGACAGCATATAAAAAGCAGAGACATTATTTTGCCAACAAAGATCTGTCTAGTCAAAGCTGTGGTTTGTCCAGTAATCATATATGGATGTGAGAGATGGACCATAAAGAAAGCTGAGCACCAAAGAATTGATGCTTTTGAACTGTGGTATTGGAGAAGATTCTTGAGAGCCCCTTGGTCTGCAAGGAGATCCAACCAGTCAATCCTAATGGAAATCAGTCCTGAATATTCATTGGAAGGACTGATGCTGACGCTGAAACTCCAATACTTTGGCCACCTGATGCAAAGAAGTGACTCATTGGAAAAGGACCTTGATGCTGGGAAAGATTGAAGGCGGGAGGAGAAGGGGACGACAGAGGATGGTTGGATGGCATCACTGACTCGATGGACATGAGTTTGAGTAAGCTCCAGGAGTTGGTGATGGACAGGGAGGCCTGGTGTGCTGCAGTCCATGGGATCACAAAGACTAGAACATGATTGAGTGACTGAAATGAACTGATACATACTATATTGGAGAAAATGAAAAATATATATTCTGCTACTTTATCATTCCTGGCAATTCCTACAGAATTTCAGACTATGGCAAAACTATTAGTGGTATTTCAAAAATAAAATACATGCTTCCTGTGCGGAACTGAATAAAAAGATTATTGAACATGAAACATGTGCATTGTTTTCTATATTTATAAAACTCCATTAGTTTACTGGATTCTGGGAATCAAGCCAGAAGCACGTTTCAGATAATGTTGTTTCCTTATTGTGATATTTATTATCCAATTAAATTTTTGATGCTTCCATCTCCCAGTTTCAAGAGTAACAAGAATTACATTAATTAATTGCTTTGCACACAGAAATATTTTGAATGCTTCTAGAAAGAAAGTTCTAATTAAGAACTATTTTAAAAATCTGGAAATTAATTTTATCTTACAATTTTTGAGTCCGTGCTGAAATTAATGTTCAACTCAGTAATGGTCAAGATTAAAATATAAAACTTAAGTCTTTGTATCATTTCATTCTTTTTATAGTTTGCAACTTTTTTATATTCATTTTGCATCTATTATCTGGACTAAATCTGTGATAACATAAATATATTAAATTTAGAATTTCTTACAATGAATATGAATTTAATGAATATTTTATATGCAACCTGATGAACAACTAGGGCCACTGTGTATAGCTTAAAACTAGTTGGAACATTTTCCCTCTGTGAATTTTTTTGACAATTGTGTTGAATGTGTGCATATTGGTCAGTATATTTCTAGTCAGAACACTGCATGCTTGTTCTAATTTAGTTATACATATGAAAAAATAATAAGATTACAGATATTATACATTATTCCAAACTTAATACTAGTTAATTTATATAGGCTAGTTTGGAGAAGGCTGCATGGTGAATTAAGGACACAATCAAGAATATAATCAACTTATATGTAAATAAAATATTTGGTCAATTAAAATGTCTATGTGGCAGAGGGAAAAGACAACTGGGAATCAGGAGATCTAGATTAATACATGATAATATGCTAGGTGAGCACATTGGCTTCAGAGTCAGACTGCCAGGTTCTAATCTTAACTCTGCAATTTACTGGGCCTAAGAATTTGTGCATCTCTGTCCCTGTTTTTCTTCATTTATTAAATGTCAACAAAATAACATTTAACTCTATATAATATAATTTTCTCTATGTTGGCACTAGTCATAAAGAACTTGCCTGCCAATGCAAGAGATGTAAGAGATGGAATTTCAATCTCTGGGTCTGGAAGATCCCCTGGAGAAGGGCATGGCAATCCACTCCAGCATTCTTGCCTGGAAAATTCCATGGCAGAGAAGCCTGGTGGACTATAGTCAATGGGGTCACACTGAGTTGGACACGACTGAAGTAACTTAGCACACAAGCAATGTAATTTTCATTATATCATATTAATAATATTCCTACACATAGAGTTGTTTTAGATATTAAATAAATAAGTAAAATCAGTTAGAATAGGCATAACACATAACAATAATTCTTGCTATTGTTATTACTGACTATAAAAACAGGAGCATAACACTAATTTTCTAACCACAAAATTTTAATCTAAAAATAATCAGATTAAATCAGTTAATAGGAATAGAAACACTGATACTATGATTTATAAAAATAAATATGTATTTGGTCTTTGTCTTCATTACTGGCATAGAGCTCCTAAAACCTCTGTAATTTCCTAAGGGATGAGAGCCACAAAGAGGTTTTTGATGTTAATGAGGTGACCTGTGGAATTCGTTTAATGTTGGATCTGGTGGCCAATAGAGCTAATCATGTGATTCTGGAATTTTCAATCCCACCCCCTCACCCCCTGAACATCTGCCCCTCAAACATGCTAGAAAGGGAGAGGGACTGGAGATTGAGTTCAGTTGCCAAAGTCTGATAATTTAATCAATCTTGCCTAAGTAATAACACCTCCACAAAAGGCCAAAAATGATGGGGCTCAAGGAGCTTATAGGATGGTGAATACATGGAGATTTAGGGAAAGTGGTGCATCTGGACAGAGCATGAAAGGTCTTCTTCCTTTCCCCACACCCCACTCTATGCATTTCTTCCAACTAGTTCTTTCTGAGTTACATCCTTTTATGATAGACTGGTAATTTAGGTGAGTAAAGTGGTTTCTTGAATTCTGTGAGCTTCTCTATTTGAATCTGAGGAGAAGATTCTGAAAACCTCTGGTTTATAACCTATGTATCAGAAATGCAGTTGCCAATCTGGACTTGTAGTTGACATCTGAAGTGGGAGGGGATAGTCCTGGAGGGCTGAACCATTAGCCTATGGAATCTGATGCTATATCTGGGTAGATAGTGCCAGAACTGAATTGAATTAACCACCTGGTTCCAGAGAATTACTCAAAGTTGTGCTAGAAGCTCCCATACCCCAACACACACACACACACACACGCACTTTGGAAATTGGGTCCAGGAATGCAAAACAACAACTAAATTGCATTTCCAAACTATATTATTAGAATTTTTACAGTGTTAGTCTCCTATTTTATGATCTTTCATTACACTGGCCTTTCTTAACAATATCCTACATAATGGCCTTGATCAATGCATAGTTCCTACTACTTTTTTTGCTCTCTGTCACCACCAAACACCCTTAACTTTATATCTTACCCAGCTTAGTGAACATTCTCATTTTATCAAAGCAGGAAAATGCAGGTTAAAATTAATTCTTTGCTTGTTTGTATCTTCTCATTTTGCAGGCATGAGACACTGAGGAATGGTGAAAAATTATCATCATGTATAGTCTAATTTTAATTTCATGACCACTAACCTCTGCATTCTAACCTCTAACATTCAGAAAACTAAGATCATGGCATTTGGTCCATCACTTCATGGCAAATAGATGGGGAATCAATGGAAACAGTGAGAGACTTTATTTTTCTGGTCTCCAAAATCACCGCAGATTGTGATTGCAGCCATGAAATTAAAAGACGCTTACTCCTTGGAAGGAAAGCTATGACCAACCTAGACAGCATATTAAAAAGCAGAGACACTACTTTGTCAACAAAGGTCCATCTAGTCAAGGTTATGGTTTTCCAGTGGTCATGTATGGATGTGAATATTGGAGTATAGATAAAACTGAGGGCAGAAGAATTTATACTTTTGAATGGTGGTATTGGAGAAGACTCTTGATTGAGAGTCCGTTGGACTGCAAGGAGATCTAATCAGTCCATCCTAAAGGAGATCAGTCCTGGTTGTTCATTGGAAGGATTGATGTTGAAGCTGAAACTCCAATACTTTGGCCAACTAATGCGAAGAGCTGACTCATTTGAAATGACCCTGATGCTGGGAAAGATTGAGGGCAGGAGGAGAAGGGGACAACAGAGGATGAGATGGTTGGATGGCATCACCGACTCAATGGACATGGGTTTGGGTAAACTCCGGGAGTTGGTGATGGACAGGGAGGCCTGATGTGCTGCGATTCATGGGGTCGCAAAGAATTGGACACGACTGAGTGACTGAACTGAACTGAACCGAACCTGTGTTTAAGGTCTTAATGCTATAGAAATTTCTATGATATTTCCGTACACTGGTCAATCTCCCATTATCTCAAAAATAAGTATTTAACGTCTTCTCAGCTTTCTGCAAACTTCCATGTTGCACTGTCAAAGAATATATTAAGGAGTATGGGACTGAGTGGTTTCAAAATCACTGAGATGGATAAAGGGGCATATTCTAGGATGAATTACCATACATACTTCTCAAAACAATGCAAGATAGATACATTAGTAGAAACACAAAGTTCAGTCCCACACCAGAAACTATGCTGGAATCAAGATGTCTCTGGCATCTCTGCCTGGACCTACAGGATCACTGTTTTCTGAGACCAAGAATTTGATGAGTGTTTTTTGTAAATCATAGAAAATCTGAAGTTGCTGTGGTTTTCCATGCTAGCAGGCATCATATGAATTTCTCTTGACTTCACTTATTTCTAATTTATTTCAATTTTACCCAGTTATTGGATTTTGGCAGGTTGGTAATGACAGATATTCACAACTATAACATTTTACATAATAGATTCACTGTTCTAAAGATCTCCTATGTTCCACCTATTTGTTCTTCTTCCCCACCCCATTCCCCTCCCTTAACAACTACTCTTTGCTTTTTCTATATTTTTTTCTTTCCTGGAATGTCATATAGTTGGAATCATGTAGCATGCTGCCTTTTAAAATTGTCCTTTTTCAGTTAACCAAATAGAACCCACCTGACAATACAAGAGACATTAAGAGACACAGTTTTGATCCCTAGGTTAGGAAGATCCCCCTGGAGGAGGGCATGGAAATCTACTCTAGTATTCTTTCCTGGAGAATCCCATGGACAGAGGAACCTGGTGGGCTACAGTCGATAGGGAGCAGAGTCAGACACAACTAAAGCAACTTAGCACACAACACACACATGTATTTAAGTTTCCTTCATGTTTTTCTGTAGCTTAATAGCACCACTATTTCTTTTCAGTTCAGTTCAGATGCTCAGCCATGTCCGACTCTTTGTGACCCCATGGACTGTAGCACCCCAAGGCTTCCCTGTCCATCACCAACACCCAGAGCTTACTCAAACTCATGTCCATCGAGACAGTGGTGCCATCCAACCATCTTAACCTCTGTCATCCCCTTCTCCTCCCACCTTCAATCTTTCCCAGCATGAGGGTCTTTTCAAATGAGTCAGTTCTTCACATCAGGTGGACAAAGTATTGGAGTTTCAGCTTCCAATTCAGTCCTTACAATGAGTATTCAGGACTGATTTCCTTTAAGATAGACTGGTTGGAACTCTTTGCAGTCCAAGGGACTCTCAAGAGTCTTCTCCAACACCACAGTTCAAAAGTATCAATTCTTCAGCACTCTACTTTCTTTACAGTCCAACTCTCACATCCATACATATCTACTGGAAAAGCCATAGCTTTGACTAGACAGACCTTTGTTGACAAAGTAATGTCTCTGCTTTTTAATATGCTGTCTAGGTTGATCATAACTTTCCTTCCAAGGAACAAGCATCTTTTAATTTCATGGCTACTGTCACCATCTGCAGTGATTTTGGAGCCCCCCAAAATAAAGTAACTATTTCTTTTAAATTACGAATAGTAATCCATAGTATGGGTATACCAAGGTTTGTTAATCAATTGACCTATGATAGGACATCTTGGTGACTTTGGAAATTACAAATTAAGATACTATAAATATTTATGTACATGAAAAGTTTTGTGTAATGTGAATCTTTGGCTCACATTGGTAAATACCAAGGAGTAAAACTGCAAAATCATATGATGAAGAATATGCTTAGTTTTATAAGAATTTACCAAATTATCTTCATAGGAGATGTGCCATTTTGTGTTCCTATCAGCAATGAATGAAATTCCTTTTGCTCCACATGCTCACCAATATTTATTGTTTCACTTTTGATTTTTATTTACAGACATTATATGTTATAAGTAGCACTATTGAAGTCTTAGAGTTCTTACTTTTGATACTTATTTTTAGAGGAATAAAATATGTTCACATGACAAAAATCAAGATTTTTGAGTATCTACTGCTCCTGGTTTGGTCTTTTAGGCCAAAACTGATTTTGTAAAACATTCCACAATTCTCATTTTTATCTTTCATATTTCCTTAGTCCAAATCTAGAAATTTTAACTGCCATTTCAAATAAAAGTTGAGTAGAGAACTATGAGAATTTTTGAATCATTAATTGATTGCTTTGGTCTCCTCTGTGACAAGGTGCCCCTATTTTGACTGTGCTGAGCCTCCAGCAATTCATCAATTCCACTTCCATCCCACACCACAGTCATTCCTGACCCAACTGCTCTGCCTCCCCCATGATTTCATCTCAGGTAAGCCTAGACTTCCTGTATTTCCACCTGTCTCCTCACCCTTGGGACACTGGTTTGCCCTCTGTCCTCCCCTCTCTTACACATCCAAGAAGAGATGTTGATGTTTTAGGCATTTTAGTTTTTTACTTCTTCATAGGAAGCAATGACTTCTTATGTGCAGAACAGGAAACTAGAAGTCACACACATATTCTTCCAGGGACATTTCTTCTTAGGTTTAAATTGCATCTGATGCATCAGAGAAAATACAGTACTTGAAAATAATCCTGACCTTGGTGAACACTTTACAATCATTACCTGTTTAAATATAAGAAATAACCACAGTTATGCTCTAGAGAATTAAAATGCAAATTTAAGCTGCAAATATTTTTATCTTGCATTTTCAAATAGAAGACTCCAAATTAAGCTAAATAGTTAAAAAGAAAGAAATAAAGAAAGAAAGAAATGGCCTAAACTGGGCTCGCTGCTTTGCTTTCAGATATGGCTTTTGAAATATATGCCTTAGAAACTTCTTTATTTGTTTAATGATTGAGTATATTCTGCAATGAAATTATCTACAGATTTTAGCATGTGTATTTTTGAGTGACTGATTTAGCTTTCGTAACTGCTTAAAATACTTTTCATTGTTCCTTCATTTTAGATTGCATGTGCTTGTACCCATAGAAATATTTCAGATTTTCAAAATAAAACTTTTTGTTGTTGTTTAGTCACTAAGTCATGTCTGACTCATTGTGACTCCGTGGACTGTAGCCTGCCAGGCTCTTCTGTCCATGGGATTTTCCAGGCAAAAATAGTGGAGTCCCTTGCCATTCCCTCCTCCAGGCGATCTTCCCAACCCAGAAATTGAACCCAAGGCTCCTGCCACATCTCCTGCATTGCCTAGATAAACTTCAAAATAAAATGAAGACTAGTGAGAAATATGCTTGTTAAGCTAAGAAACTTACTTAGAAAATTTCTTGTTCAGTTTTCTTTTACTGTTTTAAACTACACTAGAGATAGAGGTGAGCAATTATTTCTTCCTAAGTAAGCACAGATATTATGGTAAAAAATGATCTCACTAATCACCAGCCCATTACTAGTTCTGCCATAATTCCCAGGGGTCACTAGGTAAACTATATAACAAAATCTCATTCTTCTTTTGTACAATCAAGGAAGTTTGACGGTTCCATAGCACCCAAAATGTTCTTCATATACATAGGAAAATAAATCTGTACTGAATAATATCCTTTTCCATTTCATATTTTAAAATATCCTATGATGAAACACCACATAGCTAGGATGAAAGACTTCATTTTTATACCTGGTAACAAAAATTAAAATGGTTGTTTGCCTAAAATAAATCTTAAAATACATCAGATTAACATAAGTAATTGTAATACAATTAAACCTTAAGTTTCATTTCAAATGGATAAAAGACCTCTTGTACCCCTAAATAGATATGAAAGTGAAAGTGAAAGTCACTCCATTGTGTCTGACTCTTTGCGACCCCATGGACTATACAGTTCATGTAATTCTCCAGGCCAGAACCCTGGAATGGGTAGCCTTTCCCTTCTCCAGGGGATCTTCCCAACCCAGGGATTGAACCCAGGTCTTTCTCATTGTAGGCAGATTCTTTACCAGAAAATACATATGCAAAGTCTAATTGCTTTAGTTTTTAGCATGACATTAAATAAAAGAACTCCTGCTATCAAAAAGAAGTTGAGTTGAAATAGATTCACAAAATATGTCTACAAAGGCTTCCTTTTCTCTTCCATTAATCTAGTTCAGTTTTATTGGAAAAAGTTCTGCTATAAATTCATCTCTGAACTGCAGAAATGTCAATGAATGTGATAAAGTAACTTCTTTGAGAATTTATCATAGGATATAATATCTGAATTTTACATTTTATTGCACTGCACAGTGTCATGGATAAAAATGTTTCTGAAATTGCTGTTTCATAGATTAGCTTGAGAAAATTGAAAAGTCATGAGTCTCCCCTCTGTGATTGTTAGATTAAAAAACACGATGATGTCTTACAAAGAATAATTGAACTAGGACATAAGATCATTTCTAATGTTAATGAACATTTTATTTTATTTTTACCCCATGATGTTTAGAAATTTGTAGCTCATTTGATATAAATGTTTATTTAAAATCATGTAATGTAAACAGAAAGCAGTGGGTCAAAAATATGTTTTTTGAGTAGATATTTTATATCAATAAAAGAGAAGCCAATTCTGCTGCTCCCAAATAACTTGCTATTTAATTGAAGACAGTGAATAAATGTATACAAATATTTAGTGTGTGAACATGGCAAAAAATCGTTTACTTGTGTCTATTAATATTATATATAATTGATTGTATAATCATGGAAAAACCTGTCTAAAAACAGAAAAAACCTAGTATACTTTCTTTTTCCTTTGACCTGATTAAATTAAGAACAATGACAATATTTAACTTCAAGTTCAAATAGATTTTGATTCTGGATATATAAAATGAACAATCAAGTAGGGTTTTACGTTATAAACTTTCACCTCCATAAGCTGAATAAATGAAATTAGCTTAGACTGTTGCCATAAGGATTATCAAACAAAAAGGAAAAAGGACTTCCAAACAGTGCTCCCAGAAAAACCATTTTTTGCAAAAAGCTAATATAGGAGCTGAGAATCAAGTGTTATAAGAGCTTGGTGAAATTAAAAAAAAAAATTTATGAGGCAAATTCAATTTTTTCCTTAATTCTTATATATTTTATTATATTTATAAAGAATTAACTTAGTTTTAAATCACATGCTGTGTGTGCTTAGTCGCTCAGTCATGTCTGACTCTTTGCAACCCCATTGACTGTAGCCCATTAGGCTCCTCTGTCCATGAGGATTCTCCAGGGAAGAATACTTAAGTGGGTTGCCATCCCCTCCTCCAGGGGAACCTTCCCAACGCAGGGATTGAAGTGACGTCTCTGCATTGAGGCACATTATTTACCCACTGAGCCACCAGGGAAGCCCTTTTAAATCAAATTTACTTGTAATCCTCATTCAGTTCAGTTCAGTCGCCCAGTCATGTCTGACTCTTTGTGACTCCATGAACTGCAGCAGGCCAGGACTCCCTGTCCACCACCAACTCCTGGAGTTCACTCAAACTCATGTCCATCAAGTCGGTGATGCCATCCAGCCATCTCATCCTCTGTCATCCCCTTCTCCTGACCGCAATCCCTCCTAGCATCAGGGTCTTTTCAAATGAGTCAGCTCTTCACATGAGGTGCCCAAAGTATTGGAGTTTCAGCTTCAACATCAGTCCTTCCAATGAACACCCAGGACTGATCTCCTTTAGGATGGACTGGTTGGATCTCTTTGCAGCTCAAGGGACTCTCAAGAGTCTTCTCCAACACCATAGTTCAAAAGCATCAATTCTTCCTTATTAAGACACTTTTTATTTTTTTATTTTTTTGCTACTATGTGTGACATTTTTTTTTATCTTTTTTTTAATTAATTTTATTTTATTTTTAAACCTTACATAATTGTATTAGTTTTGCCAAATATCAAAATGAATCCACCACAGGTATACATGTGTTCCCCATCCTGAACCCTCCTCCCTCCTCCCTCCCCATACCATCCCTCTGGGTCGTCCCAGTGCACCAGCCCCAAGCATCCA